>NC_091067.1:11796034-12105676 GCF_000393655.2 Nicotiana sylvestris | reverse complement strand
GCTCTCTGTGAAAAAAGAAGTGAAGATGTCAACCATCTGTTCTTCTGCTGCAGTTTCACCTCCCAACTTTGGAATGTAATGTTCAGTGTCTGGGGACTTAGTTGACCAATTCCTAGAACAGCCAAGATGTCCTCTCCTATGCCGGTACAGGAAAGGTTTAGTAAAGGCTTGATCTTTGGTTTGGAACACAATCCCTACGACAATATGGTGGTCCCTCTGGAAGGAAAGAAATGAAAGAATTTTTTAAGCGAACAAGAAATCCGTGATTACTGTAAAGTTTAAATGTATCTCTCAACTATCTTTTTGCTGCAACATGGCTGTAATAACTGATGCAAATCATTTAGCTCCCAATAATTTTTTTGAGCTCAGTACGCAATATGTGATTGAGGCATAGTAGTTGTATTACACAATATGTGATTACTGTAGCTATTCTCTTGGTGTAACAGCAATTGCTGGATATCAATAAAATAACCTTTACCTATCCAAAAAAACCAGAAGCATTGGTTTTTAGCCTAGATCCGAATGTTTAGTCTAGAAGTCTGCAATGAATTCAAACACCTTGCATAAATCACTCTTTTCACTATATATACCTTTTTTGCTGGAGCAGAGAGTGAGTGGTGTGGGGTTAATTTTATGAACATTCAGGTGTAAGGCAATTGTGTAGTCTTTAGATGATATTGCTGTTTATCTTTCGTTGCTTTAAAGTCTCTTAAACAACTTTATTAAAACATTTTGTTCAATGTCACATGCAGCACCAGACATTAGTAAGGAACTAAATCCCGATGTACCTCCTTTAACTCTTGATCCAAGTCAGTTTCATGGTACCATGCGGCAGGCGAAGAGTGAGAGCGACTCTGATTGCTGGTGTTCGCCAAGTGGTTCTGGGTTCATGATCAGAGGGAAGACGTACTTGAAAGACAGTACAAAGGTAGCTTTTCAAACTTGAAAAATTATCTATTCGAATATTTGAAACTAAGTTTTCACTTGTAGTTATACTAATGCTGGAGGTGTACAAGTTTCAGAATTTTTTTCCAGCTTTCTAATTAATCACAAGAGTCACCTACTTAGCAGTGTTCAGGATAAAAATAAAAGCAAAAACGCCAAGGGTATTATTGCCTCATAAAGTATTGCACCTTTGAACAATTAGTTTTTTATTTATTGTTCATAGCCCGGCAGAGCCGTCTTTTAAACTCCTTGCTTACCTCGTAGTTTAAGTCATGGTAGTATTTGCTTGCATAATTGATAACTGGTGTTGAACTTTTATTTGGCACAAATAATTTCCATTTAAAAAATTAAGCTCTACTGAATCGTAGTAAACGCAATTTTTTCAAGGTCACTGGAGGAGATCCCCTGCTCAAGCTTATCGCAGTTGATTGGTTCAAGGTGGATGAATGCATCACAAAGGTTGCTCTGCATCCTAAGTGTCTTGTTCAGGTAAAGAAGAATTGCTTATTTCCTGACTGCATTTTGCTTCTCCTCTTAGATGAATTCATTTTGTTAGAACAAATTATTAAAGTGAATAAATTATTATATACTTCACATTAATGTACCATAGACTGAAAATTTTGATTATCTAAATTTCTTCAAATCTTGCTGAGAGGATATGCTGTTGCTAATTATCTCCTATAGTAAACTGAAGATGCAATCGGATGGCTCCTCATATGGAGCTAACACTGGGATAGATTACGCTCAGATACCTGACTTTTTGAGGCGAATCATTCTTGACTCTTACATGATTATTGAAATTAGAGTTGCAGCAAACACTGCCTGTAGACTTATTTGTAGTTTTATCTCTTTGAAGTCACTGCAAACTTTGTTGTATGATGGAAAACTTTGTTGTATGATGGAAAACTTTGTAAAGTTTTACATATTTACTTGAAAGGAAAAGAAACAGAAAATACATGAAAAGGATGATGCCAGAACTCACTTTTCTAGCTTTTTATATTTGGTCATGATTAATGATTATAAGTATTGCTGTGTGCATTATCAGTTTGTCCCCTGAGCATCATAGAATAACATTATTTCTTGCTAGTGTAATTTGTTCCTCATTATATGGTGATAAATGTTCTTAACTGAGAATGTTTGGCCACTGATGGCTAGTTTTTGCACTGAAGTATATTTTGTCTATCCAATCTCATTTCCTGATTCTATTTAGCTGCTAAGCATAATTGTTGCTAACGGTGTTTTCCTAACTTCAGTCTGAAGCAGGGAAGAAACTTCCATTCATACTCGTAATTAACCTCATGGTACGTCTTTTGGCTTTTCCCTTTTCTAGTTTTTAATAGACCACGGTATACCAAGCACTTTCTGAATTTATTCATAAGATTCTGTCTCATTAGTTTTTTCATATGACTTGTTTCATTTCAGCTGTTTCAAAAAAAACTTGAAAATTACAAAAGCGGTTTTAAAAGGAAAGGACAGAATTCGGGTCGTTAACCAGAAAATGCAACCTTGCTGAATAAAAGTTCATTGTAAGAAATGTTGCTGATTCTGTTCTGGCTTGGTTTTCAGGTTCCGGCTAAACCAAATTACAGCCTGGTTCTTTATTATGCTGCTGACAGACCTGTAAATAAGAATTCATTGTTGGGTAAATTCATTGATGGAACTGACTCTTTCCGTGATTCAAGATTCAAACTGATTCCAAGCATTATTGAGGTATCAGTTTCTTTGTCAGTAGCAGACATTTTTTTTTACACTATTGCTAATTGCTTCTGATCACAGGGGTACTGGATGGTTAAACGTGCCGTGGGAACTAAAGCTTGCCTATTGGGAAAGGCAGTAACTTGCAAATACCTTAGACAAGATAACTTTCTGGAGGTTAGGTTCCAAGTTCATTTTCTTGACTTAGATATGACATGTCAAAAAAAAGTTTCTTCGAGATAGATATTATAGGAAAAGGAAGAAAATATTTCTCTTGTGCTCGGGCTTTTATGCTTACATGGCTTTGCGAACTACTGAGCTCAAGTGGCTTTCCTTCAATACATATGCAGATTGATGTGGACATCGGTTCATCATCCGTGGCAAGAGGTGTTATTGGTCTTGTACTGGGATATGTGACAAGCCTTGTCATTGATCTTGCTATTTTAATAGAGGTATGTCATTCTTCTCCTTTAGATTATGGTCCATCTGATCAGTTCTTACCGAAGAAGGAACTTGCCTCGACGGGAGTAAAACCATCTAATCTTTAAGTAGTTCAGAATGAACCACCAAAGGTAAGTACCCCTCCATCATTCACCAGAGATCTCAGGTTCGAGTCAGGGGGAAGCTACACTATCCTAAGGGTGGTCAATTGACATGTTTATATAGGTTAAATATTAGGTTTTATAGGTATATTACATATATTGAACACCCTTTGTTGGAGAATTTTCACTTCTTTCAAGTTTGAACACCCTTGGGGAAATTCCTGGCTTCGCCACTGGACTTCGAGCGCTAGAATGGAGTCGCCTTTGGTAGGAGACTCTTTATCCCCCAAAATCGGATTCTCCGGCGCGTATCCGGATTAGTCGGGCTCCAGAGGGGGCACTAAAAACTGCGTAGGAAACCAATAAAAGAAAGTTTAGAATGACAACTTTATGAAATGATATACCATTTCGCATGTTGTTTCTGGCAGTTATGTGTTGCTTGATTAATTCTCCCCCCCCCCCTCTCTTAACCATGCACAAGACATAGTGATTTTGTTGTTTTCCTCTCCCACCATTGAAGTTTGAAATGCTTCAATCCAAACCTAAAACACGATAATCGTATATTACCTAATAATACTAGAAATGGGTCGTGAATCAACTCAATCATTCACTATCAAGCCAAATAATAGAACAAACGGTAAAAAGAAAAGTGAAATATTCTGAAGCTGCTATGTTAAGTGAATGCCTGTGCAGGACACATTTCATGTTAATAATGAACAAGTTCTCGACATCCTGGTTTTATATCCGTAAATAGTACAGTTGCATTTGTTATTCTCTAACAATTCATGTCACTTGCACATGACCATGTTATACATACATTTGCAGGCAAAAGAAGAGGCTGAACTCCCTGAATACATTCTTGGAACTGTTAGATTAAATCGGGTGAAGGTCGATTCTGCTGTGCCATTGGAGAGCTGAGATTCTTTCGTTAGTGAGGGTCATTAATCCCCTTGAAATCGAATATAGTGGAGTCATTATTATTAATTTGTGTACTAAAATGATATCCCAACTCATTTGGGACTGAGGCGCAGTTGTCAAAAATGATATACCAAGAACAACGCAAAATCGCATGTTGTACTGAGAAAACCTGATTCTTGAAACAGAAGTTGTAACTGAGATGAGTGTTGTGTGAATACTCAAAATCCCTATACTTTTCATGACATATATATAGTGATTGTCACTCCTTTATGTGAAGTATTAAACATTAAGAATATTTTGCCTTACCCCATTATGCAATCTAACTCCACTTATATGAGCTTTGGTAAAATATAACCGGTCCGTGTGACCTACAGGTCACGGGTTCAATCCGTTAAATCAGTCACTAATACTTGCATCACGGTAAGTTGCTTACATTATACCCCTTGGGGTGCGGCTTTTTTTCCGACTCTGTGTGAATGCAGGATACTTCGTGCACCGAGTTTCCTCTTTTACTTTAGATTAGGGGTGTACAAAGGAAACCGATAAACAGCACCAACCCGATAATCCAAGTCAAACCAAGAAAAAAAACCCGACTATGTGTTGGTTTGATTTGGTTTGGTGTTGGGGAAAAACCCGACCATAATTGGTTTGGTTTGGTTTTAACTAAAGAAAGTCAAACCGAAACCAAATCAACCCGACATTACATATATAGAAATTTTAGATATATTTAATATATAAATATACTTATTGTGATGTAATTTATAAATATTTCTCAAAAAATTTCATAATTTTATTTTTTGAGGTATTTTTTCAACGTTGGACTTAGAACTTTTGAATGTTCCAATAAGTTTTATATCCATTAACATTAGTAAATTAAATAGTGCTAACAAAAGCCCAAACCAAAATCAAATCAATACTAATGCTAACAAAAGAAATTTAATTCAATACTATGAACGAGAATGTATTGAATATCTATTTTTTGTTTTGCAATAATTTAGAAAAAATGCATAACCTATTTTTATTTTTTCTTTAGCGTTTAGTCATGTATTTAATACTCCCTTATTAGTCTACTTATTTTAGCATGACTTAGTACTCTTAGATTATGTTTATTTTTATTATGGATTTTTAATTAGCAATATTTATATTACATTAATTTTATTGTTGAATATTTTAGGATAATGCCATGATATATCTCATATTTTGTATTATTTTCTTGGAAAATACTTTATATAGTTGTATCCTACTAGGACTAAAGAAATATTTTGAGCATAATTTATATATTTTGTTCTACGGAGATTTTACCGGAAAAAAACCCGAAAACCCCCGAATAACTCGAAAACCCGAGAAAAATCGAGAGTGAAAAACCCGAGTTTTATTGGTTTGGTTTGGTCTTTAGATTTAATAATCCGACACAATTGGTTTGGTTTGGTAATTGTAAAATCCGAACCAACCCGACCTATGTACACCCCTACTTTAGATAAAGGAGGAAAGTCCTAATAGGTTAATAATCACGTATTTTAATCTATTAGATTAACAATGAACTCATATATCAATCCTAACTAGTTTAAGATTGTGGCATAGCCGATAACGATCTAAGCTCACTTAAGTAGCTCAAATCCAGGTTGGTCTATTGTAGAAACAATTAAGACCAACATTTTGATGCTAATTTAGAATTATATCATGTTTTGAAGTTAATTTTTATTGTCAAATAATTGATGTGTTCCTCCGTTATATTAGCAAACATGTCACATATTATGTGATTGAGTGATCCAAAAGATTTGGTATTTGTCTCCTTTAATTCATCATTCCCCACTTGAGTTGGTGAAAGGAAGAGTTTACAAGACATATAAAGAAGAAAAAGGAATGGAATAATTTGCCTTTTTTTTATTTGCTGCTTACATCATTTTATTCATTTTTCACCTAATGCTTAATATTATACCTATTTTTTATTTGCTTAAATAACTTGGAAATGCGAGAAATGTCCAAAGGTCACCTTATTGGGGGTTCCAAATAGAAAAAATGTGTTGCGGGTTCATCTCTCTCAATCAGTTCAGGTTTATGGGAGAGCGGTTGAGGGTGGGAGTGCGGTCGAGGGTATGACGGCCCTTCTACTCGGCACCATCGGATCACTAAGGCCAACTTCCTGCTTATGGATTCTATTAAGGGCAAGAATGAGACTTGTAATATTGAAAATTCTGTGCATAACAGATCCGTCTATTTACTTTTCTTAACTTAAATATCAAGCTTTATATTTTTGACGAAGTATGAACTCGTGACGTGCGCTCAACTAACAAAATACGTGTTACGACTCTCTCCGCGCTGAATCAAAACCTTGCCAAACATATTTCTGATCTGCTTAAATATCCCTTTAATTTTTTTAACTTTTTTATGATTGATTGTTATTTTTTTAACCTTTTGGATGGTGGGTTGTGTTTGCCTACACATACGTTTGTTTCTGTACCCACTAATTTTGACAAAATCACATATTTTAGTGCCGATCTTTACACCACCATTTTCTCCATTTAAATTGAAGGGCCACTCTCAATACTAAAAACGTTTCTTTTCCTCAAAAGATTAAAAGGAAGTGAATGCGAATGGCAATATGGCATTGCCTCTGATTTGAGCTCCAAACCTGTATGTATATTTTTTATACATGACACACACACATATATATGTTGGTTGTGTACATTTTTATTTTAATTAACAGTATCATTGTATTTTAAATTCTTGTAGAATGTAAGTTATCTTTTCATATTATCAATCCGACTCCATAAATGATTACATGTAGTTAGTTTATACCACATAGATGTTCAACCCTATCAATTTATATGAAATATTTTAGTAGAAGTTGGTTTTGAAAACATTAAGTTATATGAAGGCAAATACCTAGCAACGCACAAACTTTAAAAAAAAAAATTATAGTTCCCTTTTATAAGTGCAACAAACCCAGAGACTACCAACTAATGTTATTATTTCTCACCTTTCTCTAAACTATGATTATGAAAAGACGAAATTTAAAATATAATGAGCACTTTTTCCACAAAATTTAATACATTTGAGGTTATTCAAATCCAAAAATGAAATTTTGATAAGTTATCTTAAGAGCCAAAGCTCCTGAAATTTACAAGCTTACCACGTTATTTGTTGTTGTTGGTTTTAACTTCAAATCTATGTCAAAACAACTTGCAAATATCTTAAACTATAATCAAAAGATAGTTAAGGCAGTTACCCGTTTCTGATCTTCATCAATGAGTAAATACCCATATTTCTTAGAATCTTGTTCATCAAACCCAACTAATGAAATTTCTTCCATGTCCTTGATTTCTTCAAAGGCCATGTTCATCTTTTTCTCCTCAAGTCTTGGAACATTCTCTGCGTCCACTGTGCAGATTATCTGAACAATCACAAAATTAAAAAAATAAAAATAAATAAATGTTCACTATGCATGCACCAATTATCAAAAACTAAGAAAACACAATACACTAGGTTTCTAACTAACATGTTTAGACTTCCTTTTGTCAAAAGCCTTGTGAGCTTTTCGGCATGTGAAGGAAGGATCCATGATGCAGTACATGCAGAAGCTATACGTAGTGCATTGAGTGATGTGGCTTCTTCCAGTAAGAATAATCCCAACAGTCTGGCTGGACATCATCTGAGAATGAAGCTAATGTCATGGACCAAGATGATGCAGGTTTAGTTTAATCTATATGTATACAACCCAAATATACGTTGGTTCATGTTTTTAACTCTTTTTGAGTGACTTATGATGGATTTCTTCAGGAATATTTTATGCTTTCAAGTTATTATTTTTTAAATAATTTATTGAAATCCTAAAGCTTTCAAAATGCATATATAGTAACATACTAGGTAATTAAGCCTCAATACCAAACTAGTTGGGCCAGATATATATAAAGAGATTCATTTACCCATGATTTTGCACAAGAAATTTAATTTCATATTCTTTTCAAAAAAAATAAAAAAATAGACCCATTAATCTTGCTTGTATAAAAGATGAAAAAAAATTTATCCGCACAGTAAACTCAATTACATTGAGTAACTCTATTATGTTTTACCTAGCCACTACATATGAGACCCTTGCAAATGCATAAGAAATGGATTTGAAAGAAGCAAAGAGAAATAAAATTGTCAAATGTCCCTAATAATGTCAATTAATTCTCTTAATAGTAGGTAAGGAACTGTAGCGAACTAACAAGGATTAGGTTCTAATAATGGAAAAAATACCAGAATGTGTATGCGTTTGATGAAGCGGTGGAAATCTCTCTTGTAAGATCAAATTTTAATGAAATTCTTGTAGTTTTTGGATCGTAACGACCCGGCCGGTCGTTTTGAGAGTATTAGCCCCGACCCTTATCTATTGCTTCCTCTGTTTCATTTTATACTTATGTGACTTGCCGAGAGAATTTATTTTTAGTTTTAAAGTGAAATGAGATACTTAATCCCTAAAATGGAAGTTTAAGTTCTAAGATTTTGGCCGTAGTTGGAATTGTGCGAAGACGACTCCGGAATGGAGTTTCGTTGGTTACATTAGCTGTTGATACCCAATTTTTCCCTATATTATTTTTAAAATGCATATATATCTCCAAAACAATACATAAGCATCAATTAATATTTTTCCGTAATTTTTGCATTTTTAAGGATTTTTAATTAAGTTATCCCGTACTTTTATTATATAAATAATTATTAATTGCATCATAAATGGTTTTATCATAATTTTATTGCTTAATTTTATCGTTTATATTTATATTAAACTTTAATTATCTTATGCATAACCCTCTTTACATCTGTAGGCTATAATTGCAATGACTTTGCAATAATAGCCATATGTGCATAATTGCTTTATTTCTACAAGAAAATGACCTTTTATATTTTTACAATATTAAGTAATTATTTTGAATCATGTTTTGCATAAATATTATTTTTTGTCATTTATTAGCTATTTTCATAAATTATTTCATCAATTTAATTGGTGTTAAATAGCCTCTTTTAATTTGATTTCTTTTCGGATCTGGCCCAAATTATTACCCCAGTCCAATTAAATCATAACCCATAACCCAATTTCCTATTACCTGCCCCAACCCGGATGGAATCCTGGCCGTTGATCTCAGAAGATCAACGGTCCAGGATCTATTTCCTTTTTTAATTAATCCCTAACCCTTGTAAACCTAATCATTTCCCAAATCCTTCCACCCCTTGAAATCCCTTCCTCCTCTCTTCTCTCTCAACCTTCCCCTAACCCTAGCCTGCCATCACCCTCTTCCTCCTCGTATGATGTTTATCAAAAGCCTTGTGAGCTTTTCGGAGGAGAAGTGACAAATTATAACCAGCAGAATCTTGTTGCTCGAGCAAAATAGGGCAGATTTAGGCAGCCCTTCGGTCACCCTGCCTAAACTTCTAAAAAATCAATATTTTAACCTACAAACTTATAAAAATCATGAAAATCCTGCAAAAAAATAAGTGTTCTCCTTCCCAATTTATAACAAATTTTACATTAGTATGTTTTCTGTATGGCTATTTCTCCTCCTTACAAGTCTTGTGTCCACTATATGAACTCAAGTAGTATATTGTGAGTTTTGGATAGGCCACGGGGTGAATTGGACTTAGGAAAATTGCAGTTGCCATATGGTATTTTTGCCCAGACCTCTTGCAAGATCAGGCTTCGCAATTGCGAAGTGGTCAGGATTGGGAAATGCGACCTCAGTGTCGCAATTGTGAACCAAGCCTGGGCAGGCCCTTATCGCAAATGCGAACACTGGGCTGGGAATTGAGAAGTCCCCCATCGCAAATGCGACGTCCCCTTTCGCAAATGCGAAGATAGCAGACTTCCAAAGGGTTCACAATTGCGAATCCCTGATCGCAATTGCGACATCTGATACCTGATGAGTGGGATTTTTTACGGGATTCTTCTTCACTTTTACAATTTTTCAAACCCTAAACTCCCATAGGCGATTTTGTTGAAGAGAGTTCTTCCCTAAATCATAGGTAAACGATTTCTAACTTATTTTCTTCAATCTATAACATCTTTCGACATGATTTCACTTCAAAATCTTGGGGTTTTTATGGGAAATTGGGTGTATTTGGGTAGAAGTTAGGATTTTCAAATTTTGGGGATTTGGACCTCGATTTGATGTCCGATTTCAAAACTAATTATATATTTGAGTTCGTGAGTGAATGAGTGATTGGGTTTTGATTCAAACTTTGGGTTTTGGCCAAGCGGGCCCGAGGTCGATTTTTGACTTTTTGAGAAAATCAATGGGAAATCTATTTTCATGCATTAGAATTGGTTAATTTAGCACTTATTGATGTTATTAAGTAAATTGTGACTAGATAAAAGCGGATTGGAAGTGGAACCGAGAGGTAAAACGGTAGTTGAGGCTTAATCTTGTCCGTGGAATCGAGGTAAGTGTTTGGCCTAACCTTGGCTTGAGGGAATAGGAGTTGTGGTCTATTTGCTATGTGTTAGTATCGAGTACGACGTATAGGTGTGATGACAAGTATCTATACGTTGGTGGCAAACATGCACGTGAGTCTTAGATCATGATTTTGCGACTCTATTATGTATCGATCATGCTCAATTTAATGATTTTTAATGTTGAACAAAGCTTATGAAAGTTTCTTGGTAATTAATTATTGTTGAGAATTGGCACAAGTTGAGTTTTATTTTTTTAAAGTAATTGTTAAAACCGAGATTGGCTATAGCTGAATCCCTTGCTGGGATGTTATTGTCGATATTGTTAATTCCCTTGCCGGGATGTTATTATTGATATTGTTGATTCCCTTGCCGGGACGTATTATTTCTGTTGTTTGGGTGAGGAAGAGTGTAAAGCATGAAGGGTGATGTCGTGCATGATATTGTAAGTGAGTGTAATGCACGGAGGGTGATACCATGCCGATAATATAAGTGATAATGCACGAATGGTGATGCCGTGCCATGATTTGAGAGTTAATGTATGAAGGGTGATGTTGTGCCGATATTGTGAGGAATAATGCACGAAGGGTGATGCCGTATCATGATTATGTGAGGTAATGTACAAAGGGTAATGTCGTGCCATTTATGTTGTTTCATATGGTGAGGACGAGAGTAAAAACACGAAGGGTGATGCCGTGCATGTGTTACCGTTTCATTATTTTGTTGATTTAGATATGATGTTCATTATGCTCCTTTATTGATGCTTCTTTATTGGCTTATTGTTAGAATATGATATTCCCCGCACCATGTCCCCTTCCCACCTTATTCTGTTGATTTCTGTTATTATGTTTCTGTCTGTATATGATTTATCTGCACAGGTATATATGATTGTCGTGTCCTAGCCTCATCACTACTTCGTCGAGGTTAGGCTCGACACTTACTCAGTATATGGGGTCGGTTGTACTGATACTACACTCTGCACTCTTTTGTGCAGATTTTGATACCGGACCCGGTGAGTAGCTGCCTTCAGTCTAGGGAGACCAAGGTAGATCTGCTGGCGTCCGCAAAGTCTGAAGTCCCCCTTCCCTGTTTTAGCTTTCTGCTGTCTCTTTTCTTTCCGAGAACAGTTGTATTTTCTTTTCAGACCAGTATTTGTAGTAACTCATAGATGTTCGCGAAGTTGTGACACCAAATCTGTGGGTAGACTCGTATTGGATTATTTGATCATGTTATAAATCTTCCGCATTTATCATCTGTTTAACTTTAGTTTTTGGCTTATATTTGTTTGGGTTGAATGTTAAATATGTAGAACCTTAATAGTTGGCTTGCCTAGCTTTCACGAGTAGGCGCCATCACCACTCCCGAGGGTGGGAAATCCAGGTCGTGACATATGTAATTAAGTTTTTTAGGACCAAGATACAAGAACTCGGCTAATATATCACATGAACTACTTTGTTGTCGGACAAGACAACTTGAAATTAGTGACTAGGACAACAATCTGAGGATGACATTTACACAGAGGATAATTGTTGAGGAAATAATTGGTTCTTCATTTCATTTGAAAATCTTTAACTTGCGTCCTTTTGATCATCTAACAAATCAAAATGACGTCGACGAGACAGAATTATTCGATAATTCTTTTCTTCCATTATTACCACGTTTTATAAAATTCACAATCTCTCCAACTTCTAGCATTAGATTTAAAAACAGATTCATGTTTCTTTTCTGTAAGGACCTAACATAAGTGCCCGAAAGAGAATAACATACAACCTGGAACATTCAAATCGAGAAATAGTCGTTGATTCAATTCTTTATCCTTAGACCGATCCACCTCATTAATTCCAGCACTTCCCAATGGAAACATTACAAAGAAAATCTGACTGGATCAATTTCCTTGTCTTGAGTTTTCTCATTTCAAATTAGTAATATACATATGCATCATGCTGCAATATCAATATTTAAGGCCATTCTTCTAATTTTTCTCATGTATTGTAGGGTAAATTCCCATACATGAAGAGCTGGATAACAACTTATCTGTTAATATTGATAAAAAAATACGACGCGCAGGTAGGATAATATTAGATTGGTAATGCATAATGTAATCCCAGTTAATTATGCTATATTAATATGTTGCAAGACTCTGTTGCTGTGGTATTTACTTCTAAAGTTTTGCAAGAATGCAATACTATCCTGCAGAATTCACTCCCTATCCATTTTTGTTATTCATGTTTGTGCAAATATACATCTTCAAATGATTGAGTTGCAGGTCTTCAATCTCAATATTTAAGTCTATCATGCTTATTTCTCTCTTGTATTCTAGGGCTAGTTCCCATGCATATAGGAAGATATGAATACTAGAGATCTACTCATTTTGATAAAATAAAAAAAAAATATGCAAAGCGCGGGTAGGGATACTAGATAAGTAATGCTTAAAAAATTTCTCATTTCATTAGGCTACATTACTATATTACAAATTCATGCTAATGTAGTATTTACTAATAAAGTTTTGGAATAATACAACAATATCCTGCAGAGTAAATGTTGATGTTCAAATATAACTTCAGTCACCTGCGTTTGATGACTCATGTATACACTTGGGAGTATGATATATCTAGCAGTGGAATTTTTTAAGATACAGAATATCTAGAATTGCTCCAGCTTTTTAGTATATATAGTGTTCATTATATTTTTGTTTTTACTATATTGTAGTTGTAAATGAATTGATGATAATCATTTAAAATATGAGATTTTACTGTAATAGCTATAGGAGAAGTCATGAGGCTTTCATCACAATTGAGAAGTGATGGAGCTGGCAGTTGTGCTACATATTGAAAAGTATAAGATTGCTTGATGAGACTTAATAGTTATTATTAACTCTGACCTATATTTCTGCATTTAGCACTCCAGTGCTCCTTATTGTTTGACCTAAATCAGACATATGTTTATGAAGTTTGTTATAATAAAAGTTGTAGAAACAATACAAAAGTTACTACAAGTTGAATCCTTTTTCATTTTAAACATTAATATAATGCATTTGATAGTGTGGTGAAAGATCACATATTTACTCTTTCAAACCAAAAAACATACCAAATCTAATAGTAATTTCTAAGGAATATTAGCAACAGTTATTTGTTTGGAATGTATCTGACTATGCAATTGTTGCAATTTCCTATCCAAACGCTCTGTTGCTAGAGAAAGTTTAGTGTTGGATGACTCTTACGTTCCTCCTAATTGCATGTATTTTGTCGCAGCTACTGTTGGGCTATTTGCAAACTGAGAAAGCGCTACGGCTAACAGAGTTGGCTAAAAAACATTTTAAAGAGAAGCTTTTGTAAGTTTTTATTCCTAATGCATTGATTATTGGCCAAGTTCATGCAGTCAAACTCATTAAGATTATATTACTGATATCTAAATTGTTGAGTGCTCATGTTGATTGGTAATTGAAGAAGATTCTTTACTAATTGGAACATTTACAATATTACGTACAACTGATATTATGTACGCAATTTATCTTTGCCATGATTTTATAAATTATCCATGCCAGTGATCCAGTGATGCTTCCACACTTGCTATTAAATCTGACTTGACATCCCTGGAAAAGTATATTCAAGGCTTACATAAATTATGTTTCATAGTCACTTTTAAAAGCGTAGGGTATAAAAGCGTTGCCATATGGGGGTAACAAGCATTGTCTTTGTTAACTAATATTTATAAAGCGTGCCCTTAGGTCAAATGTTACGCTTCTTTTGGCCACCCAGAAAAGCGTTGCCTAAAGTCGGGCCACACCTTTTGCTAGTTTAGACCACACTTTTCCGGGGTAGTCAAAGGCCTAAAATGTAGTAGTGAATTTGAGTCATTTGAAGGGCGTCCTTATACAAGACTATTACAAAGTAAGTCCTCTGTGTCAGGTTTATGTTGTGGCATAGAAGATACGGATTCCTTAAAATTTGGAGCTTCGAGGCTTTTCGCCATTTAATTGATCCTAGCTTTGAACATATTCCGCCAACACAATTAGATGAGCTGAAACTTAATATAGATCAGTTCACAGACTTGTGCATTTTATGTGTATGTGATTACTGTGATAGCATCCGAGGTACTATACTTATCAATTAAATCTCACGATTGATGTTTTTCCAAATGTACTTCACAAAGAAGTAGGAAAAAGAAAAAAAAACCACCAGTTTATTACACCCACGATTGATGTTTTTTCCAAAATGTGAGCTTGAAATAACAATTATAATCTACTGCTATAACATATTTTTTTCGACGTTCTACTTCTCAAGAAAATAATTATTTAATATAGTGACTTTTCTCCGTGCCAACATATCTATAGTTTTGAACTTTCATCAGATGGTGAAGCAAACAATTTTTGTCATCATCAGATTATTATTCCTGCATTTCATCTCTACACAGTGTTGCTCAATTGCCCTATTATTCTACTTATAAATGATGAATTTTTCTCCTGACGAAAAGAGTTATATCTCTCTGTAGACGACATGATGAAAAGAGCACATCTAGAACTAAAACATATACAAAATACTGTTGGGATAAAATAAATAATTCCGTCCAAGAATAACATCCACAGCAAATAATAATAACACAAGAGAGTAACAATGACACCAAATATTTTAGCGGGATAAAATACAATATCCGAGTGTAGCAATATTACCACTATAATATTACAACTCAGTAGTGTCAAGAGACTACTACAACTTTGAAAGAAATAACACTCTTTATATAAAACACCTCACTACAATATTACTACCACTCACTAGTTAACTCACAGACAACAATTGTGGATTACTCTCTCTAATTTCTATTGTTTCTCTCTTATTTTGGTGTGTTTAAAGGAGAAATGAAGCCTGCTATTTATAGGCACATTTTCACCAACCAAACCAATTTGATTGGTTAATCAATGTGCAAATTCTAGCAGCCCAATCTTGAAAAATTTTAAGTTTTTTTCTTCCATCCATCACTCCTCTTCCTTTTATTCAATGTAGTAGGTGAGTCAATCACTCCTCTTTCTTTTTCTTTTATTCAATGTAGTAGGTATGAACTCTACAAATCTCTCCCTTAATTTTGATTTTTCTTCTTCATTCCAAGTCTTGATCTCAATCTTTGAAAATCTTCAAACTTGAGAGCCTTTGTGAAGATATTGTGAGCGTTACTGTGTTAAAACAAAAATCAGAAAACTGTTAGAAGAATAAAGAAATGTATAAAATAGTAAAGAATCAGAAATATTCCGAGTCCACAATTTTCTTGTGCGTCCTTAAGGAATTTTAACCCCCTCACACGTTGCCAATGTAATGGATTAAATCCTCCCAGGATAAAACGAAATAAACCTTCCAGCAACAGTGGCAATACAAACTGCAGGATACCAACGAACTCAAAGAACGGAGCAAAATCACACTTAAGAATTTGAGAGAGAGAGAGACTGCGAATTAGGATGCAGTATATTCAGAAAGAAAGAAGTTCTTGAGTGTTTTTCGTATGTTGAAGATGCAGCTTTGCCTCAGAATTTGTAGGCAAATATCAGAAGAGGTGTCTGGAAAAGGTGCCTTTTCAGAAAATACGCGGCCTGCCGCGGTTCTACCGCTATCGCGGCAGAACAGCAGCCAGAGAGGCTCTCTGAATCTGACTGCCGCGATTCTACCGCGATCGTTGCAGAATCGCGGCCAGCGAGGCCTTCTGAACTTTCAGCAGGGTTCTGGCATATTTTCAGCAGTGATTTGGCATTTAATTAATTATTAAATAATTAAATAAATTTTGTCCAAAAATAATCTTATCGATCATTTGACAAATCCAAAGCCGAAGCCGAAGCCGAAGTCGAGCCGAGCGAGCGTCGACGACGGCGCGAGGGTTAATTCTCTTAAACCCCTTTTAAGAGCTTTAAGAAGTGAATCTATATATAAGCACACAAATGTGATTGTCCCTCACCAATGAGGGACAAAGTGCAAGACAAAAGTTCACTTCTTCAAATTTTCATTTTCCCTCCATTTTATTTCCCTCCATTTCCAATTCACACTTCTTCTACTTTAAAGCTCAATGGCTTAAAGTCCAACAACCCCTCACATGAATGGGAATGGTTGTATCAAGAAAGATCATAGATGAAAGCTATGTGATTTTGCAAGTAAGGATTAATTGCATCTGGATAAGTAGGTTTCCCTTTGAACTTTCTGTAGTGAACATATGTCGGACATACTCGGTCAATCGGTAGATTTGATATCTTTGAACTGTCGAACTTTAGTGTATACCTAGACAACCATATGACACACAACCAACCCTGAACCGCCTTTTGGTTCTCATTGTTGTGTTCGTTTTAGCCATGAACACCACCTGGTTTCATAAGTGCGTAGAGAATTGGCCTTACAGAATTCTCATTGAAGCGGCTTCCACTTCACACTTACATAGGTGATTCCTAAACGTGTAATCCTTTAGATTGACACTATTTGATAAATACCTCATCAAACTTAGGTAATCATTAAAGAATGTGTAAAGTTCTATCCTTGTTACTGAACATTGTCTTCATCACGAGAATGGACCAAAGTTTTTATTTTGACAATATTGAACCGGTCAATCATAACTTTGTTTGAGCTCCTTGAACCTAGATCTCGGAACCACCAAAATTCTAGGTAGAGTTACCGCCATGTTGACTTGTCCTCAACCATAGTCCCATTCCCTTAGATGTTTTCTCAACTCCCTCTCTAGTTAAGCCTTTTGTAAGTGGATCCGCAACATTATCCTTTGATCTTACATAATCAATAGTGATAATTCCACTAGAAAGTAGTTGTCTAACGGTATTATGTCTTCGTCGTATATGACGAGACTTTCCGTTATACATAACGCTCCCTGCCCGTCCTATTGCAGCCTCACTATCGCAATGTATGCAAATAGGAGCCAAAGGTTTTGGCCAGAACGGAATGTCTTCTAAAAAATTCCGAAGCCATTCAGCTTCTTCACCGGCTTTATCCAATGCTATAAACTCTGATTCCATTGTAGAGCGAGCGATACATGTCTGTTTGGAAGACTTCCAAGATACTGCTCCTCCACCAACAGTAAACACATATCCACTTGTGGACTTTGTTTCTGATGAACCGATTATCCAATTAGCATCACTATATCCTTCAATAACCGCATGATATTTATTGTAGTGCAAAGCGTAGTCTTGGGTATTCTCCAAATATCCCAGAACTCGTTTCATAGCCACCCAGTGATGCTTGTTGGGATTACTTGTGAATCGACTAAGTTTACTTATTGCACAAGCTATATCGGGTCGTGTACAGTTCATGATGTACATTAGACTTCCCAACACACGAGCATACTCCAATTGAGACGTACTTTCGCCTTTATTCTTCATAAGATGATGGTTTAAGTCAATTGGAGTCCTTGCACTTCTAAATTCCAAGTGTTTGAATTTTTCAAGTACCATTTTCACGTAATGTGATTGAGACAAAGCTAGACCTTGAGGAGTCCTCTGGATTTTAATTCCTAGAATTACATCGGCAACTCCTAAGTCTTTCATATCAAACTTACTAGCAAGCATACGCTTAGTAGCTTGAATGTCGGCAATGTCTTTGCTCATTATTAGCATATCATCAACATATAAGCAAACAATGACTACATGATTTTGAACGTTCTTAATGTAAACACATTTATCACATTCATTAATCTTAAAACCATTTGACAACATTATTTGGTCAAATTTCGCATGCCATTGTTTGGGTGCTTGTTTTAGTCCATAAAGAGACTTAATAAGTCTACACACCTTCTTTTCTTTTCCCGGAACCACAAACCCTTCAGGTTGGTTCATGTAAATTTCTTCCTCAAGATCACCATTTAAGAAGGCTGTTTTTACATCCATTTGATGGATTTGAAGACCATACAAGGCGGCTAACGCTATTAGCATCCGAATAGATGTAATTCTTGTTACCGGCGAGTATGTGTCAAAATAGTCAAGACCTTCTCGTTGTCTAAATCCTTTGACAACAAGTCTTGCCTTGTATTTGTCAATAGTACCATCGTCTTTCATTTTCTTATTGAAAATCCATTTAGAACCCAATGTTTTGTTACCCGGAGGAAGATCAACCAATTCCCAAGTATGGTTGCTCAATATGAATTCTATTTCACTATTGACAGCTTCTTTCCAATATTGTGCCTCTGAGGAAGACATTGCTTCCTTGAAGGTACGAGGCTCATTTTCTAACAGAAAAGTCAGAAAATCTGGACCGAATGAAGTAGATATCCTTTGACGTTTACTTCTTCTTGGATTTTCTTCATTAGGCATACCATCTGTTATTTCCTCCCGAGGTCGTTTTGACTTTTGGCAGGTCACTTCACTTTCCTTTTTATACGGATAAATAGTTTCAAAGAATTCAGCATTATCTGATTCTATTATCGTATTAATGTGAATCTCAGGATTTTCTGATTTATGAACCAGAAAACGATATGCCTTGCTATTGGTTACATATCCAATAAACACACAATCAACCGTTTTTGGACCTATCTTAACCCTTTTAGGTTTAGGAACTTGTACCTTAGCTAAACACCCCCACACTTTGAAGTATTTCAAGCTAGGCTTCCTTCCTTTCCACTTTTCATAAGGAATGGACTGTGTTTTACTATGAGGTACACGATTGATTATCCGGTTAGCTGTAAGTATAGCTTCCCCCCACAAGTTCGGTGGTAAGCCAGAACTTATTAGCAATGCATTCATCATCTCCTTCAATGTTCGATTCTTCCTCTCCGCAATTCCATTAGATTGTGGAGAGTAAGGGGCAGTTGTTTGGTGAATAATGCCATTTTCCAAACAAATTTCTTCAAAAGGAGATTCATATTCGCCACCCCTATCACTTCTTATCATTTTGATCTTTTTGTTTAGTTGCGTTTCAACTTCACTCTTGTATTGCTTGAAAGCATCAATTGCCTCATCTTTACTATTAAGTAAATAAACATAGCAGTATCTCGTGCTATCGTCAATAAAAGTAATAAAATACTTTTTCCCACCCCGAGATGGTGTTGACTTCATGTCGCAAATATCTTTGTGAATTAAGTCTAAAGGACTTGAATTTCTTTCAACGGACTTATAAGGATGCTTAGCATACTTTGATTCCACACATATTTGACATTTGAAATTAATGCAATCAAATTTTGGCAATACTTCTAGATTTATCATCTTCCGCAATGTTTTGAATTTTACGTGACCTAAACGCGAATGCCATAAAGTGTTTGACTCAAGTAAGTAAGAAGAAACATTCACTTTATTGATAGGAACTGCTATGACATTTACCTTAAAAAGGCCCTCATTTAGGTAACCTTTTCCTACATATACATCGTTCTTACTAAGTACAACACTATTAGAAACAAAAATACATTTGAATCCATTCTTGACAAGAAGTGTAGACACAAGATTCTTGCGAATTTCTGGAACATGGAGGACTTGGTTTAGAGTCACTATTTTTCCCGACGTCATCTTCAACGCAATCTTGCCAACTCCTTCAATTTTGGTCGTAGATGAATTTCCCATGAAGATTGTCTCGTCGGGATCTGCGGGGGCATAAGAAGAAAATAACTCCTTGTTAGCACACACATGGCGGGTGGCTCCAGAATCTATCCACCATTCTTTCAGATTTCCTACCAAGTTGCATTCAGACAACATGGCACACAAGTCTTCCATTTCATCTTCAACCATGTTGGCTTGATTCTTTTTCTTCTTATCAGTCTTTGGCGCACGACAAGCCACTGCCTTATGCCCAGTTTTTCCACAATTGTGGCAATTACCCTTGAACTTCTTCTTGCTTGGGTAATTCTTTGGTCCAGAAGCCTTCGTCCTTTTCTTATTTTGTGTTGCCTCCTCAACAATGTTTGCCCCCACAATTGTTGAGTTTCCATGTGACTTCTTTTCAACATTTTTGTTGTCTTCTTCTATCCTTAGACGAACAATCAAGTCTTCTAGTGTCATTTCCTTCCGCTTGTGTTTAAGATAGTTCTTAAAATCCTTCCACAACGGAGGTAATTTCTCAATGAAAGCAGCGACTTGAAAGGCCTCATTTATGACCATACCTTCAATAACAAACTCATAATTAGTAATAAGATAAATCTTATTAATAAAATTATTGACTCGGGTCATACCTTCAGCAAGGAGGTCATGCACAATGACTTGTAATTCTTGGACTTGGGTTATGACTGACCTAGTGTCAATCATCTTGAAATCCAAAAACCTTGCAGCCACGAACTTCTTAAGTCCGGCATCCTCAGTCTTGTACTTCTTCTCAAGTGCATTCCATAACGCTTTTGAAGTTTCCATGACACTATAGACATTGTACAAGCCATCTTCCAAACAACTCAATATGTAGTTTTTGCACAAGAAATCAGAATGTTTCCATTGCTTCAGTTACAACAAGTCGTTCATCATCCGGAGTATTCTCAGCCATGACCGGAGGATCCTCCTTGATGAAACGTTGCAAACTCAACGTAGTAAGATAGAAGAGCATCTTCATTTGCCAGCGTTTGAAGTCAATACCGGAAAACTTTTCGGGTTTTTCTGCTGGTGCCATAGAATGAGCAGGAGTAGAACGGCTTAACGAGGCAGCAACACTCGTAACAGTAGCACTCGTTCCCGCAACACTTCCATTAGTTTGGTTTTCATTCGTCATATTTCTGTAAAATTGAAAACAATACAGAACTTGTTAAATCAGTGAAGTTTTGATATCTTCAAACTGAATACCAAACCAAACATAGAACACGTAACAATGGTGAAGTTTTTATATACTTCAAATCCGTACGTTTATTATTCCGGCAAAGTTTTATGTACTTTAAGCCGGACAGAAACAATTATAGGAGTAGAAAGCAACAAGGCTTTAGTCTCCAACAAAGTATATAGAAAACAGTTTAATAATCAACACAGAAACGTTAGTAAATCGAAAATTCCTTAAGCTTGTGAGTGTTACTGTGTTAAAACAAAAATCAGAAAACTATTAGAAGAATAAAGAAATGTATAGAATAGTAAAGAATCAGAAATATTCCGAGTCCACAATTTTCTTGTGCGTCCTTAAGGAATTTTAACCCCCTCACACGTTGCCAAGGTAATGGATTAAATCCTCCCAGGATAAAACGGAATAAACCTTCCTGCAACAGTGGCAATACAAACTGCAGGATACCAACGAACTCAAAGAACAGAGCAAAATCACACTTACGAATTTGAGAGAGAGAGACTGCGAATTAGGATGCAGTATATTCAGAAAGAAAGAAATTCTTGAGTGTTTTTCGTATGTAGACGATGCAACCTTGCCTCAGAATTTATAGGCAAATATTAGAAGAGGTGTCTGGAAAGGTGCCTTTTCAGAAAATACGCGGCCTGCCGCGGTTCTACCGCGATCGAGGCAGAACCGCGGCCCTCTGAACTTTCAGTAGGGTTCTGGCGTATTTTCAGCAGTGATTTGGCATTTAATTAATTATTAAATAATTAAATAAATTTTGTCCAAAAATAATCTTATCGATCATTTGACAAATCCAAATCCAAAGCCAAAGCCGAAGCCGAACCCGAGCCGAAGCCGAGCCGAGCGAGCTACGACGACGGCGCGAGGGTTCATTCTCTTTAACTCCTTTTAAGAGCTTTAAGAAATGAATCTATATATAAGCACACAAATGTGATTGTCCCTCACCAATGAGGGACAAAGTGCAAGACAAAAGTTCACTTCTTCAAATTTTCATTTTCCCTCCATTTTATTTCCCTCCATTTCCAATTCACACTTCTTCTACTTTAAATCCCAATTGCTTAAAGTCCAACAGATATCTGCAACTTGATCATGAGACTTCACATATTTGAGCTTGACTTCCTTTTTGGCAATGCACTCTCTGATGAAATGATACCTTGTATCTATATGCTTGCTTCGATCATGATACACTGGATTCTTCGCGAGTGCCTGCGCTGATTTGTCATCAATACAAATCTCTGTAGCTTCCATTTGTGGCAAATTGAGCTCCTTCAATAATCTTCTTAGCCAAATAGCATGACAGGTACATGATGTTGCTGCTATATATTCGGCTTCACAAGTCGAGAGAGTAACAATGGACTGTTTCTTTGAACTCCAAGAAATAACAGAATCACCCAAGAAATATACCAAACCAGATGTACTTTTTCTATCATCAATATCTCCCGCATAATCACTATCACAAAATCCCATAAGGTTGAAATCATTAGAAGAAGAATAAAATAACCCAAAATCGATCGTACCATTTAGGTAACGAAGAATTCTTCTAGTGACCTTTAAGTGAGTAGAGGTAGGAGCCTCTATGAACCGGCTAACTACTCCAACTGCAAAGAGTATATCTGGCCTGGTACAAGTCAAGTACCTCAAACTTCCCACAAGACTTTTGAAGAATGTGTGATCCGCTTTTTCTCCTTCATCAAACTTAAACAATTTTGTCCCACTTTCCATCGGTGTGTTCACGGGGTTGCAATCGAGCATGTTGAACTTCTTTAATATCTCCTTTGTATAGCTTTCTTGAGAGATAAAAATTCCATCCTCCATCTGCTTCACTTCTAGGCCCAAGTAGTATGACATGATCCCTACATATGTCATCTCGAACTCACGGGAAATATCTTTCTTGAAAGCTTCAAACAAACTTGGGTTATTACCCGTAAAAATAAGATCATCAACATAAAGACAAACAAGTAAGATATCTCCATTAGTATGAACTTTAAGGTAAAGAGCATATTCATGGAGACAACGAGTAAACCCATTGTCTTGAAAATACTTGTCGATGCAACTATTCCATGCTCGTGGGGCTTGATTTAATCCATATAAAGCTTTCTTCAACCGCAACACTTTATCTTCATGGTTTTTGACCACAAAGCCTAATGGTTGTTCAACATAGACTTCTTCTTCAAGATAGCCATTCAAGAAGGCTGACTTGACATCTAGTTGATGAATCTTCCACTTCATTTGCGCCGCCAAAGAGATCAGCAAACGAATCGTCTCCATGCGGGCAACAGGTACATAGACTTCTTTATAGTCAATGCCTTGCCTTTGCTTGTACCCTTTAGCCACAAGTCGTGCCTTGTATTTCTCCACATCTCCATCAGCATTCTTCTTTATTTTGTATACCCATTTCACTCCAATTGCTCGATGACCCTTGGGAAGAGTTGTTAACTCCCAAGTGTTATTCTTCTCTATTGACTTGATCTCCTCCTCCATGGCTTGTCTCCACCTTTTGTTTGTAACAACTTCATCAAAGTTCATTGGTTCACTGTCAGCAAAGAGACAACATAAAAAATCAAAATTAGTAACTTCTTTTGTGTCCTCATAGAGCTCTTGAATGCTCCTTGTCCTTTGCGGCTGTTCATTTGAACTTTCTTGAGAAGAGGGAGATGCAACATTTGTTGGAGAAGAAGGTAGAGTTGTGTCCTGCACAGGTTCCACGGTCTCCGGTTCTTCTTCATCACCAAAGTATGGAAGAAAATCATATGAAGTTTCTTCCTCAACTTCCCAATTCCATGCTAGTTCTTCATCAAATTCAACATCACGACTTAACACTGCCTTGCCGCTGCTTGGGTTGTATATCTTGTAGCCTTTTGAACTCATATCATAGCCAACAAACACATGTTTGACACTTCGATTGTCAAGCTTTGCTCTCCCTTGATGTGGCACATGAGCATAGGCATTGCTCCCAAAGATTCTTAAGTGCTTGACATTTGGCTTTCTTCCACTCCATACTTCTTGGGGGGTTTGATCTCTAACATTTCTTGTTGGAGACCTGTTATTCAAATAAACTGCACAAGAAACAGCTTCGGCCCAAAATTCCTTAGGCATACTTTTAGCTTTCAACATACATCTAGCCATATTAAATTTGTTTGAGGTGAATTCGCCTCCTCTATCGGACCTTAGAGCTTTAATTTCATAGCCACTTTCTTTCTCCACAAGTACTTTGAAATTTTTAAAAACAGCAAAAGCTTCAGATTTTTGGTTCAAGAAATAAACCCAAGTCTTTCTACTGATGTCATCAATGAAAAGCAGAAAGTATTTTCTTTTACCAAAAGAAGGTGGATTGATTGGTCCACACACATCAGTGTGGACAAGCTGGAGCGGCTTGGTTGATCTTGACATGGCCTCTTTTGGAAAATTCCTCCTTGCATGTTTTCCAAGAAGACAAGCTTCACACAATTGATTGGGATGGTTAATTGATGGTATCCCATGCACCATATTCTTTTCTCCCATTGATTTGAGCGCTTCAAAATTTAAGTGCCCAAATCGCATGTACCAACACCATGATTCATCTTGCACATTAGCCTTCAAACACTTTGCATCAATTGTTTTAAGATTCAGAGAAAACAATCTATTCTTTGCCATATGCACTTTAGCAATTAGAATTCCACTTGAATCTCTAAGCCAAAGATGCATATTTTTCATGTGGATGTCATATTCCTTTTCAAGAAGTTGGCCCAAACTTAAAATATTACTTTTTAATTTTGGCACATAATAAACATCTTGAATTAACTTGTGACTACCATCTTTACAGGAGATCAGAATCGTACCTATCCCTTCGATTTGAACCTTTGAGGTATCTCCAAAGGACACATTACCTCTCACTGTTTTATTGATCTCCACAAACTTCTCTTTGCATCCACACATATGATTGCTTGCTCCATTGTCCAAATACCACGAGCTGCAATCATCTCTGTCTTCTTCCTTGAGTGTCATCAACAACGTTGACTCATTTTCTTCTTTCTTGTCGTCAACAAGGTTAGCCTTTTCTTCAACATTGCTACGACATTCCCAAGAGTAATGGCCAAATTTATGACAATTATAACATTCAATTTTTGATTTGTCATATCTTTGTCCATTATTTTCTTGGTAGTATCCACGTCCTCTTCCTCCTCTTTGTCCACGACCACGACCTCTGAATGTTTGGTGGATTTTAACTTCATTGTTGAAGTTGTTACCATTACATCTTCCTCTTCCATGACCTCCTCGACCTCGGCCTCGTCCTTGTCCGTTTTCTCGATAGCTTGTTTCACCTCCATAATCCTTGAAGGGTGCCTGAGTTTTAAGAAGTTGCTCCAATGGCACTTCTTGTCTCCTTTTGATCTTTTCTTCGTGGGCCTGTAAAGAACCTTCCAATTGCTCCACCATCATAGAGTCTAAATCTTTGGACTCCTCAATAGCACACACCACAAAATCAAATTTAGGTATTAAAGTGCGAAGGATCTTTTCTATTACACGGATATCTTCTATGTCCTCCCCGTATCTTCTTAGTTGATTTACAACAGCCTTCACTTTTGAAAAATAATCCGAGATGCATTCGGATTCTTTCATTTTTAAAACTTCAAAATCAGCCCTTAGAGTTTGAAGTTTTACCTTTTTCACCTTGTCAACTCCTTGAAGAGAATTTTGTAAAATCTCCCAAGCTTCCTTTGAGGTGGTAGCATCTGCCACCTTCTCAAACATGGCATCATCCAAACATTGGTGGATGAGCGTGAGGGCTTGTTGATCCTTCTTCCTTGTCTTTGCCAAGACCTCTTTTTCATTTTGGGGTAGAGCTTCCTCATTATCGGGTTTTGCATACCCTCTGTCTATGATTTCCCATACATCTTGAGAGCCAGGGATGACTTTCATACGTAGACACCATTTCTCATAATTATCTTTTGTCAGACGGGGGTACTGAAAAGATAGCGGACCATTATTTGCCATGGCTCTGATACCACGTTGTTGGGATAAAATAAATAATCCCGCCCAAGAATAATATCCACAGCAAATAATAATAACACAAGAGAGTAACAATGACACCAAATATTTTAGCGGGATAAAATATAATATCCGAGTGTAGCAATATTACCACTATAATATTACAACTCAGTAGTGTCACGAGACTACTACAACTTTGAAAGAAATAACACTCTTTATATAAAACACCTCACTACAATATTACTACCACTCACTAGTTATCTCACAGACAACAATCTGTGGATTACTCTCTCTAACTTCTATTGTTTCTCTCTTATTTTGGTGTATTTAAAGGAGAAATGAAGCATGCTATTTATAGGCACATTTTCACCAACCAAACCAATTTGATTGGTTAATCAATGTGCAAATTCTAGCAGCCCAATCTTGAAAAATCTTAAGTTTTTTTCTTCCATCCATCACTCCTCTTCCTTTTATTCAATGTAGTAGGTGAGTCAATCACTCCTCTTTCGTTTTCTTTTATTCAATGTAGTAGGTATGAACTCTACAAATATAAATCCAGATTCTTTGTATATTTATAAAAATATTCAGATCTAGATTATTTGAATATTAATACAAATATTCTTTTGAACTCAGTTTTAAATTTCTGTCATTATATATTTACAGTTTTGCGCATCCTGATTAAAAAATAACATAGGTTGCTACAAGCACGTCGAAACCATGATCCACTTAGGCTGTTGGAAAGAGGACTTATTCAACTACATTATATACAAAAATTAGGTTAAGATTCTCTGTCAATTTATACAGATATTCTTTTGAACTCAATTTTTATTTTTTGTTGTTGTGCTTTTAACAACTTTACGCTTTCTGATAGCAAAAACTATATTTTGCTTGTGCAGCGTCTCTTTTTGATAGCGTAATATTTTTATTTTAATGCTTGCATTTTCTTTCGCTCGTAATTTTACAGAGTTACAACTTGAGTTCAGTATCAAGCTACCATGGTACACTTGAAATATTAGAAAATTCCATATCCATATCATGAAATTGTGGATGATAAAAAGGATCTAATACCAAAGTTATTCAACTGAAAGTCAATTCTCCAGTGATTGGTGGTTTGCCTATAATGAGGTAATCCCTTAACTTTTAGCTTTACCTTTAAGAATGATCAACAACGGAGGCATTCAATGTTCTCTAAAGTTTCTTTAGTAAGGCTACTAACATGAAGGTTCTTGTATTCAAATCATCTACTCATGATGAGATAATTCCGTCTGCTAGCCCAGAGTGAAGATCAACCCTATGAAGTTAGGTAATTTTTGAATACCAACATATTTCATATTCACAATATTTTCATATTTGGAGGTTTTACGGATGAAAGAAATCATCGATAATAGTCGCGATGAGGTTCATATCTATTGAGTAATTTTTATTAACTTCAGATTAACTATTTTGCTATTGTTTATTTTGTACTAAGATTCTAACGTATTTTCAAACCTTATGAAGTAAGTTTTTGGTTTCGCATGATTGTGGTTAGCTTAAGAAACATTGTGCTGATCTTGACATAAAAAGTTTTATGCAATAATATGGAAATTTATTTTCTTTAAAATTATATTTAGTAAGTTTTGAAAATATTATTGTAATGCTTAATGGTTGGTGCTGACCTTTATAGTTTTATTTGGTTGATTGATGGAATTGTTAATTCTGATATTTCTTCAATTATTTGGTTTTGATGGTGTGATAATTTTTTTGACAGGCAGATTTGGATGTATATGAGAGCTTAAGGAGGCTTTAACTGATGAATTTGTCTATGCAGACGCTCAAAACATCTGAGCTGAGCTAAACGTTTTCAAAAAAAGTTTAGGCTAGTCAATTTGAGAAATTTTATAAAAGACTCACACAAAGAACACTACTACATGTATTAGGCTATTTACTTGCTTAAACAATTAACTTACCATAAAATCTCTTTAGCGTACTATATTGAAAAAAGAGGCCATATGGAGGTGGATAATAGAGAATGTAATATCAAAATAATTATGAGACTAATTTTTATAATACATGTATAGGGAACTGAAGAACTAGCAGGTACATTCTCCGGGTGTTCCTAATAAGGAACTTACTTAAGAAATAATATAATAACAATGTACCTTATAAGTTCATAGACTGCAAAATAATTGAAGGAGTATGATAGTGAAGTTAAGATTTCCATATCAAAGTAAGTTTCAAAGACTTAATAGCCTGTGATATATATTTTCTGTTACAAATAACGCATTATTATAAATTCGAAAAAGAGCCAAAACTGTCCCTAACCTATTCGCTTAAGTTTAAAAATACCCTCCGTCCACCTATTTTGTAAAAATTGGCCTCATCGTTAAAAATCTGGCCCATTCATGCCCCTAACGTCAACTTTTCGGCCCGCTCATGCCCTAAAAACTAACAGCCTTATTTTGATTAAGAAAAAAATTTATTATTTATTATGTGTTAATTTCCTATTGGCTTAAATTAAAACCTCACCCCATATCCACTTAGTAGCCTACTCCGTCTTAGATTTTCACCCTTCAACACCCACGGATCTCCCTCTCCATCTCAGATTTTTCGGCCTTAATTTAATTTTTAAATTAACATTTTTTATTAAATCAATTTTCTATAGGAAATCAGGTACTCTTTGAAATTAATGCTTCATTGTAAGATTTTATGGTTTAATAAGTTATTTTTCTGCCAACATTATATTTGTTGTGCCACCATGTAACTTTTAAGAGTTAATTGAAATCATATGACCAATACTTTACGTCATACAATTTTCACCTGAATATATGAACACTAACAGAGTGTCAATAGTAATGATCATTGAGCATTTGCAATATTTTTTGTTGTATATTTCCTGACAACTCCGCATCCAATTTTGATTATACCAATGATTTATTTGGTCTCTGCTCGGACCTTGACCTTTTTCTTCTTCACTGGCTCACCATAGTCTGAAAATCCGACCATGTCCATAAATTAAGCTATTGTACAAGGATGCTCTTCAGGTTATATCAACACCGCCAATTTTAAAAAAGAGACGGTTAAATCAAGAGAAATATTTGAGATCATATGCCTGAGAAAATGAGAGAATACGACTTATTGGTGAATGTGACTGTAATAAACACTTGATGGAGCTTATTTTATGAAGCAGTAAAGTGTAGTAAGAAAACTTGATAATGAATGATATTTTTGTGATGGATAAAAAATAGGAGTATTGATGTGTACATTTAATATACAAAGAAATAGGAAGAGGAAGGTGATTAACTATACGAGAGAGTTTTGTTTGCTTAGGGGAAAAAATGGGTGTATGAGAGTTTTAGTTGGTGGAATAATTTTTAAAAGAAAGAGGAGAAAGAAACGGAGGAAAAGGGTCTTAGAATGTGGGTAAGTTTTTTTTGCCTAACAAGGTCTTTGAAAGTTGTATGACGTAAAGTATTGGTGACAAAAATTTTTAGTTGTTTGAAAATAAAACTTTAATGATGTTTGTAGTGATTATTCAAATAGAGTACAAGGTCAAAAAAAGGATGATAAGAACAAGAAGAATATGAACGCACACACTCTAGAGGGGGGAGGGGGAGGGGGTGGGGGGAGAGATTTTTTGAGATGGGGGGTATTATTGTACCAACTCCAATAGTCTAGGAACAGTTTTGACATTTTTTCCGTTATGACACGTGGAAATTAATTAAATTTTTTTTATCTAACATGGCCGTCATTGGTAAGGGCATTCTTGAGCCGAAAAGATAACAGTGAGGGCAATTTTTTCAAAATAGTTGGACGGAGGGTATTATTGTGCCAACTCCAATAGTCTAGGGGCAGTTTTGACCCTTTTCCGTTAAAATAATATTACTTTGTAGCTGCAATTGGATACCTTTGAACATTTGTTTCTGTTTGGTTGGGCTGGTTCATGAAAATAGTCAGTAATGTTCCCGTGCTATTTTAACTATCTCACGACCCGAATTTTCCACCCTCTAGAGTCGTGATAGCGCCTATTCGTAGAAGCTAGGCAAGCCGCGAAATAAAGAATCACTAACTCTTTCATTTTAGCCCTTTTTACAATTTGAATTAACAAGTAATCAACATTGAAATATTAACGATAAATAAAATCAAGCGGAAGACTTAATCTGATAAAATAACCCAAGCCAGTACGACAATGCCAACATACGTCTCTACCCGGAATCCGGTGTCACAATATCACGGACTGACTATGATTACTACAACAAATGTCTGAAAGGAAAAGTACAATCTGTCTCGGAAGTAAATGAAAACAAAATACATAAAAAGATAGAAGAGAACGTCGGGCCTGCGGACGCCTGCAGGACTACCTCGAGATCTCTAGCTGGACTGAAGGCAACCACCCGAATGCTATGGTCCAAGAGCTGCTCCGGGATCTGCACATAGTGCAGAGTGTAGCATCAACACAACTGACCCCATGTGCTGGTAAGTGCCTAGCCTAACCTCGGCTAAGTAATGACGAGGCTAGGACCAGACTACTAAATAAACATGTGCAGTTATATAATATGCAACAGAAAATAATACAGGAACAACAAATAAAGATGGGAGGGGGGTGCATGTTGCGGGGGTATATCAATATCAACATTAAATCAAGAGTAAAGGCATAAGGACAACTTTGAATTCACAGCAAAACAATAAAGAACTTGTATCCAATCTATAAACACTTGTATCATCAATTGTTGCGGCGCGCAACCCGATCCCAACATATAACAACACTGTTGCGGCGTGCAACCTGTTCCATATCATTCATCATTGTTTCGGCGTGCAACCCGATCCAATTATATTATTGTTGCGGCGTGCAACCCGATCCATTTATATCATTGTTGCGGCGTGCAACCCGATCCACATATAATATTGTTGCGGCGTGCAACCCGATCCAAATATAACATTGTTGCGGCGCGCAACCCGATCCACATATGCAATAAAAAATAATCATAACAAGAGTCCCGATAAGTGATCAATAAAGAACTACACTATCCCGGCAAGGGAATCGATAGTATAAGTAAATACGTCTCGGCAAGGGAGAAACATCTATAACCAAACTTGTTCCAACATCTAACTACCTCAGCTAACACCAATACTTAATCATAGGTAATTTCCACGAGAGCAATCATAATCCTTGCTCAATACAGAGAATCATCAATTTAAGCATACATAGTATTATTTAAGAACACAATAAATTATAATTTAAGACTCACGGTCATGCTTGATACTAACGTATAGATACTCGTCACAATGCCTATACGTCGTACTCAATAAGAAGCAAGTAGCAAATAGGACACAACTCCTAATCCCTCAAGCTAAGGTTAGACCAAACACTTACCTCGAACTTCCACGGCCAACTCAAGCCTCAAACACCGCTTTTCCTTTTGAATTTGGCTCCAAATCAATTGTATCTAGACATAATCGACTTAATAACATCAATAAACGCTAAACAATCCAATTCCAGTGCTTAATTATAGCTTTCCCATCATTCTTCCCAAAAAGTCAAAAATTGACCCCTGGCCTACTTGGTCAAAACACGAGGTTCAGACAAAAACCTGATCACCCATTCACCCATGAGCCTGAATATACAATTATTTCCAAAATTCAACCCCAAAACGAGGTCTAAATCCCAAATATTCAAAAATCCCTAACTCTACCCAAATCCCTAATTTTCTACCCTTAAAACATGATTTAGGCCTAGAAATCTAATGGGTGTTAATGGAAATTGACTAAAATGAGTCTAAGATTACATACCTATGAATTGGTGGTGAAAATCCCTTTCAAAAATCGCCCAATTTGGAGTTTGGAAGAAAAAATTATGAAATTTTGGTTAACTCACGTTTTTGCTTCAGTTTTAAAATCACTGGACAGGCCTTCATCGCATTCGCGATAGGCCTGTCGTGTTCGCGATGAGTTAGGCCTCAGTGACCTTCGCATTCGCGACATTGGGCTTGTGTTCGCAGAGCTTTAACCCCTCGATCCTTCGTGTTCGCGGGCCAGTGGCCGCATTCACGCAGAACAAGTGAGAACCCCCTCCCCCAGGCCCATTGCCTTACGCGTTCGCGAGTGCTTGGACACGTTCCCGAAGGGTATTCTCCTTTCAGCCTCGCATTTGCATCTCAAGCTTCACGTTCACGAAAAAGAAAATTGGCACCTGGGAGATTTTCCTTCGCGAGTGGGACCACGCGAACGCGAAGAACAAAACCCCTGGGCACTGAACAGCCAAAAACCTGCAACGTTTTATGAGTTCAAAACTTTCTGAAACCCATACGAAACTCACCCGAGCCCTCGAGGCTCCAAACCAAACATACGTACTAACTCAAAAACATCATATGAACTTATTCGTGTGATCAAATCACCAAAATAACCTCTTAAACAACGAATTTAGCATAGAAATCTAAGAAAAATCTCAAAACTTTCAAAGTAGGAATTTTCACAACTACGGGTCCGAATCACCTCAAACGACTTTCGTTTCTTACCAAATTTCACAAACTCATCTTATTTCACATATAAGACCTGTACCAGGCTTTGGAACCAGAATACGAGCCCGATACCATCAAATTCTAAATGTATTTCATTTCCAAAATTCATAGAAATTTCCAGAAAATAATTTTCTTTAAATGCATTTTAAGTCAAAATTTCAATATTTTCACAGGTTTTCACATAATAGCTTTTTAGATACGCGCCCGGACTGCGCACGCAAATTGAGGCGATGTTGAAAGAGGTTTTTAAGGACTCGAAATGTATAATTCATTTTAAAAACAAGTGATAACCTCACATTCCCCACCTCTAAAACAACCGTTCGTCCTCGAACAGACATAAGAAGAAAGTACCTGAGTCGGAGAAAAGATGGGGATAACGGCTCCGTATATTGGACTCAGACTCCCAGGTCGATGCCTCAGCAGCCTGACCTCTCCACTGAACACGAACAGAAGGAAAACTCTTCGATATCAACTGACGAACCTGTCGGTCTAGAATAGCTACCGGCTCCTCCTCATAAGACAAGTCCTTGTCCAACTGGACAGTGCTGAAATCTAAAACGTGGAATGGATCGCCAAGATATTTCCGAAGCATGGACATATGAAATACTGGATGCACTACTGATAAGCTCGGCGTCAATGCAAGTCTATAAGCCACCTCTCCCACTCGATCAAGAATCTCAAACGGGCCAATGAACCTAGGGCTAAGCTTGCCCTTCTTCCCAAATCTCATCACGCCCTTCATAGGCAACACTCGAAGCAATACCCGCTCACCGACCATGAAAGCCAAATCTCGAACCTTGCGGTCAGCATAGCTCTTTTGCCTTGACTGAGTTGTACGAAGCCTATCCTGAATAATCCTAACCTTGTCCAAGGCATCCTGAACCAGATCCGTACCCAACAACCGAGTCTCTACCAGCTCAAACCATCCAACCGGAGACCGACACTGCCTACCATATAAAGCATCATAAGGAGCCACCTGAATACTCGACTGGTAGCTGTTGTTGTAGGCAAACTCTGCTAAAGGCAAAAACTGATCCCACGAGCCTCCAAAGTCAATGGCCCAAGCTCAGAGCATATCCTCCATAATTTGAATAGTCCGCTCGGACTGCCCGTCCGTCTGAGGATGAAATGATATGCTCAACTCAACCCGTGTGCCCAACTCTTGCTGAACTGCTCTCCAGAAATGCGAGATAAACTGCGTACCTCGATCCGAAATGATAGACTCGGGCACACCATAAAGACGGACAATCTCACGGATATAGATCTCAGCTAACCTCTCGAAAGAATATGAGACCGCCACAAGAATGAAATGCGCTGACTTGGTCAGCCTATCAACAATAACCCACACTGCATCGAACTTCCTCTGAGTCCGTGGGAGTCCAACAACGAAGTCCATAGTGATCTGCTACCACTTCCACTCAGGAATCTGAATCTTCTGGAACAAACCACTAGGCCTCTGATGCTCATACTTAACCTGCTGACAATTCAAACACTGATCCACATACGCAACGATATCTTTTTCATTCTCCGCCACCAATAATGCTACCGCAAATCCTGATACATCTTCGCGGTGCCCGGATGAATAAAGTACCGGGAGCTATGGGCCTCCTCTAAAATCAACTCTCAGAGTCCATCCACATTTGGCACACAAACTCGACCCTATAATCTCAAAACTCCATCATTATCTAAGGTAACCTACTTGGCACCTCCATGCTGCACCGTGTCTCTAAGGACAAACAAATGGGGATCATCATACTGCAGATCATGGATACGCTCCAACAAAGAAGAACGAGCGACCGTGCAAGCTAACACACAACTGCGCTCAGAAACATCCAACCTCATGAACTGATTGGCCAAAGCCTGAACATCCAAAGCAAGCGGCCTCTCACCGACCAGAATATAAGCAAGACTGCCGATACTAGCTGACTTCCTACTCAAAGCATCGGCCACCACATTGGCCTTTCCCGGATGATATAAGATAGTGATATCATAGTCCTTTAATAGCTCCAACCACCTTCTCTGCCTCAAATTCAACTCCTTCTACTTGAACAAGTACTGCAGACTCTTGTGATCCGTGAACACCTCACATGCCACGCCATACAGATAATGCCTCCAAATCTTCATCGCGTGAACAATGGTTACTAACTACAAATCATGAACCGGATAATTCTTCTCATGAATTTTCAACTGCCATGAAGCATAAGCAATGACCATGCCATCCTGCATCAACACCGCACCAAGTACAATACGAAATGCATCATAATAAACTGTATATGACCCTGAACCTGTGGGCAAAACCAACACTGGTGTCGTAGTCAAAGCTGTCTTGAGCTTATGAAAGCTTGCCTCACACTCATCCGACCATCTGAACTAGGCACCCTTCTGGGTCAACCTGGTCATCGGGGCTGCGATAGATGAAAACCCCTCCACAAACCGACGATAGTAGCCTGCCAACCCCAAGAAACTTCGGATCTCTGTAGCTGATGCTGGTCTAGGCCAGTTCTTGACTGCCTCAATCTTCTTCGGATCAACATAAATACCCTCTACTGACACAACATGACCCAGGAATGCAACTGAGCTCAACCAGAACTCACACTTCGAAAACTTAGCATACAACTAACGATCCCTCAGAGTCTGAAGAACCACTCTAAGATGTTGCTCGTGCTCCTCCCGGCTGCGGGAATAAATCAAAATATCATCAATGAAGACTATCACGAATGAACCTAAGTAAGTCCTGAACACTCGATTCATCAAATCCATAAAAGTTGCTTGGGCATTTGTCAACCCGAATGACATCACCAAGAACTCATAATGCCCGTACCGAGTGAGGAAAGCTGTCTTAGGGTTATCGGATGCCCTAATCCTCAACTGATGGTAGCCAGATCTCAAGTCAATCTTTGAAAATATGTTGGCACCCTGAAACTGATCAAACAAATCATCAATCCTCAGCAATGGATACTTATTCTTGATTATAACCTTGTTCAACTGCCTTTAATCAATACACATTCTCATCGATCCATCCTTCTTCTTAATGAACAACACCGACGCACCCCAAGGTGAAACACTGGGTCTAATGAAACCCTTCTCAAGCAAGTCTTGCAACTTCTCCTTCAACTCGTTCAACTTAGGCGGGGCCATACGATACGGCAGAATAGAAATGGGCTGAGTGTCCGGAGCCAAATCAATACAGAAGTCAATATCCCTGTTGGGTAGCATACCCGGCAGGTCTGAAGGAAATACCTCAGGGAACTCACGAACAACAAGCACAGAATCAATAGAAGGAACTTGGCACTAGAATCACGAACATATGCCAAATAGGCCAAACACCCCTTCTCGACCATACACCGAGCCTTAACATAAGAGATAACACTACGGGTAGAATGACCAGGAGTCCTTCTCCACTCTAAACGAGGTAAACCCGGCAAGGCTAAGGTCACATTATTGGCATGACAGTCCAAGATAGCATGGTAAGGTGATAACCAGTCCATCACCAATATGATATCGAAATCAACCATGTCCAGAAGCAATAAATCTACACGAGTCTCAAGACCCCAATCACAACTATACAAGAGCGATGAACTCGATCTACACAATGGAATCACCCACCGGTGTAGACACATATACAGGGGCACCCAAGGAATCACTAGGCATGACCAAATACAGTGCAAAATAAGATGACACATAGGAGTATGTAGACCCCGGATCAAATAAAACTGAAGCATCTTGGACGTAAACCAGAATAATACCTATGATAACTGCATCGGAAGCCTCAACCTCAGGCCTGGCTGGAAGAGCATAACATCGGGGATGGGCCCCACCAACCTGGACTACATCTATGGGATGACCTGCAGCTGACTGGCCTCCACCCCTAGCGGTCTGAGCTCCACCTCTAGCTGGCTGGGCGGGCTGTGGAACACCTGGTGCCTGAACCATAGCATGGGAACCCTGTTGATGCGATTGAGTACCCACAAATCTCGGGCAAGCCTCCGAATATGACCATACTCACCACACTCAAAGCATCCACCTGAATGCTGCGACTCGGGAAATTGAGACTGACCCTGGCGACCTGAATGACCACCTCGAAAACTCTAGAGCGGCGGTGCACTGATAGGAGTTGGTGGTGCATTGTAGGGCTACTGATCAGAATACTGCATATGAGAACCACAACCATCTGAAGTGCCGTGAGAAACCTAAAGTGCTGACTGAAAGGGCCTAGGAGGATGGCCTCTACCATACGAATCCCTGCCTCCAGACGAGGCACCACTGAATCTGCCTGAATGACAAGGCCTCTTGTCCGACCCATGACCACCTCCCTATGACAGAACCATCTCCACTCTCCTGGCCATATTGGCCGCCTCCTAGAAGGAAATCTCACTCCCTGTCTCCCTAGCCATCTGAAGTCGAATCGTCTAAATAAGTCCCTTAATGAACCTCCTCACCCCCTCTCTCTCTCGATGGGAAGTATGATAAGAGCATGACGAGTCAAGTCGATGAATCTGGTCTCATACTGGGTAACAGTCATAGAACCCTGCTGGAGACGCTCAAACTATCTCTGATATGCCTCTCTCTGAGTGATGGGGAGAAACTTCTCCAGAAATAGCTAAGTAAACTGCTCCCAAGTCAAGGCTGGTGATCCAGCTGGTCTAGCCAAGAAATAATTTCTCCACCAAGTCTTGGCGGATCCCGACAAGTGAAAAGTAGCAAAATCAACCTCATTGGTCTCTACTATCCCCATGTTCCTAAGAACCTTATGACAGCTGTCTAGATAATCTTGGAGATCCTCAAAAGATGCACCGCTGAAAGTAGTAGTGAAGAGCTTGGTGAACCTGTCCAATCTCCACAAAGCATCGACACATATAGCTGCTTCATCACCGGTCTGAGCTACCACACCCGACTGAACTGCTCTAACTGGTTGAGCTGCTGGAGTCTGAAACTAGGGAGCCAACTGCTCCGGAGTGCGAGTAGCAGGAGTCTGGGCTCCTCCTCTAGCCTGAGATATGGCTGGTGATACTGGAAGCAAGCCTGCCCGGGTGACACTCTCCATAAGGCCCACTAGATGGACCAGAGCATCCTGGAGTACCGGGCTAGCAATAAACCCCTCTGGGACCTGAGCTGGATCCATCAAAACTGTCTGGGACGGAACCTCATCATCAAAGTCAACCTGAGGCTCCGCTGCTGGTGTTGCTACTCTGAGCTGAGCTCGGCCTCTAGCACGGCCTAACCCTCTTCCCCTCGTGGGAGCAACTACTAGGGGCTCGGGCTGCTGATCGGTGGATGAGGAAGCGCGTGTTCTCGCCATTTGCGAAAGAACATAGTAGAAATTCAATTAGCATTGAGAAACCAAACCGCACGACAAAAAAGAACAAATGTAAAGTTTTTCCTAACTCTGTAGCCTCTGGGGGATAAATACAGACGTCTAAATCCCAAATATTCAAAAAGCCCTAACTCTATCCAAATCTCTAATTTTTTACCCTTAAAAACATGATTTAAGCCTAGAAATCTAATGGGTGTTAATGGAAATTGACTAAAATGAGTCTAAGATTACATACCTATGAATTGGTGGTGAAATCCCCTTTCAAAAATTGCCCAATTTGGAGTTTGGAAGAAGAAGTTATGAAATTTTTGTTAAGTCCCGTTTTTGCTTCTCTTTTAAAATCACTGGACATGCCTTCATCGCGTTCGCGATAGGCCTGTCGCGTTCGTGATGAGTTAGGCCTCAGTGACCTTAGCGTTCGTGACATTGGGCTCGCGTTCGCAGAGCTTTGACCCCTTGAGCCTTCGCGTTCGCGGGCCAGTGGCCGCATTCGCTTAGAACAAGTGAGAACCCCCTCCCCCAGGCCCATTGTCTTACGCGTTCGCGAGTGCTTGGACGCATTCGAGAAGGGTATTCCCCCTCAGTCTCGCGTTCCCGTCTCACGCTTCGCATTCGCGAAGAAGAAAACTGGCACCTGGGAGATTTGCCTTACGCGTTCGCAAGTGGGACCACGCGAACGTGAAGAACAAAACCCCTGGGCACTGAACACAAAAACCTGCAACCTTTTATGAGTTCAAAACTTTCCGAAACCCATCCGAAACTCACCCGAGCCCTCGGGGCTCCAAACCAAACATGCGTACTAACTCAAAAACATCATATGAACTTATCCGTATGATCAAATCGCCAAAATAACCTCTTAAACAACGAATTTAGCATAGAAATCTAAGAAAAAACTCAAAACTTTCAAAGTAGGAATTTTCACAACTACGGGTCCGAATCACCTCAAACGACTTCCGTTTCTTACCAAATTTCACAGACTCATCTTATTTCACATATAAGACCTGTACCGGGCTCTGGAACTAGAATACGGGCCCGATACCATCAAATTCTAAATGCATTTCATTTCCAAAACTCATAGAAATTTCCAGAAAATAATATTCTTTAAAAATTTATTTCTCGGGCTTGGGACCTCGGAATTCGATTCCGGGCATACGCCCAAGTCCCATATTTTTTCACGGACCCTCTGAGACCGTCAAATCACGGGTTCGGATCTATTTACCCAAAATGTTGACCGAAGTCAACTTAAATGCATTTTAAGTCAAAATTTTAACATTTTCACAGATTTTCACATAAATAGCTTTTCGGTTACGCGCCCGGACTACGCACGAAAATCGAGGCGATGCTGAAAGAGGTTTTTAAGGCCTCAGAATACATAATTCATTTTAAAAACAAGTGATGACCTTTTGAGTTATCACAAACTATTACATATGATGGCGGAAGACATACTTGATCTCCTCCATCATTTGGCAAAGCTTGTTTCTTTTTTATGGTACATTCTCCAGCTATTTCTCAATAGTTATAGTTGTACATCAATTTGTGCGAGTGAATTGCATTGATATTACTTCTTATTTCTTAGGCAGTTGAATTGTTCCAAAGAAACTTTTCTATTTGTCACACCTTTATATTATTATTTCTCCTTTCTCAGACACTTAAATATGGTATTAAAATAAAGTTGTACTCCCAATTGAAAACCTGGTTGGGACCATCCACCTTAACTACAATTTACTGCTTTGCCCCCCTGCATATTATGGAAGAAGTGCAGTTAGTTGTTAAAAACTATAATTGATGTTTGATGTTCATCTCCTAATGAGTAACTTCTATTGAATTGGCATTGAACATCCTACTAAGAAAAAAAGCAGCGTGAGAATTAGGATAAAATATCTACCTGCTGTATTGATTTTGGTAGAGATATTGATACTCTAATTGCATTAGTAAGTAAAGAGGAGATAAGTTGATTTTAGGCAACTTTTGCGGTTCAAAGGGAGCACTGCATAACTTTTCTAAAAATTTAAATTTTATTAGGACTACTTATGAGATGTGAATATGAATGTAGGATAATTATTTTTTTCCTGATAATTTGTACTTATACATTGGAACTATAACATAAAGTTTCTTCCTTGCAAGTGTCTTGAAAAATTACATAAAAGACTAACAATTACTATTAAGGTTCTCGCTTTCTTTTATAGATGATTCAAAAAGCAATTGAGCAGTCGAATGAATTAAAAGACGATTCTTATGAAAAAGCAATATCAAAGTGCATTATGACAGAGTGGGGCGACTTGCCATTGGCTCATATTACTATACTCAGACACCATCCGAGAAACCTCTGTGAAAACAGTGAATTGTAGAGACTCCATGTGATAGCTACAAGGCTTTGTGATTGATTTTCCAATACTAGCTTTACGGTACCCACGTTGCGCATGTATCTATATTAATGAATACATAATTTTTTAAAAATTACGCAAATATTATCAAACTATGTATTTGAATAATATAAATTATATAATAAAAGTTAAAGAAATATTCTAGAAATACTGAATGTTGTTTCCATTTCGTTAGCTTAATAAATGAAGAAATCATGTTCCATATAAGTTTTTAAATTCTTTATGGTGATTTATAAGGACATATGATGTCTTCTGAAAATTATTGTTATTTTAATGAGCCTAATACTGAAAACAAAACACAAAAGAGAATAAAAAGGTTGGTTTTATAGCTACCAAAAATTTAATATTGACAATATAAAATCTAAAAAATGACTATCGTTGAATTAATATCTTAAAATAAGCAATTTAATATAAAAAGATATAGTGAGGCATCATCATTTGTTGGACTAAATGCAAGAAAAAGAAAAAAATGACAACTTATTTATAAAATACATTTCCTTCCTACTATTTCATCCTTAAATTTCTTACAAAAATACATATGATTTATTAGTATAATTTTGATATATAATTTCGGTAACTTATTTATGCTCGCTTATCTGATTAAGTTTTGTGCTTTAACATGTAAAAATTCGTTAAAATTTTTGAAGTACATTATAGTTATTATTACTGTAATAATATTATTTTCAAATGTAGTCTTGTTATTTCTAAAATTATTTATAGCTTTATAGATATTTTTTTTACTCGTCATGTTAGGTTTATAGGTTTGATTTACGATGTATAGGAAATTTCGATAGTTTTTGAGTTAAAATTAAATCTATTCTTTTATTAGTAAACTAGTATTAGCACCCACGTAGATGCACGTACACTAACCATGTTAAATATTTGAGTTATTTGGATTATACCTAAAAAATCTTAAAATTTAAACCTTCTCGATAAATATAGATAATTATTGGATATTAATTAAGACATGAAAATGATTAAACATTTCTCAAATCTCCTAGTTATAATTCTATTTTTCTTTTTTAGTACCATTCTCGCCAGTGTCATTGGATAAAAAAAAATAGTCAGGAAGCAAAATAATAACTCATATTTATGGCAAAACAATCAAAGGTTGAGACTATGAAGGACTCTTTGGATACGACTTGACTCTTTTACTACTGCTTGAACTCTTATTTGGTGTGTTGATATATTCTAAAATTATTTCTATTTTAAATTTTCAATTTCTAAAATTTTATTTTTCAATAATAATTATTTTTATAACAATGTAAGTGAAAATCTTATCCTTAATTCAAAACTCATTTTAGTCGGCTATCTAAAATTTAAAAGTTCTTTAGCCAGTGATTTTCTTTCTAGTATGACTCCATTTTGATATTTGATATTAACCATATTAAATATGTGAGTTATTTGAATTATATATAAATAACCTTAAAATTTAAACGTTCTAGGTAATAACAGATAATTGTTAGATATTGTTTATGAAACACTACATGAAAAAAGGCTAACATTTTCTCAAATTTCGTAGTGATAATTTTATTTTTGCACCATTCTTATTGGTGTCATTGGAACCTAAAATTAGCCACGAAATAATAACTCATATTTATGAGCTTTGGAAAAGCACAAAGGTTGGCACAATATGAACGATTCTTTAGTTACGACGTGACTCTTTTACTACTACTTAAATTCTTATTTGGTATGCTATTATGTTTAAAAAAATATTTCTATTTTGAAACTTCAATTTCTACAATATTATATATATTTCAATAAAATAATTATTTTTATAGTGATGCAAGTGAAGATATTATCCTTAATTTAAAATTCGTTTTAATCGGCTAGCTAAAAATTTAAATGATTCTTTAGCCGGTAAATTTTATTTTAGTATGACTCCATTTTGAGTTTATCGATATCTCTAGCCACAAATTTCAAATTTTGAATACCCTATACATATACAGATTTTTTGTTCTTTGAATCATTAAATGTAGATTAATTGATTGTTATTATATAGGCGAAATACATAAACAGCCCCTCCAAGTTGTCCACAACGGTCATTTGAACACCTTAATTTAATTTCGTCTTGGACCGTTGTGGACAACTTGGAGGGACTGTTTATGTATTTCGCCTATTATATAACATTGCATATATTGTCTTAAAATTGCTAAGCAATTTTTCCACCATACGTGGCTTAACCTCAATGCAAACTACTTAAATTACAATTAAATTCAAATTCGAATATCCTATCATTTTGTTAGCAATAGTGATTTTTTAAAAAACGACACACAATGTAAATAAAAAAAATATTCTAAGATATCCTTATCTTATAATCTATGTATTTGAGTTGAAAAAAATATTTGAAATCGATGAGATTATCTTCCAAATTTTTTACACTCAACGAAGATGAAACAGAAGAAGTCTCTTATTTCTGGTTTTTAGATTTTTCATACATTTTTTGCTATATTTATTTTCTTTTATCTTAATTTTTTTATGTTTTTCTTTCTTTTGTTACACAAAATTAAGTTATTTCGTAATAAAATGATGAGTTTTAATAGAAATTGTCTACATAAGAACTCTATTTATATTTTTAATCTTTGGAAGAAATTTTGTCATATTTTTTTTTGGCTTTATCTTATCAACCTAAACAGGAACCAACCACTTAAATTAAAAAATTGAGGATGTGTAATTTATTTATAATTCATATGTAACATGTGTATAATCATGTGTAATAGGTATATCATCTATGTATATTTGCTATAAAAAGTAAATAATAAATCTGGCCGGATATTTATGTAATAATCCATAAGATTTTGGTTTCTTGATTTTATCCATGATATGACTTCTATTATAATTATTTTAAAAACTCTCTACTAATATTTAAAAATATATTATCTTTTATTTTAAAAATTACATTATAATTTAAAAAATAATCCCATTTCGAAATAAGTTGTTTACATTTTAAAAATAACTATTTCACGTCATACCAATTTTTTTGAAATATACTTTTCGTTACACTTGAAAATCGTTATAGAAACTATCAATTAGAAACAAATATCCCTGCTTTTGAATTCGAGAAAAAAATCTTTCACATAATCTAATGATTCAAAACTAATATTTTTTAATGAAAAAGATACTACACCCTTGCAATATTGGTTTGACTGCAGCTAAATAAAGAGGTTTTGGCTTATATCCTTCAATTCCTAGAAGGTGTTAAATAGAAATTAATCAATTATATAGTCAAAGTTTTGTTATTTGTTTGATGTCCATTTATATAAATTGACTCTTCAAACAAATATTTTTCAAAAAGAAAAAAATAACTTGTGTTGAATATTGATTGATTTTTGTAATGTTTCTTTCTCCAGCATGTGGGTTTACTTCATTATATATGCAAGTAAATTTTTATCAACTTTTAAACTTTTGTTTTTGTTATAAACATAGATGTGTACCTTATATATTATATTATTTTTAAAAAAAATTCCTTTATTCAAATCTAGCTATAGTGTTTTAAAGAATTATAATTATAGGATTTTAAATGTAAAAGATATTTTTTTTTTAATTTTAATTCAAATTTAAAAACTATATATATATATATATTTGACTAACATAGCGAAATATAGAATAAAGTTATCATATACTATTGATATTTATTAATTTGCCACTTGGCTTAACTACATAATCAATTATATATGACAACTTTATAGCTTTAATATACATATAAATATAGATTTCAATGCGCACGTACCTTTTAATTATTTTAAGTTATTCACTGTAAAGTCGTGGATAGTGAATAACCTTTGGAATATTTACACTAAAAGAGTAACATTTTGTATTTAAGGGAAAAGGAATAAGGGGTTCTAACGGCATGCGACTTTATTTGCTTCCTACCTATTCCCTTTCATTTAATTATTCATGTTTACTAAAATAGTAAAAGTCTAAAGACAGACAATAATTCTATAACAATGACAACACTCCTAAACCTTAAAGGAGTCCGACTTCTAAGTACACGCTAGTTTCCTACTTTGACTTTGCTAGTAATTTTTTTTACATATATGGTTTAAATAAGGAAAAAATAATATAAATAATAAAAAAAGATAAGGTAGTAGTATATAACTATTACCCGCAGCGATTGCCCTAACTAGGGTTTTTACGAAGATGCATGTTGATAAACTAAGAAGTGCTACTGTGGCTCTTAAGATCCGAAAGATTCGAAAGACGAAGCGAGAAACTACGAAGCTTCTGGTTGGGTCTTGTTTTATCAATTTTTGAATTGATAATGAAGAGTCTTGTGTTCGCTTACATGCTTTGTCTGCAATGCTGAATTTTACTAGCTGATTCTGATTTATTTCTGATAGTATAAATCCATTAGTTTATGCTGATTTAATAATGAGTTGTTGGTTTGCAGAAGACATCATGGGTGAAGGATGTTTGGTCGGATGATATCAATCGGCAGCTGGCGGGGACCTCACGAGTCCGTAAATTGGTTGATATGAGTATGACTAATCATGGTCCAGGCTCACGACTCTCGAACTTGGTTGATATCACAAGGAGTCTTCATGCTGGAGAAGTTAGGTCTCATGTTGCTCGATTTGTTGAGTTTCTGAGCAATAAAGATTCTTGGCAGCTCCAGGTAGAGAATTATTAATAGCTTCCTCATGCTTAATGATGGTTGTTGTGGAATAATCGGTGTACCCATTTTATGGTCATCGTCCCCCTAGTCTGGTTCAGTTAATTGATGGAAAAGCTTAATCTCCTATGTTTTGATAAAACTCTCATTCAGCTGGGAAACCGCACAGGTAATTAGCTTGGAAAGAGAGAAATCCATTTTGTAGAATATATCTGATAGTTGTGACATACGTATTTGATAACATGCTTCTAAAGTGAGGTACTAACTTAGTGTCTAACTTTCTGAGCTTTGTGACAGATATAGTTGAAGATAATCTTTTAGGGAAGATAACTGCATTTCAATCTTCCCCTCTCCCCTAACTAGCCATGCTTGACTGCAGTCACCTATGTTTTAACCAACACTTGCTTTATCCTTATGGTTTTGCATTCATAGGTTGAAGCTGATTGGGTTCTCATCAGTGCTTTTGATGGCTCGACTCCTGCGATTGACCATTTACTGGAGCCAATATTTCAAAAACTGTATACCAATCAGGTGTGTTTTAGACCCCTACGACATGTTGTATTTTCTTTCCAACTATAGGCTGATATGTGGTTTTCTGAATGGTTGGTTTACAGGAAAGTCTTGAAGTAGTGGTCGCTGGCATTTTGTCCAATTATATACTTCCGCAGAGCATAGCAACCAAACAATTCCGAACACTGCTCTCTATCAGTATGACTAAGCCTGCTCCGGGCTAATTTTTTTATTCAATTTGCCTATCACTTACTTTGCCAATTTTTTTCCACAGATAAGACACTTGATCTTTGCAAAGCTATGAAGTTTAGTGTTATTCTTCAATTTGCTCAGTTTATAAAGATGCCATATGTCCCACGGGACCTCAAGGTAGATAGTGATGTGTTGTTGATTACCTTTCTGCACCTTCTTTAGCGTCTTGCGGTTCTAGCTTCACACTTGCTTTATCCTTATGGTTTTACATTCATAGGATGATTCTGCTTGGATTCTCGTACTCATTTTCTCTCTCGACCTCGCCCAAATATTTGATATGGATGAATATGAGCTGGTGGTGGAAGTTATTGTAAAGCTTCTGGACTTCCAGATGAAAGTCTTTGTGAGAAGGTGTGTTTTATTATTTTAAGCCCCCCCCCCCCCTCCAGGTCCCCCGTACCCACATGTTGTATAAAGATTAGTCGGCTGAATGTATTTTCTTTTCATCTATAGGCTTTGCTGGTAGTGGGGCAGATTGCTGCCGGTTATTGTGATTGTCTTCTTGAACATGGCGCTTTGACTCCTTTGTTGAACAAGTCAAAGGAGGCGAACAACAATTTTCCGATGCAGAGAGAAGCCACGAGAATTTTGTCTCAGATTTTAAAAGCAAGCCGGATCTTCCATATGAGCAGGTTGGTTTGACTGTTCAAAAGTTTTTACGCCTGCAATTATTTAATTCAAAATATTATTTTTCCTTGAGCATTTAAAATACCATCACCGTGGGTGTCATCACCTTAAAAAATGATTTACTCCATTTGTGTGACACCTTTTCTATTTTTGAAACGACATTCAATTTCTATGCAATTTTCACAACTTTTAAACTATTCAGATCTTAAACTTTGATGTAATGTTTCCTCTATCGAACTAAGTCGTTGCTTAGCTTCTTCTTTCTCATTGCAACATGAAGTATACCTTCTTAGAATATGCTAATAGTCCATCCTGCCAGTAAGATTTAATGTTATACCACAATCAAATACTCAATAGTATTAAGTGTTTGAACCTACCAGCAATACGGAAAAAGAATTTCATTGATAACGATAGACGAAGAATGAACTTCTATATTGATGAAATAGTCTGAACTCTGGACTTCTAGTAGAAAGGAATCAACAGTAAACTATTATACTGGATAAAATCAGGATTTACAGTATCTCAGGGATCGTACCTTCAGCAATTAATTTACAACTTGGGAATTTTCTATTTGATGCGTCTTAAATGCCTGAAAGTTATTCATCTCTTCAATCATTGTTTGATTGTGAATTTTGATGTTGATGCTTGAAGATATCTATGAGTAAGCATTTTATGCAGAGAGACACTATGAAATAAGTGATACATGTTGGCTCTTATTATTTGGCTTTGACGGCTATAATCTGCTTGGATATAACCTTAACCAAGTATGACAAATTCCTTCAGTGACTACCTGTCTTTCTTGATCCATTATCAACTACAACATTATTATACATTTTGATGCCTTGGCTTGTAAATACATATTCTCAATCACAATTTACAGCTTCCTTAATCTATCATGAACTGCAACATTATAAAACACTTTGATTCCTATAAATATCTGTTCTAATTTCTCAATAACAATTTTACGACTGTTCAACCACTCAATTCGTTGCTTCTCCGTACATAATGCATTTTCCAACATGCATACATTCTGTTACGCGGCGCCTTCCTGAGATTCCTTGGAAGGGCGACGTAAGGCTAAGCAACTGATGTCAGTGCAGTTGCTGTCCGCCAACTGAGGTCCCCTCCGTACGCTAGACTAGATTGTCAGTGCCGTACGGGAAAACCAATGTCAAGAGAAATTGAGAGAACAGGAATGAGAATTGAGAATGAAAGAAAGCTTGATTGCATTAATGAAAGCTATTACAGAAAGGAAATGCGGTGTCGAGGGGGAGAGACACCAGTACAGAGAATTGTTTGCTTGCTAGAAAGTTTTGATTGTTTGGTCCCCCTTAATAATGCTTAAAAAAAATAATCCAAAGCTACAAGACTAGACTTGATTAAGCTAGAGAAACATAATGAAATTACATGGAATAAAACTACTCTATATTTACAATGAAAAAGACTTAGTTTGCTATAAGGCAGAAAACAGGGCCGTTGTCGGCAGCATAGTCTTTGGCATCAGGATCTGCGCGCGCGGCATTGTCTGCGCGCGCGGCGCTGTTGGCATCTGCCTGCGGTTGGGCGCTGGCGAGGGATATCGGTGGGGCGACAGAGGCACATGCGCGCTTGTCACTTGGCGCGACCAAGACCACGGGGCCGTCCGTGGCGCTAGGCATTGGAAGGCTTGCTAGGACGCCACGGGGCGCGCCCAAGGGGTCATGGGGCACGGCTGGAAAGCCGCCCATGACATTCTCCCCCACCTGAGTTGGCGACGTCCTCGGCGCCTTACTTGCAAGATAATCTTCAATTAGGCTCTTGTAGGCTTTGAGGTTTGTTCCCCTCTCCCAAGTGTTCTCCTCTGTATCACAGCCCTGCCATTTCACCAAGAACTCCTGGTGATCTTTCCTTGAGGCATGAATCACTCTATCATCAAGGATAGCTTCAACACGCCTTTTCCCGGTTGAATTGGGCCCTCGAATACTGGGTATTGTGAGCTGGCTCCTTGAAGGATCCTCTGTATCTTCCCGAAAAGGTTTCAGGAGGCTGACATGAAAAACAGGATGAATTTTCCACCAAGCTGGGGTATCCACCCGGTATGCAACTTTCCCAATACGCCTTTCAATGGACAAGGGTCCAATATATTTTTGCAATAAGCGAGGGTCATGGACCCCTGCAAATAAGTAACGTTTTGGAATTTTGACCATCACTTTGTCTCCTACTTGGTATTCAACAAAGCGACGATTCTGATCAGCATGCCTCTTCATCCGCTTTTGAGCCTTGACAAGATAGCTCCGCACTATCTCCAAATTTTGCTTCCACTCTTTAGAGAAGCTAGCAGCTCGAGGAGATTTAGACATATTTGGTGCATTGACGGTGTGTGGGAGTAGCGGTTGCTGTCCGGTAACAATTTCAAAAGCGCTTTTGTTTGTACTAGAGCTCTTTTGTGAATTGAAACACAGTTGAGCAGCATCCAGAAGCTTCACCCAATTCTTCTGCGATCCGGTTACAAAATGACGCAAATATTCCTCCAACATACCATTGAACCGCTCCGTCTGGCCATCAGATTGCGGATGAAAACTTGAGCTGTGATTCAGCTTCGACCCAAGACACTTAAAGAGTTGGGTCCAAAAGTTGCTAGTGAAGCGTGAGTCACGATCACTAACAATATCTTTGGGTAGGCCCCAATATTTGACGACATGAGAGAAGAAGAGTCGAGCTGTATCTTCTGCTGATATATATTGTGGGGCAGCAATAAAGGTAGCATATTTGGAAAACCGATCTACCACAACCAAGATAGTTGTTAGATCTCCGACCTTGGGCAATCCGGTGATGAAATCCAGGGAAACACTTTCCCAAGGTCTCTTTGGGACAGCTAGTGGTTCCAAGAGTCCCGCCTGTGTTAAGCGGTCTGACTTGTCCTTCTGGCATACTAGACAAGTCTTCACATACTGAGCAACGTCATCGGCCATTTGAGGCCAATAATATGCACGGCGAAGTAACGCCATGGTGCGTTCTTCACCGGGATGGCCGGCCCACAGAGTATCATGACATTCCGCTAGAAGAGTCCTTCGTAGATCTCCTCCTTTAGGAACATAAAGTCGGTTCCCTTTCACTTTCAGAAAACCATCTTCCATGTAGAACTGGCGAGTCTTGCCTTGTCCTACCAAATCAACCAAATACTGTGAAGCAGGATCTCTGATGAGTAGATCTTGTATCTGGTCCTTGATGGAGGTGGCTACCTCGCTCCCCCTTAGGGTGGCGAGTAAGCACACTGATGCTAGATCAGCTCTCCGACTGAGCGCATCAGCAACATGATTGGTCTTCCCACTTCGGTATTCCAGGTTGAAGTGGAATTCAGCTAGGAGTTCCTGCCACCTGGCCTGTCGACCATTCAACTTCGGCTGGGTCATGAAATGGCTAACAGCTGTGTTGTCTGTCTTGACCACGAACGGGGTTCCCAGCAGATAGTGCCTCCAGAGGCGCAAGCAGTGGACGACAGCCAATAATTCTTTCTCATGGGCGGCATAGCGCCGCTCTGCATCTTTTAGCTTCCGGCTCTCGTACGCCACAGGATGCCCTTCTTGTAGCAAGACGCCACCGAGGGCATAGTCAGATGCATCTGTTTGTACTTCGAATGGCTTGGCCAGATCAGGAAGGGCCAAGACGGGGCTACTAGACATAGCCGCTTTCAATGCGTTAAAGGCCTCCGCTCGCTTGGGTCCCCATTCCCAAGGCGTGATCTTCTTGAGGAGTTCTGTCAATGGTACTGCAATGAGGGAGTAGTTTTTCACGAATCGCCGATAGAAATTGCATAGACCAAGGAACGCCCTCAAGGCGTGGATATCCTTAGGTGGCGGCCAATCTGTGATTGCCTGAATCTTCTGCTGGTCCATCTTGATCCGCCCTTCCCCAATGACATGTCCGAGGAAGTCAATTTGCTTTTGAGCAAAGGAGCACTTAGATAGCTTCGCATATAGTTCATGCTCCCGCAATCGAGCTAGGACCTTCCGCAAGTGCATCAGGTGTTCCTCCAATGTTTGGCTATATACCACAATGTCATCCAAGTAGACCACCACGAATTCATCAATGTACTCCCGGAAGACTTGGTTCATCAAAGTGCAAAATGTAGCTGGGGCGTTAGTCAAGCCGAATGGCATAACTAGGAAATCGTACGACCCATATCTTGTCACACAGGTCGTCTTGTGCTCATCACCCTCTGCAATCCGAACTTGCCAATAACCTGTCTTCAGGTCTATTTTGGTGAACACTGTCGCACCACCCAGTCTATCGAACAAGTCTGCCATTAACGGAATAGGGTACTTGTTCTTCACAGTAATTTTGTTTAGAGCCCGATAGTCCACACAGAGTCGTAGACTACCATCATGTTTCTTTTGGAATAGCACAGGGGACCCGTATGGGGATTTGGAGGGCACGATAATCCCTGTGTCTAGCATTTCCGTCAATTGTCTCCGAAGTTCGGTGAGTTCGGGTTGTGACATTCTGTAAGGCGCCCGGGCAGGTGGCTTCGCGCCCGGCACCAGCTCAATTTCATGATCCACAGTGCGCCTAGGCGGTAGTCGCTTTGGCATGTCTTGTGGCATGACATCTTCAAACTCTAGTAGTAGCTCCTTCACGGGTTCAGGAATGGGACCCGAGGAGCATTCTACATCTTCGATGCAGAGGGTTGCCAGGAACGTAGGTTCGTTTCTTTTGACCCCCTTCTTCAACTGCAAGGCCGAGATGTTTTCAACGGCCATCTTCATGGGCATGCACGGGATAACGCAGGGCTTGGCCCCGTTTGCTCCCATCATCAGTAACATGTCAGCATACGGTACAGGCATGGTGTTGGTTTGCCTCAGGAATTCCAATCCAACTATCAACTCGAAGTCATCTATGATCACCACGCGCAAGTTGAATTTTCCTTCGTAAGGGCCAAGCTTCATCGGTACTTCTTTGGCTATTCCACCCACTGGCTGGGGAGGTGAGTTGATAGCCTTGACACGGCCTCTACCTTTCCCTACGACTAGACCAAGGCGCTCCACCTGAGTCGAGGCTAAGTAGTTGTGGGTAGCACCCGTGTCTACCATGGCCCGAATGGGCTTGCCATTCACCTTCATCTCAACGAACATTAAGGTCCTCTCGTGCTTAAGAGGAGTCTCATCATCCGCCTTCTTTTTCCCTTTCTTGGTGACGGGACATGGGTCCTTCTTCTTACGGATACCAGCACTAGTCTCTGCTAATGCCTCAGAAATGGAGCCAACAATTGCATTGAAGGCACCTACGGGTTCAGTCTGATCCGCATCGTCTGAATCGTCATCTGTCCCATCATCAAAAGTCTGATGGGCATTCATCTGTGCATGTGGGCACTCATTGTTCCAATATGGTCCGCCACAATGACGGCACCCTGAAGGAGGCTTCCTCCCCCGATCATTGTTGTTAGATACAACACTGTTGCTGCCTGTGGAGGGAGCCTTAGGTTTGGTTGAGCTCCGATCTCCCCCACTTCTGCTAGGGCCACCATTGCTAGACTGGCCCCCTTTGAATCCCGCTCGGGTAGGCGGTTGAGGCCTATCCTTCCGGGCTTCCATTTGATAGTCCCCAAGGCATTCAGCTGCTTGGATCGCCTTGGGCAGGGTATCTACCCGTTGCCTTTGTAGCTCCATACGGGCATAAGGTTTCAGCCCTTCTAGGAAAGTGAAGAGCTTGTCTTTGTCCCCCATGTCGCGTATGCTTAGCATGAGCGCGGAGAATTCCCGCACGTAGTCCCGCACAGATTTGGTCTGACGGAGCTCCCGTAGCTTTCTCCTTGAATTGTATTCAACATTTTCGGGGAAGAATTGTAGGCGGATGGCTGCCTTCAGTTCTGCCCATGTTTCGAGAGCATCTTCACCGGCCTTGATGGCTTCGTATTTCACCCGCCACCAGAGTTTAGCATCACCCTGAAGATACATGGCAGCAGTTGCTACCTTCTTGGCTTCTTCTAGGCCCCCAACAGCATCAAAATATTGTTCGACATCAAAAATGAAGTTCTCCACTTCCTTGGCATTCCTAGCTCCACTGTATGGCTTTGGCTCAGGAATTTTCAATTTTTGTGTCGCGGAGGTGGGGTTTGCAGCGCCCCCGACCTGGTTTCCACCGCCTCGCAGTAGGCCCTGTAAGGCAGCATTGACAACATTGAGCTTGTCTGTCAAGTCGTCAATAGTTTGTTGCATGGCAGTCACCCTATCTGCCTCTTGTGCCCTGTAAGCTAAATCCTCGGCACGCTCCTGTTGGAGTCCCTCGAATTTGCCAAAAATTTCGGCTGCCTCTGTGGCTGCCGTTTGCCGATCTCCCTCGGAGTCACGACTGATGTTTTCTATGTCAACTTCGGCCTGGAGCACCCTGCGGTCCAGGTCATCCAACCTTTGCCCTAGGCTGGTTCTTAGTTCAGGCACCGTATCCATGATGGGCAGTAATCCGTCAACCGTCTGTTCAAGGGCCGCAATGCGGTCCCCATGATTCACCATGGTCAGAAATGGTGGTAATGGCAATGCGTTCCCTCGTCCGATGTCGAGCCTAGGCTCTGATACCAACTGTTACGCGGCGCCTTCCTGAGATTCCTTGGAAGGGCGACGTAAGGCTAAGCAACTGATGTCAGTGCAGTTGCTGTCCGCCAACTGAGGTCCCCTCCGTACGCTAGACTAGATTGTCAGTGCCGTACGGGAAAACCAATGTCAAGAGAAATTGAGAGAACAGGAATGAGAATTGAGAATGAAAGAAAGCTTGATTGCATTAATGAAAGCTATTACAGAAAGGAAATGCGGTGTCGAGGGGGAGAGACACCAGTACAGAGAATTGTTTGCTTGCTAGAAAGTTTTGATTGTTTGGTCCCCCTTAATAATGCTTAAAAAAAATAATCCAAAGCTACAAGACTAGACTTGATTAAGCTAGAGAAACATAATGAAATTACATGGAATAAAACTACTCTATATTTACAATGAAAAAGACTTAGTTTGCTATAAGGCAGAAAACATGGCCGTTGTCGGCAGCATAGTCTTTGGCATCAGGATCTGCGCGCGCGGCATTGTCTGCGCGCGCGGCGCTGTTGGCATCTGCCTGCGGTTGGGCGCTGGCGAGGGATATCGGTGGGGCGACAGAGGCACATGCGCGCTTGTCACTTGGCGCGACCAAGACCACGGGGCCGTCCGTGGCGCTAGGCATTGGAAGGCTTGCTAGGACGCCACGGGGCGCGCCCAAGGGGTCATGGGGCACGGCTGGAAAGCCGCCCATGACAATTCACATGTAATAAGATGTAACACTGAACGATATGTATGCACGTCTAATTGAAAATCATCATGTCTTAGAACTACAATCAATATATGTCAAGTAGGCAAATTCTCAATGCCTTAAGTTGTTGGATAGACACTCGAGAAGTAATGCATTTTGGAGGAACCTAATTCTTTGATAATTTGAGTACAATTTATCCATTAAAGGTCTACAATGGAGTGCATTGCAATCAGAACTTAATCCTTGGATAAAATGAGCACATTTTATAAATTAAATGTCTAAAGTGGAGTGCACTACAATCAGAAGTAGGCATATAACCAAGTACTCTAGTAGTTACTTGAATAATCATTGAATTTCAATTCCACAACTACAGTAATTCTTACTACTGTACTTCTTCTTATTGCTTCTTTCTTCCTTTCGATGTTGTTGCTTAGTTAAAGCGATGTACTATCAGTTTTAACCTAGAAACTCTAATTTAATTCAACAAGCTATAGTTTCTTTCTTCACAAATATAGCTGCTTGTTTCGAACTTCTATATCGATGCAATAAAGGCCTAATGTATTTTTGTGCTTATAAGCTTCGAGTATAGACATATAGTTATTATTTCCTTTCTAGTCTCTCAATGTGGTATGATCGTAATGCTCTTAAAACTTCAACACGACATATAAGGAATACTATTGTAAAGCTTTATGGTATGCTCTACCCTATGTCAAGTGGCAGAAGAATTCTCACCCCTACTTAGAAGTGTGAATGTTGCCAAAACTGAAATCAATAACTGCACCCTTCCCAAAAGGCCATAAGATCCCTGCCAAACAGAAGAAATGAAGTTAATCGTCATTACACTTTATCCAGCACAACCCTTTACTTGGCTAAAAAAGCTAATCAGTTTTGAGGTTGCATCACATCATAAAGCACATGTTTGCAATATTAAAATCATATAGGATCCATGCATCTTTCAGCACTATCTTTTCAAGCTTTGTGCAGTTCAGTCATCTCATACTATGCCGACAATACTTCAAGGAACCAGCTTTGTTGAATATTAACCTTGAAAGTGTCTACTTTCATGAAACATATCAAAAAACTAAGAAATCAAAAATCAAAGAAGTGACTTAAATTCAGGACCTATCAAATATCGTCAAATAAATTGGATTTGAAATTTTTAAAAGAAATAATTTGTTTATTTTTTAAAGGCGAAATGGCTTCCTAGCCACTTAAACTTGTCGGGTTTTTTAAACCCGATACATAAACTTATAACTTTCCCATTTGAACACTCGAACTCGTTTTTTCCATAACTAATAAACACATCTGACCATTGATCATGTGCGCGTGTATTACACATACACATATGTGTCCATCCAGTCAGCAAATGACCAATGGATGTCTTACACGTAAGGGCGCGAAAAATCAAGCAGCAACTCCTTCTCTTTGACTGCTTTAGCGTTCTTCTTCATCAACCATTTCAAGCTAATTCCAACACCCCTAGCAACAGAAGAATGCCTATCTCTGCTACGCCTATCTCTGCTCCTTTTTCTTCCCTTCACCACACAACACTCCACCTGATCAATTTTCTTCCTCAATCAAAAGCCGAGGTTGCTGTTTGGAGGTTTGTCGTGGTTCAGTTTCGTAATTTTCTAAATGTTTTAGTTCAATGAATCTATTTCTATACAAAAGCAGAAGACAACCTTACTTGGAATTTCAGAGAGAATCTGAAGGCCCTCCTTATTGAAACTTGAAATCCCCCAGAATCTCTTCTTCTATGCATAATGTTAAGGTCCTTCATTAGACATTTTTAACTAACTGAAGTTCTCATTTACAGGTACTCCTGCAATGACATCAAGGGGATTGGTTGAGAAGGACTTCGAGCAGATTGCCGAGTTCCTCCACAGGGCTGTTACCATCACCTTGAACATCTAGAAGGAGTACGGAAAGCTTTTGAAAGATTTCAATCAACGAACTTGGAAGGGGAAGTTATGGGGAAGTTCAAAACTTAGCTTCAACTCTACAATGACAAAATATACAACTTTCCACCATTTTCACGGTCTGAAAAATAAAAAAAAAATGAAAATGGAGCTTCAGATTTTAAAAAATGGAGGAAGGGGGTATTTTGTACTGTTGGGCGTTGGGAAGGGGGTTTTCACGCTCCTGTGTGTCGTGTTCCTCACGCGGGCTGTTGATTAGGACCAACTGATGCCACTTGAGCATGGTCAATGGTCAAATATGTTTATTAGTTATGGAAAAAACGAGTTCGAGTGTTCAAATGGGAAAGTTATAAGTTCCCGTCAAATTTAAGTGGCCAGGAAGTCATTTCGCCTTTTTTAAATGAGCAGAAAACACTAGCTATATCATGCCTTTCCTCAATATTCCTCCTATATTATTGGAGGTCTTGAATATAAATATCTCTCGATGTGTCAATTTTAAGTGCTTTTCAAGACTCTATTTGTAGCTTGCTCCAAATAGAGAGCCAATTTCATATTGCTGGAAATTGGAATAAACCTTCAGAGGTCCTCTAATTTGGTAAAAATGAAAGAACGAACTTATTTGTCTTTACATTACTGATTACAATTCATTTATCAGGTTACTTCAGCAGTCTATCTTCTTTTAGAGCTTCTTCGTTCAGATAATGATGAGGTGCTAACAAATGTATGTTGTGCACTTTCTTACTGTATTGATGGTATACATCGCATTATCCAAAACCACGATAACTTTAGTCTAATTTATGACCGGCTGGTTGGACTCCTCCGGTGAGTAGAATGTTTTAGTTTCCTCATTTAACCTATTTTTTTCATATCTAACTTATGGTTGAATCTGATATGTACGTCATTGATGTTTCAGGCACGAGTCTTGTTCAGTGATAATCCCCGTCCTCAAAATAGTTGTAGGTATTGTTGAAAGAGAGGCGAGCTGGTATTGTAAGGTACATGAGTCTTAAGGAGCTTTTAGAAGCTTTCGTGCTTGAATCCAAACACTTTGATGAATTAACCAATGAAAATAGGAACGAAATAAAACAAAACAAAATAAAATGATTGAAAGGTGGAAACATCATAATCAATATGCATTCAAATGATAATTCGGCATGTTCTTGAATCAACTTCCAATTTGATGTTTTTCTTTTTAGTTCATTTTTTGACTCTACAGCACTGGGAGGGGGGGGGTATGTTCGCTACTGGATTTAGTCTGGGTTCTCTATTAGCATGCTACAAAGCTATCATTTTTATTTCCTACATAGCTACTCTTAGTTTTTTTTTCAAGTTATTGTACTAGTAGTCAGCAACCTATGTAATCTACCGTTATCGACAGTGGTTGTCTTAGTGTTGACTTTTCTGTGCAAATAAACATATGATCAAAATGGCTATCGAATCTTGTGTTTAGGATCGACACACCCCTACCGCTTCTCCCACCTTTCCAGCTTTACGAAACTTACTCCCATCTACCTATGCCCTTCATGTGGAAAGAAATCCTAGTACCTCACAGTGGAGACACTCCTGTTATATCTACCACCCCCAAGCTTCTAATGCCTAAGTTCTAATAGTCTCTGTATTCATTAAAGCTATCCACCAAACAAGATTTTAAACAACATGAATGGGTGTAACATGCTATGTGCCAAAATTGTTGGATGGGTGCATTATGCAAAGACCGCTGCAATATTTTTCTTTCTTTTTTTTATTGTTAAAATGTAACTGTGTCAGGCATGCATATTGCTTTGTTTTTGACTAACGATAACTAACTTCACCACCCAGTTCAATCCTGCCGACCTTGGTTGCCTGGTGATGCTGCTTGATAACCACAACGAGGACGGAGACGTGGTCAACGACATTTGCAGCATTATCTGTGGCGTTGTCAGTTGTGGGAATATGGAGGTATGTCTTCAATATTTAGAATGACAGCTAAAATATTCAACTCCTGTGTACATTATCCTCATGCCTTCTAAGATCTTAACAGATTTTGCTCTTGGGGTAGTTGAGTAGGTGAATATGAGATTTAAATAGCTGGTTGTAGTATTTGGAATAGAAATGCCCCCCAAATTTTCTCTTTTCTTTTTCTTTTAGTGAGACTTCTCGTTGGATGAAACCATAGCCATTTATCTGAATAGTTTGTAATTGTGAGCAGGATATGATTGCGACTGGATTTATGAATAAACTGGTCAATTTGATTCAAACTGATCGAGTAAAAGAAATCAATGATGCTGCTATCGAAACAATTAATATTGCTATTGCTAGTGGGAATGATGCTCAGATCAAGTATGTAACCTCTTTTTCGGGGTGATGATCTCTCTGACCTCGCTGATATTTTTACTAAATTTCTCTGTATCCTTGTGCTTTTGGCTTTAGGTACTTGGTGGATATCTCCTGCATAGAGGTTCTGTGTGATTTTATTGCTTCGTGCTCTAGTGAAACATTTATGAAGGACAGTTTTCAAAGTTTAGAGAAAATCTTGGAGTTTGGGGCTCCGTCTATTGACTATGCTCGCCGGATTGAAAAGAAGATTAAAAGCATTCACTCTAGCAGTTGGCCTAGGCAAGTACCGTTCTATTTTGGTGAGTTTTTGCCGAAATTGGACAAGTATCTGGGAAGGAGTAAGCGGATAGATCTCAAGGACATGTTGTGAATCTTATTTACATTCTGTTATCCAAGTAAATTTAAGTACCCTGTAGAATTATAGATTTAAAGTACCCTGAAATTCTACGCACAATTCAGTGTGTAATTCAGTTAACTATCTAAGTTTGTTGTTGAGAATATGACAAATCTAGTCCAAGAATCTAATATATTTGCAGCATTGTCATTAATGTCCCCACACCACTCACTATTGCTCCAGCAAAAATGGTACATAGTGAAAAGAGTGATTTATGCGAGGTGTTTGAATTCTTTGCAGACTTCCAGACTAAACATTCGGATCTAGGCTAAAAAAATGCTTCTGTTTTTTTCTTTTTTGATAGGTAAAGGTAATTTTATTAATATCCCGAAATAAGTGTATGTTGTTACATCAAGAGAATAGCTACAGTAATCACATATTGTGTAATACAACAACTATGCCTGTTTAACCAAAAATCTGAGTCTTTGGTCAAAGCTAGAAAGAAATTTAAGTTACTGATAATCAGGAGACGAAAATAAAATGTTGACAATCTGTATCTTTGGGTTAAAATGTTGGAGAAGCAGCAATTGGAACCTGTGATGATTGAGCACCATGTGCATATTCATACTGAATCTTGTCTGGCAGATTAAGCACTCCAATCTCTTCTCCAGATTCAGTGATGCTTGTGAACTGAATGATGGAAATAACAGTTAGTTCAAGTAAATAAAAAATGTAGATTAATTGTAGTTATTATGAAGGTAAATGTAGCATCATACAAAAGTGAAAAAATATACCTTGAGCCACTCAGGCTTGATCATCTTCTCTTCAATTGCAGTTAACCAAATCTGGCCCTTTGTAGATGACCATCTTAAAATGCGAGGTATAGATTCAGAACACCACGTAGCAAGCTCTGTACTGACGGACGAGCAACACTTATATAGCCATACTTGCAAGGCTAATGAGCATCCCCGTATCAGATAAGAATATACATGGGGATTAAGACGATGTCGGACAGATTCAATAACCTGTTTAAAGGATTTGATACCCCATGGGTATGACTCAAAATTACCAGACTCTATTAGAAAGAACATAAACTTGTCTATGAAAGACACATGGTCTTTATCAGAAGGACAAACCAAAAATTCCAACAGATAAAGAATGCACAACCTCACTGTATCCTCATCGTTTGCCCAAGCTTTATTTGTGACTACATTTTTCAAATGTCACTTTTCAACCCTTTGTTTGTTCGAAAAATAGGTAGTCATTAAATGGCTAACATAAGTGGAAGTGTAACCATAGTCTGAAAACTTATTCACACAATTTAGACCAGTAATCAACCCAAATTCTCTCAAGGAAAAATTCAATTTTTCACCCTTCAATAGTACTGAAAAATATGAGTCAGTAGACTGTGACAATTCATACTTCATCAGAAGATGAATTGCTTGGTTTTGCATACTGATTGTGGGGAGACCAAATAAATAACCAAAAGAAGTTTTTTGGAAAAGCTTTAAAGCATTTGGAGAGAGTAAAGCTTTTATCTAGCTAGGTATGCTCGGATCACACAAACTGTGGAATCTAAGCAAACCATAATCAACATTTTGTGGTGCAAAGTAATGGCTATTCTGCAGAAAATAAAAAATTATTGAACATTAGTAGTTAGCATAAAAAAGAAGCAGTAATCTACATATAACTACATGATAACTACAAAATATAACTAAAAGAAGAACATCCTACCTACACCTATAACTACAAAACAATACAGGACATCTACACATGTAAACATTATCTCAAAACAATAAGGAAGAAAAGGGTAACCACAGCTCTATAACTACAAAAATATAATAGTTAGTTCAAGTAACTCACAAAATATAGATTAATCTATGAGTAAAATGAGTAGGGGCAAAGCGACCGGGCCTGACGAGATTCCGGTGGAATTTTAGAAGTGTGTGGGGAAAACAGGTTTGGAGTGGTTGACTGGGTTGTTGAATGTTATTTTTAAGGCGAAGAGGATGCCAGATGAGTGGAGGTGGAGTACGGTGGTCCCACTGTATAATAACAAAGGTGATATCCAGAGCTGTAGCAATTATAGGGGTATCAAATTACTAAGTCATACTATGAAAGTATGGGAAAGGGTAGTGGAAGCAAGGTTGAGGATGACGGTATCCGTCTCCGACAACCAATTTGGTTTCATGCCGGGTCGTTCTACTACAGAGCTATACACCTTGTTAGGAGGTTGGTTGAATAGTACAGAGATAAGAAGAAAGATCTGCACATAGTGTTTATTGACCTAGAAAAAGCGTATGACAAGGTTCATAGAGAAGTAAGCTTGAAGGCAAAAGGCGTGTCGGTTCCCTTCATTATGGCGATTAAGGACATGTATGATGGGGCAAAGACTCGGGTTAGGACAGTGGGAGGAGACTCTGAGGATTTTTCGGTTGTTATGGGGTTACACCAAGGTTCTGCGCTCAGTCCGTACCTATTCACCCTGGTGATGGATGCGTTAACACACCACATTCAAGGGGATGTGCCATGGTGCATGCTATTCGCGGATGACATAGTTCTAATTGATGAGACGCGAACCGGTGTTAACGAGAAGCTGGAGGTTTGGAGACAAGCTCTTGAATCTAAGGGTTTCAAGCTTAGCAGGACAAAGACGGAATACCTAGAGTGTAAGTTCAGCGCTGAGCAGAGGGAAGTGGGCATGGATGAGAGGCTTGAATCGCAGGTCATCCAAAGTAGAGACAGCTTCAAGTACCTTGGGTCGATTATCCAGGGGGGAGGGGAGATCGACGAGGATGTTACGCACCATATCGGGGTAGGATGGATGAAGTGGAGGTTAGAATTTGGAGTATTGTGTGACAAAAGAGTGCCACTGACACTCAAAGGTAAGTTCTATAAAGTGGTGGTTAGGTCGGCCATGATGTATGGGGCTGAGTGTTGGCAGGTTAAGAAATCATATATCCAGAAGATGAAGGTAGCAGAAATGAGGATGTTGAGGTGGATGTGCGGGCATAGTAGGATGGATAAGATTAAGAATGATGATATTCGAGAGAAGGTGTGTGTGGCTCCCATTGATGACAAGATGCGGGAAACAAGGCTCAGGTGGTTCGGGCACGTTCAGAGGAGAAGCCCATATGCTCCGGTAAGGAGGTGTGAACGGCTGGTTGTGGAGGGCTTGAGAAGAGGTAGAGGGCGGCCTAAGAAGTATTGGGGGAAGGTGATTAGGCAGGATATGGCGATGCTTCAGATTTCTGAGGACATGGCACTTGATAGGAATATGTGGAGGTCGAGTATTAAGGTTGTAGGCTAGGAGGTAGCTGAGTATCATCTTATGTCATAACTTTGGGGGACTAGTTTGGTAAGGATACTATTTTGCTTTTGCTTGGTATCATGCCTCTTGATTTCATGTTGTTCTTAATTTTCCATATATATATATGTATTTCTTTCATATTGTTCTGGGGTGTTACTAATATTGTTTCCTTTTGTTCTTTTGTCCTTTTGTCTTATTGAGCCGAGGGTCTTTCGGAAAAAGCCTCTCTACTCCTCTGGGGTAGGGGTAAGGTCTGCGTATACACTACCCTCCCTAGACCCCACTAGTGGGATTACACTGGGTTGTTGTTGTTGTTGTTGTACTTAGTATGAAGGTAAATGTAGCATCATACAAAAGTGAAAAATATACCTTATCTACAATTTATTCAGCAGACTACAAAACAACTACAAAATGACTACATTTATGCACTGTCTAAAAATCACAATTACAATTAACCTACAAAATTGAGACAAACAATCTGCAAAATTTGGACAATTCCACATTTTACCAAAAAACACTTGAACAACAGATTTTTACAACCAAAATCACACTAAAAACTATAAAGAAAAATAATTAGTGTTTACCTTTACCAAAATCTTTTTGTGAACCAATTTTGGTACTTTTTTGGAGGGTTTCTTCTTTTTCGGTTTTGATGAAGAAGGAGAGACCTTGGGTTTTTTCACAGATGGAATTTTAAGGGAATGTTCAACAAAATCATCATCTACACATAACTCTTTGCCCTTTCGTTTGAGTTGTTTCTCGACTGGTTTATCACCTCCATCAGCATCAACATCGTGCAAATGCTTGGTTCTCATCTCCGCACGGATTTGTCTAGGAGATGAAATACTAGTAGTAGGTTCACTTTCATGTGTCGATTTTGCGTTTTTGGGTGGTGATTTTGGTGTTAAAACACCCAAATCAAAGGATGGGATATCAGCTAATGCAGCTTTTGAAGCTTTTTTTTTTGGAGTGCTGATTTTTTTCATGATTTGGGACTTGAAAAAACAGATGCAGCTTCAAAATAGGATTTTGTGAAATTAACTGGAAAAGAAAATTGTAGAATCATGGGTAACTGATGGTAAACGTGGGTGAGAGGCGAGTATACGAAAATGGGGGAATTAACTGAAGGTAAAACGTGGGGGGTGTGGGGGTGGGAGGAGAGAGAGGCGGGTAAACGAAAATGGGAGAATATACGCTCCTAAATTAACGCCTAATATAAATGAAGCATTAATTATACCCTTAATTTGAATTGTGGTATATAAATGGTAATTTGGTATGCTGAAATGTAATTAACACAATCCTTAAACATTGAGGGTAATAAGATTTCATATATGGTATAGGAAGGTAAAATCCCAATTGAATATGATTGAACGAGTATAATTAGACTTTTCAATTTTCTAGGAGGCAAAATGATGATAAGTACATGCTATATACTCCTATATTCTAAAGGTGACTTTTCATATTTATGTCTTTTCGTATATAAAATACTCTTTGAACCTACTCTTATGTTGTCGCACCTATTTCTTTCTCAAACATACTCCTAATCTATTCATCAGCACATATTTTACACAAACAACAATAACAACTCAGTAAAATTTTACTAGTAAGGTCTAGGTAAGGTAGTGTGTATACAGACCTTACCCTTATCACGAGTGAGTAGATAGGTTATTTTCGAAAGACCCTCGGCTCAAGAAGATGAAAAGAGACAATATATCAGTACCATCAACATATACTATAAAAATAATAACAGCATCATAAAAATCCAAAATAGATAAAAAAACAAAAGCAATAGCCAGTAAGTAGACCCGGCACTATGAATAACGAAAGAGTAGTGAGAACACAATATTAACCACTAGTAGTCTAAGACAAAAATCCTATCAGACTAGCCTCACATAGATACGAAGTAGAAATAAACTCAACTACCTCCTAACCTACAATCCTAATACTCGACCTTCATAGTTTCCTATACAAGGTCATGTCCTCGAAAATCTGAAGTTACGTCATGTCTTGCCTGATCACCCTCCCCAATACTTCTTAGGCTGTCCTTTACCTTTTTTCGTGCCTTCCACAGCCAACCGCTCACACCTCCTTACCGAGACATCTGGGCTTCTCCTTTGTACGTGACCGAACCATCTGAGCCTCGCTTCCCACATCTTGTTATTAGAGCCACACCTACCTTCTCCCGAATATCATCATTCCTAATCTTATCCATCCTAGTGTGCCCGCACATCCACCTCAACATCCTCATTTCTGCAACTTTTATCTTTTGGATATGTGAGTTCTTAATTGCCAACACTCATCCCCATATATTGTGATGACCCAAAAGGTCATCTTATGTTTTAGAATTCGATTCCATATTTCGAGGCCTTCAAAACCTCATTTTATCTCTTCTTGATTTGCGTACGCAGTCCGGGCGTGTTTGCGGAAAGCTTTTATGTGAAAAACTGATGAAATAATAATTTTTGGCTTAAAAATTTACTTGTTGTTGACTTCAGTCAACATTTTGGGTAAACGAACCAGGACTCGTGTTTTGACGGTCTGGTGGATCCGTAATAAAAATATGGTACCTGGGCGTATGTCCGAAATTGAATTACGAGGTCCTCAACCCGAGAAATGAATTTTTGATGAAAATTGTAAGTCTGAAAATTTAATGATTTAAAGAATTTGATTAATGTTTGATCTAGTTGGTATCGGGCCCGTATTTTGGTTTCAAAGTCCAGTATAGGTTTTATATAATAATTAAGTCATGTCTGTGAAATTTGGTGGAAAACAAAGTTGATTTGGCGTGATTCGGGCATCCGGTTGAGAAAATATAAATTTCAAAGTGTTCTTAAGAATTTCATGTGATTTGGTGCTAAATCCTTAGTTCTAGATGTTATTTTGGTGATTTGATTGTGCGAGCAAGTTCGTATGATATTTTAAGACTTTTGTGCATGTTTGGTTTGGAGCCCCAAGGGCTCGGGTGAGTTTCGGATAGGCTACGGAGTGATTTGGAACTTAGAAAATTTTGCTGGTACAATTGAACTTGTTGCAGGCCTCTGATCTCGCATTTGTGAGATCAAGCATTGCAATTGCAAACCCTGCAGGTTCCGCATTTGCGAGGCCTTCATCGCAAATGCAAAGAAAGACTAGGCCGGTAGTTCTCGCATTTGTGAGGTTACCTTCTCAATTGCGAATGGAGTCTGGGAAGGGGCAGGATCCCAAATGCGATCTTTTACTCGCATTTACGAGGTTCAGTGATCGCAATTACGACACTTTACTCGCATTTGCGAAGGCAGCAAGACTATGAAGGGCTTCACAATTGTGATAGCTCCTTCGCATTTGCGAAGCTCAGGTCACAAATGCGTCATCTGCAGCTATGTAAAAGGGGCTTAGATTTTTTATTCATTTCCCAAATTTTCAAAACCTAAACTTTAAGAGACGATTTTCCAAAGGCCGTTTCTTTCCCAAATCATAGGTAAATGATTCTTAACTCATTTCTTTTAATCTTTTACTTCTTATAACAAGATTTCAACCTAGAATCTAGGATTTTTATGGTAGAATTGGGGTTTTTGGGTAGAAATTAGGGATTTCGAAATTTGAGGATTTAGACCTCAAATTGAGGTCGGATTCCAAAACCAATTGTATATCCGGGCTCGGGGTGAATGGGTAATCGGGTTTTGGTCCGAATTTCAGGTTTGGACCAAGCGATCCCAGGTGTTGACTTTTTCTGACTTTTTCCAAAATGGCCTAAATTGAATTCATTGCTATCATAGGTAGTTCCTAAGGCTTAAATTGAATTATTTGGTTGATAATTTGCTAGATTCTATCTGCCCAGAGGCTAACCTTAACTTGAGTGATTATGTGTTATTTGCTACGTATTTGGATATTGAGTACGACGTATAGCTGAGGTGACAAGTATTTATACGTTGTTGTCGAGTCATAATATGTGAGTGAGCTTTATTCTTGGAAATGTTATATTTTTGATTATCTTGTTCATGTGTAGACTAGTTAATCGATGTGTTGAGAAGTTTCTTATCATGTTTATGGAATTTGGTATTGATGGGGGTTTTTGCCCAAAGTTGATATTGGTATTGTGGAACTAAGTGTTGGAGTAAGACTTTATGTTGCCATTTCTATTTCTCTATTACTGTTGTCTCTTGTTTTGGTGAGGAAGAGTGATAAAGCACGAAGGGTGATGTCGTGCATGTTTATATTATTTATTTGGTGAGGAAGAGTAATAAAGCACGAAGGGTGATGCCGTACACGTTTATATTATTTATTTGATGAGGAAGAGTGATAAAGCACGAAGAATGATACTGTGCACATTTCTATTATTGATTATCTGGTGAGGTTGAGAGTAAAAGCACTAAGGGTGATGCCGTGCATTTTCTGTTTGCTGTGGTTACTTGTTATTATCGGTTCAAAGTGTACTAGCTGTTTAAATTCCTCTACTATTGTGATTCTTTATTTTGGTACCCTTAGCATGCTTCCCCTCCCATTAATATCTGCTTATCTTCTGTTAGTTGTTATTTCTGTTAGCATATTGTTTAACTGCACAAGTTTATGTATGTGTCTTGTCCTATCCTCGTCATTACTTCACCGTGGTTAGGCTCAGCACTTACCAGTACATGGGGTCGGTTGTACTGATACTGCACTCTGCACTTTCTGTGCAGATTTCGATACCGGACCGTCTTGACCCGAGTTGAGCTGCTACCTTCAATCCAACAGGAGACCCAAGGTAGATCTGCCGACGTTCACAGACCCTGGAGTCCCCTTCCAGTTATCCTAGTTTTTCTGTTTTCTTTTAATTCGAGAACAGTTGTATTTTTTTCAGCCAGTATTTGTAGTGTCTCTTAGAAGTTCGTGAATTTTGACACCAGATTACGGGTAGTTGAGTATAAGCACTTGTGTTATTATTAAATTCCGCACTTCTTTAATCTGTTTTGGCTTAATTGTTGTTATTTACTAAATTGGTTAGTGGTTAGCATATTAAATCTATATGTGTTAGCTTGCCTAGAGTTCCAAAAATTTAGGCGTCATCACGATCCCGATGGTAGAAAATCCGAATCGTGACATATATTATGGCCGGTATAACCGTCGCTCTGTGAAACTTGCTTTTGAGTATCGATGGCACTCTCTTGTCATCTCCTAATACCAACCTCTATTTCATCCACCCCGCCTCAATACGGTGTGTGACATCCTCGTCGATCTCTCCATCCCCTGGATAACCGACTCAAGGTACTTAAAACTGTCTCTACTTGGGATGATGTGTGATTCAAGCCTCACGTCCATGCTCGTTTACCTCGACTCGGCGTTGAACTTGCACTCCAGGTATTTCGTCTTATTCATGCTCAACTTGAAACCCTTAGACTCAAAAGCCTGTTTTCAAACCTCCAGCCTCTCGTTAACACCGGCTCGTGACTCATCAATCAGAACTATATAGTCAGCGAATAACATACACCATGACACCTCCCATTGAATATGATGTGTTAGTACATCCATTACTAGGACAAATAAGAATGGGCTAAGTGCATATCCTTGGTGTAACCCCATAACAATTGAAAAATGCTTTGAGTCTCATCCTATTATCCTAACACGAGTTTTATCTTCATCATACGTGTCCTTAATCGTCCTAATGTAGGCAACCGACACATATTTTGCCTCCAAGCATCTCCAAAGAACCTTTTTAGGAACCTTATCATACTCTTTCTCCAGATCAATAAACACCATGTGCAGATTGTTCTTCATATCCTTGTACTTTTCCACCAACCTCCTAATAAGGTGGATAGCTTCTGTAGTAGAACGACCCGGAATAAATCCAAACTAGTTGTCGGATATAGACATTTTCCTCCTTACCCTCACTTTTACCATCCTCTCCCAAGCTTTTATGATATGACTCAGTAATTTGATACCCATATAGTTGTTACAACTTTAGATATCACATTTGTTCTTATACAACAGAACCATCGTACTCCACCTCAACTCAATCGACATCCTCTTCGTCTTAAAAATAGCATTAAATAACCCACCCAGCCACTCTAAGACTGCTCATCCCACACACCTCCAAAATTTAACCGGAATTTCGTTTGGTCTGGTTGCTCTGCCCCTCCTCATCAACACCGATTTTGTTATCAAAAAAATACGTTCATGTCTCATGCATTTCTTTTATTATACTCATATCATATGTTTAACATCCATTAAAGCTAATTTACTTGTTCATATAAAAATGTCCATTCAATTTTTGAAATCAATATTCATTTTTTATCCGGAAAAAATAATTTATATTAAATATGAAATTGAAAATTGCATTACAAAAAATTCTTTGAAATTAATAGATTTTGTAATTACTACTTTAATAAATTATCAACCTAGTAATACATAATGGTGTCCAACACCCTTAGTTACGGTGCACATGAGCTTTCATAAATTAGGATCTTAATTATAATTCGATAGAATAGCTCGAGGTTTTAAAGGAGTGACAAGGAATTAAAATCCTGTGGCAAACAAAGTTTGATATTTAAGTTGAAAGGGAATAAAAGCTTAGGGGGGACTTTTGCAATAAAAAAAATGGGTAGGGGTAATCTTGAATTTTAGAATACAATAAAATTAAAACTCAAGGACTGAGGAAGCAATTGCCTTATGTTTTTGGCAAGTATAGTTAATTAGGGTTGTGCTAAGGCTGGCATGTGGGTCGGGTCCGGGCCTAAGTGGGTCGGTCCTAAGTGGGCCCAATCCCAACTTAAACGGGTTTCGCGGGCTTTTTGTAGAAACCAGCCCAGGACCGAACCCACGAACTAATGGTCCCGGCCTAAGTGGGCCCAAGTGGGCCAACAGATACTTTCAATTTTTTTAAATTTTTTTTATATAAGTTAGGGAAAATGGTAATAAAAATATCTAAGACAATTTCTTGTAAATTATATTATAGAATTGTGACCTAATTTTTTTAATTCATATTTAAAGACAAAAATATTGTAAAGAGATATTCAAAGTAATGCGTTGTAATTTTATTATAGCATTAAAAAAATATGACAATATCTTTCTTAGTCTTCCTCCCCCTATGGAACGAGAACAATAAGGTGCTAATACCACCATTGAGAAGAAAAAGAAACTAATCAAGATGTGCCAAAATACAAGTTACATGGTATCGCTTACAAATTTCATAAATCCTTCAAAGTTCGGAGGAATTTTCGCTGGTGGTGGCGGAAAAGAAGCTTGGTCATCACCGCTTTGGGGTGAAGCAGCATCCTCCGCAAGTTCAGCTAGCATTTCTTCGTATGCTTCGTCTACCTCTAGTTGTGATTCAGCAAGTCCAAAATTTCTTCTTTTCGAACGAATCCAATCTCTGAAAAGTACTGATTTTTCCAAGTTCTCCCTCATTGACGCTCTATAATCATCGAGTTGAAGTCTTGCCTGACTGAAAGCGCTCTCTGATGCCACTGCTGAAGCTTGAATAGTAAAAATATCTCGAGCCATCCTTGAAAGAATCGGAAAGTATTTTCTTTGTCCTTCCACCATTCCAAAATATTAAAGGAGCCGTCAGGATTCATTTCCTCAATTCCCTATGACCAATAAACTTCAAGCTCATTTAATTGTGAAAAATCACTAGTACTAGAACCTTGAGAACTCCTGAACCCCGCCCAAGCACTAATTGCTCTTACTCCCGCAGTTCTTTTAGATGATTGAGAACTAGAAGAAGAAGGAGTTGGAACATTTGGTCTAGCATGATTTAATGCAAGTTGATAGCATTATAAATAGTTTAAGCATTTATTTTAATTGAGGCTATTGCGTCCGTGTCACGACCCTAAACCCGGACCCTGTCGTGATGGCGCCTCTCGTAAAGACAAGGCCAACCGACACTTACCCATTTCAATTTAAGCAATTAAACAATAAGAATTAAGTCTAAAACATGATAAATAATCCAAAAGTAAGCAGTTATCAGTACAGTTGCAGAAGATAAACCTAACACAGCCTGATATCGGGGTGTCACTAGTCATGAGCATCTATCAATACGCTACAAGTATGAAATCCCTAATAAACTATTACAAAATAACTGATAAAGAGATAGAAGTGAGATAAAGGGGGAGAAACACGGGACTGCGGATGCCGAGCAGCTACCTCATGGACTCCGAGGTCTGTCGGGAGCTCTCAACTCGCGCTGGCAGGATCAACAATGCCTGAATCTGCACACGGGGTGCAAGGAGTAAAGTGAGTACTCCAACTCAGTGAGTAATAATCATAAATAAAGACTGAAAGCAAGTCACGTAAGGCACATTATAGGCTATAAGGAAGTAGTAAAAGCCAGTAAAATAGTGAAGCAGTAAAGATGTGCAAAATTACTAAGTTCAGTTTAAAACTTCATAAAATGCCTTTTGAACAATTAAGCAAGCAAATGACAGGCAAATAGGAAAGATAAACACATAAAGGATCGTCCCTCGAGCAAGGTCATAGAACAACACCAGCCCTCGGGCTATCTCTTACATCACATTGGGTACCCGCGCTTACTGGGGGTGTGCAGACTCCTAGAGGGGTCCCTTATGGCCCAAACGCAATATCATTCCATCTCGTGGCATCATCACTAGGCTCCTGGCCTCATATCAACAAGTCACCTCATGGCGTACATATCTCGATCCCTCGGCCTCATAATCATAATCAATGTTTCCTCACAACATAGGCCCTCGGCCTTACTTAGTCAAAATCTTCACAAGCCACTCGGGCAATAGTAAAACATACTTCTCATCCCAAAATATCATTTAAAAGATTATTTAAGTGTTAAAATAGAGTAAACATGGCCGAGTTATGAAAATAGTGGAATATAGCATAATTGAGTTCAAGTATAAAGTCAAAACAGTGAGGAAATATCAATAAAAATCCCCTAAGGGTTTAAATAGTTGACACTAGGCCCAAATACGATATTCAGCCCAAAACATGATGGTAGCAAATAGTTTTCAGTCAAATACGCGGTAAAATAGTCATTTGGGATGGACTAAGTCACAATCCCCAATAGTGCACGATCCCACGCTCGTCATCTAACGTGTGCGTCACCTCAATATAGAACAACGATGTGTAATCCGGGGTTTCATACCCTCAAAATATCATTTACAATCATTACTCACCTCAATCCGGTCCAAATCTAGCCCGCAACGCCTTTGCCCCTCGAATAGGCCTCCACTCGCGTTGAATCTATCCAAATTCAGAATCACGACGTCAAAATATGCTAAGGGAATGAAGCCCAAGCGAAAATAATCAATATACAACTTAAATCCCGAAATTCCCAAAAACCGACCCCGGGCCCACGTCTCGGAATTCGATAAAATTCACACCAATAAATTCCTCATCTATCCACAAGTTCATACATATCAAAAGTACCAAAATCTGACCACAAATGGTCCCTCAAATGCTCAAGTATAGGTCTCCAATACTAAGCTCTAGTTTCCCCAATTTTAACCCTTAATTTCCATTAATTATAGCTCTAATCCGTGAAATAATACCATAGGAACGAGTTTTAGGTCCAAAATCCTTACCTCGATGAAGTTCCCTTGAAATCCTTCTTCAAAATCGCCCAAAAAGCCCGCAAGCCGACTTAGAAATGATGGAATAGCTCAAAAATCGCGAAGGAAACAATTTATACTTTCTGGCCTAAGGATTTTGCATCTACGGCCAATTACCCGCTTCTGCGGTCATCACTTAAACGACCACTTTTCGCTTCTGCGATCCTTTTCCCGCACCTGCGCTATCGCAGATGTGGCTCCTCAACCGCTTCTGCGGCCCCATCCTTCCTAGGCCCTTTTCCTTTCTGCGGCCCTTTTCATCGCATCAGCGGCATCGCACCTGCGGTCCCAATCCGCAGGTGCAGAAACACCAGAAGCAGAAAATCTACAGCTTCACCAAAAATTCCAAACTCTCCGTCAACCATCCGAAATCACCCTGAGGCCCCCCGGACCTCAACCAAAAACACAAACATACCCCATAACCTTATTCAAACTTATACCAATCTTCAAAATACCTCAAACAACATCGAATCAACCAAAACACATCGGATTCAAGCCTAAGTTTCCAAAATCTTTCGAATTTCGCTTTTGATAAAAAACACAACCAAACCACGTCCGAATGACCTGAAATTTTGCACACACATCCCAAATGACACAACGGAACTACTACAACTCTCGGAATTCTATACCGACCCCTATATCAAAATCTCACCTATCAACCGGAAATCGTCAAAATACCAACTTCGTCAATTCAATCCTAAATCTACTCCAAACCTCCAAAACTCATTCCGATCACGCTCCTAAGTCCCAAATTACCTCCCGGAGCTATCCGAACCATCGAAATTCACATCCGAGCCCTCTAACACATAAGTCAACATCCGATTGACTTTTTCAACTTAAGCTTCCTCAAAAGAGACTAAGTGTCTCAAATCTTACCAAAACCTTTTCGAACCCGAGCCACCAACCCGATCACTCATAGACCCTATAGACAAAGCAATAAGAAGCAGAAATGGGGGAAACATAACGGTAACTAATGAGACAACTGGACGGATCATCATAGTCCGGAAGATATTTAACTTTATCTTGAGGGTGTAGCAATATGTGTCTAGTCAAACTTTTCGTCCCTACGACCTCCAACATATTTAAAAGCTAACTATTTGCCACAAGTTTTATGCTTAGCCCTATTTTTTTCTCTTAGTTGAGTAAAAAATGACCAAACAATAGATGTTTCTATCCGTTTAAAAGGTTGTCTTGAAAAAGTAGGGGCAGTAACAAGAGGGTCAGACGAGGCATCATTTGGATTATTATTAGTTGGGTTAACTTCAGGAGCAGGACTAGTGAGTGTATCGTCATCCGGTTGCGTTTCATCAAAATCTATTTCTTCATTATCATTTTCATCAATAGTTGGATTACCATAAAGAGCATTCATATATTCATGGTTTAATTGTTCGCCGGGTGCAATATTATGGTAAAATTGACTCTTGGAAAATTGTAATAAACTATTATCGCTATCAAGAATAGCAGGTGTATGATGAGTAACAGGTTTGGGTCGAGGAGCCGGGGGAAGTGGTGGAGGAACAGATTGGCCTCTAGATTCACCACTCTTGGATTTTTTCTTATTTTTACTAAATATTATTTTTAAGGAATAAGCCATCTTAATTAATCAAGCAATACAAAGTAAATAAAACAAACAAAACTATAATATTAAAACTTAGAGCTGGAACGAGTTTACCGAATTGACGAATAACTTGTTGAAAATTAATTATCGTTGAAGACTTGAAGACTTCAATTCACCAACTTCATAATTTTTTACAAATTATAACAATAAAGTAAACAATTATAGAAGAAAATTAGAGAGAGATTGATGTGTTCGTGAGAAAAATAAAAGAATGAGGGGTATTTATAGTTGAAAATAGGAAAAACACGTAATTATAAAAAGTTTGGGGTTAAACCAAAGTTGGGGGGGGGGGGGTTAAATGACTATTTTGTACATAGCCATCGGCTATTTTGGCAGAGGAAACAACTCGATTTTAAATGCCAAAACGGGCAGATTTTTTTTAAAAAAAATTATTGTCGTTTGGACCGTTTAGGCCCGCTAGGACCGGTTCGGTCCCGGTTTCAAACGGTCCGGTCTCGCGGGCCTCAAGCTAAGGACCAGTCCACTTGCCAGGCCTACCTCCCCTGGTCCCAGTCTTAAACGGTTCAGCCCGTTTAGGCCTACTACCCACATGGGCCGCGGTCCTGGGCCGGTCTCGGTCCTGGATCGGCCCACTTGTCAGCCTTAGTCTGTGCATAATTTGGTAAATACCACATTACTGTTCCGAAACCGAATATTTTGGTATTTGATATTTGATATTTTGGTATTCGGTATGGTATTAGGTTTAAGTTTAAAAATTTTTTGGTATTAGGTATGGTATTTGGTATTTTAAAATAAAATACCGAAATATCGATAACGCACCAAAATATATATTATATTACACAAAACACATATTATTAATTATAACATAAATAAAAAAAATTTAAAAAATTTCTTTCCTAAGTTCGTCAATTAACTCTAAGCAAGTAACAAGACATTTCTAATGATCAAATTTATTCCTTTATGTGTAATTTTCTCTCACTCTAGGTTGATATTTGCTGATTTTAGACAAAACTTTTATCAACAAACATTTTTAGTTTTGTACTTTTGAATACTTTAATTAAGAATATTATAGTCTATGACTCTATGCACTAGTTAATATTCAAATCAAATAAACTGAAGTTATCGAACCGAATAAACTGAAACCGAAAGGAGAAACCCGAACCATATCGAATTTAATTAGGTACGATATTGTTATAGCATTTTAAGAAATTCAATACCGAAAATATCGAACCGAAATATTTAAATACCGTATCGTATCGACATTTCCTTAATCGAAGATAGAAAGGCCGAAGACGGGTCAATTTTAGTACGGAGTTGTTAGTTTTCCAAAATTACCACTCGTTCGCCTTTTTCCAGTATTTACATCAGTATGGTATTTCTGTAATTATGCAAAAGAAAGACCTATTTTTGGAAACTAACTCTCATCTTTTCCTCTTCAAAAGTCTTCTCAAGTACACTCTCTGTTCCTTTTTCCCACTGATCAACTCAAACAACAACTTGATAGAACTCAAGCTGAGGAAATTGCTACAAAAAGAAAGCGAAAGAAAAGGAAAGATTTTTCCAAATGGGTTTTCTCAGTTTTACCCTTCACTTGATCGATTTCCTGGCTTGGTAAATTCATTTTCTTTTTCCAATATTCTTGTTTTTGTTTGGTAAAAACTGGAGCTTGGTCATGAAAAATCTTGAGAAGTAGTAGTAGTAATGAGGAAAAAGAACACAAATTTAGCTTTGTAGCTAGCAGATTAGTGCTGATTTCTTTTTACCATTATAAATACTTTAGCATGAGTCTACGTATTTAAGTACGTATTTTGCATGTATGTGTATTTATACTTTCTTTTGTTTTCTTGCTTTACCAAATTTGCAGGCCGGTTCTTGCTCTGGGCTATCCTATGTAAGTTTGGGAACTTCCCATTACTCCATATTCATCACTTCTTTTATCATATATATATATATATATATATATATATATATATATATATATATATATATATATTGTATATTTGTATGTGATTTTACAATTCATATTCTGATTTAAGCCCCTTCTCTTTACAAATAACCCAACTTTTATTTTCCCAGTGAATCTCTTTTGTTACTGTAAGCATTTTCCTCATACAACATTTTTTTCGTAGAAAATATCTTTTATTTGAAACATTTTTCAAATGCAGTGGCAAGCCAAGAGTTTGAACAAGGGGATTCAAAAAAAATAAAAATGTTACATCTAAGATTTTATCCTATGTCGAGGCTAGGATTCAATAATTTATTTTAGCATAGTGTTATATTCAGGCGAAGGGGGATTTAATAGAGCCTCCTTCACTAACAGCTTGTTTGGATGGTTGTTACATATCATTTCATAATGCATCGTAACATATTGTATTATACTGTACTGTATCCTTTGATGAATACAATGTTTGGATGGATTGTGTCGTTTTGCCGTTGTTTCATGGTATCACGCACTGGTAATATGATGAATAAACTTGCAATATTATAAAGAAAAATTATGACACGGTATATAAAAAGGTAGGGTAAATGATAAAATAAAATTATATAATAATAATGAAGGTTGAGATTGAGAGAAAAACACAAGGAAGCGACGCGACCACACCAAATCGGTCGTTACATAGAGTGGCACATTTCATCGTTACGTAACAACGAATTTAACAATACGATACTATAAAATTTAAGTAACAATCAAAATAATGTTGTATTTAAAATAACAATACGATATGATACAATAGGTAACAACCATCCAAACAAGCTGTAAAGGTAAACAAGCTGTAAAGGTAGCTAAGGCCGGCCCCAAATGTATCCTAAGGCATAACAAAGTTTCAAGTATTGAAAGCTTCCATTTCCAGCTTTGGTTACTCGTATAGTAGTATTTTTGCTTCTACCAATTCTGTTGTGGAACTGCAGATGTGCTTCAATCCGAGCGATTGAGACTGGCTCCGAGTATCACATGAGGAAGCTAGTCACATATTGGACTATCTTTTCCTTTATTTCCCTGTTCGAGCACGTATTTGAGAAACTTATTGAATGGTAATCTGCTGTACTCTTAGCTGGCTATATTAGAAGGGGCAGAAATTAAATTTGTAACCTTTATTTTACGTGTATTCCTTTCATTATCCTTTTTAAATTATGTGAAAATGAAACTCTTATAATTATTGACACTTAATTAAGGTTAACTTCCAGTAAGATCATTTGACAATTTTTTTCTCTGTCTTAAAAAAATAAGGGCAAACTCAAAGTCGTTAATGGTTAACTTATGATATCCTCAATTAGTGGCATTAACTTATGAAACTACTCCTGTTACATATACTGATATCTTTTCATTTTCTTTGCAGGGTTCCTCTGTGGCCTTATATAAAATTAATTGCCATATGTTGGTTGGTAATACCTGAGTTTAACAGCGCATGTTATTTTTATCAACATCTTGTTCATCCATGTTTTCCATTGAAACTGCACGATGTAATTGCTCAGTTTTATGGTTCTTGTTATGTTTACCAATGCTTTGCATATTTGTGCTCGTTTGTCAACCTTCAAACTTTCACTGACTGGTTTAACAAGCCAATGGAGGATCCATCTCTCAAGACTGAAACATTTCTGGATGTGGGAGAGAGGTATCTTGAAGAAAATGGATCTGATCCGCTGGTGAAACTTATTGCAAACAAGGTATGTTCATATGTTACTTTAGCAAGGAGTAGCCAGTTCATTACCAAATTGGCCATACAGTTGCTTTGATGTACTTTAGCATATGCAAATTCAGACTACTAATCCATTTCAGTTGCCGAAAGTTAGATTCCCACCATTATAGAAGCAAATGCATGACTACATATTCGACTGGATTTTGTAGCAACTCGAACTTGGCTCCCTGTACTGTATGAAACAGTTTTTAACTTCTTGTGCTGCTGCTTTATTGGATTTCTGACTCCACAATTATTTGGAAAGTTGCATTAGAAGATGGGTACAAGTTAACTGGTTTGCATATATATATATATGATATCATGCACTAATTTTTGAGATTTGCTTATATCCAGCTAATTCATGAATGCTTCGTTTGCATAGATCTGAATTTCATGTTGTTCCTGTTTTTCATATGATTTCTTTACTGATACTAATATTGTCTCTTTTTGTCTTTTTGTTTTCTTGAGCTGAGGGTCTTTCGGAAACAGCCTCTCTACTCCTTCGGGGTAAGGGTAAGGTCTGCGTACACACTACCCTCCCCAGACCCCAGTAGTGGGATTTTACTGGGTTGTTGTTGTTGTTCGTTTGCATAGATGTAGTGTACCTTCCAACTGTTAAACTATTGTATGTACATGAGGAATAGATTGTGGTAATAACATTATGCAGCTATCAATTTTCTCAAATAAAGCATCAAAGAGTGAATTTTCCTTTTGTTAACAACAGGACTAGTTACTGTCCTATTCTTTTCTAGTGAAATGTTTTTGTCTGTTCACACGCTTTCATTCCTTCAAATCTCATAAATAACAATCATAGTGCCGCCCCTAATCAGACAGCACGTGAAGGGAGTGGTCCTGTTTGGGAAGATATCAAAGTGAGGGAGCACATGGCAAAACATGAAGCAGCTGAGCCCAAACAGGTTATATTTCTTAACCCTTGAATTTCCTTAATTACTTTTTGTGGAACATTACGTGTTCATAAGTAGTGCTCTAGATGCCTTGATATATGAAATATTAAACAAACTGTTAATTGATGATTGATGACAAGAGGAGAACTTGAGATGAAGCTTACTGTAAATGAAGGCAAAATATTAGGCTCATTAATGATTAATCAAGCTAAATGTGAAATGGCAATTGATAATGCACACAGAGGTCTAGTGCATTATCATTTGGACAAAGAAGAAACTTCGTATATGCTGAAAATTCACACCTGAAAGTTTTAACTGGTGCACTTTGTTAAATTAATCCTATTTGAAGCTTGCATTAGATTCATATGTCTTAGTACGGTTTCAGGCCACTTTTTCTCCTGTAAAAATTTGAAGACATTAATAAAGGGAGAGATTTACAACAACTACTACTTCGCCTCAGTCACAAATAAATTGAGTTATTGAAGTAGGATATTTAGGCAGAATCGAGCTCTGGCAAATTTTCCAGAATCCTTGCAATTTACCAAGGGAGAGACATAATACTCTTAATTTTTTTTTTAAAAATCAGTACCCCCTTTATTCTAGCCTAGTATTTGTTATTCTATAATCAAGCAAAAGTAATATGTATGCCAAACGCCTGTGGAACTGCAGGTTGAAGGTGTGAAGGAAAATCAAATTCATATTGAGAAGGAAACGGTAGGAATGCAGGTCGAGGGAATGGTAGTTCCAGCAGATACCGAAGAGTGTAAACTTCCAGAGATTACTTGTACAGTATGCCAACTGACAACCACCTCAGAGCATAACTTGAAGTCCCGTCGTAAAAGAAGGAGACGTAAGGTAACGTGTGAAGAGCTGAAAATTGAAGGAAGCTCACCTGTTACAACAAAGTCAAATCAGCTTAATCAGGCGCAAGTAAAAGATGCAGCTGCACCACAATCAGAGCAAAATACTAATGAAGCAGCTGACCCCAAACAGGTTATTAATTTTTTAACCCTAGAACTTCCTTGGTCTTTCTTGCGATATTAAGTATTGCTCATGCAAATGCTGAGCAAACAATAGATGAATATACTCCATCTGTTCGAAAAAGAATGACACTAGTTCCTTGTTAGTTCGTTCCAAAAAGAATGACATCTTCTAAATTTGGAAATAATTTGGCTTAAATTTCTCATTTTATTCAAATGTTAGTTATGACATTGTTTAAGACCACAATTTCAAAAGTCTTATAAATGTTTTGACATATTTAATACCACAAGCTTTAAAAGTCGTACTTTCTTTCTTAAACGTCGTGCCTAGTCAAACCTCAGTTTCTCCTATAAACATTTGAAGCCACTAAAAATGTGAGAGAATTGAAGCTCTATGTTCTTTTTAAACATTAGTACCACCTTTATTCTAACCTAGCGTTTATTTTTCTATGATAAAGCTAAAGTAATCCTTAGCCAGTGATTAAAATATTCCCTGTGGAACTGCAGGTTAAAAGTGTGGAGGAAAATCTAGTTCAGGTTGGGAAGAAAACAACAGGTGTGCCGATCAAGGAAACAACGCTTCTAGCAGATAATACCAAAGAGATTACACTCCGCGAGACCAATTCTTTAAATAACGTTCAGAAAGAGTGGACTTGTGCATTATGTCAAGTGACAACCAACTCAGAGCATGACTTGAAGTGCCATCTTCTAGGAAGGAATCATAGGGAAAAGTGTGAAGAGCTGAAAACTTGCAAGAAAAAGGCCAAAGCTGAAAGAAATCTTAAGCAGGAGCAAGTAGAACATGCACTTGCACCACAAATAACGCGCAGTAGTACTAATGAAAAGCCAAAAGAAAAGGTCCAACTAGGAGCTACTGGACAATATGAAAAGCAGAAACAAGTGAAGAATGCTGTTGGTGTTGCTCATAGTTCTAAGCTGTTGTGTCGTTTTTGTAACGTCAAGTGCCTTAGCGAGATTGATCTGGCTGCCCATCTTAAAGGGAGGAAGCACTTAGCAAAACTTCAAGAAACAATGGTTTAATTTAGGGTTGAAGCATGCAACTTTGTTCTATTATTAGTACTAAAAGTTAATAGCTTAATCACTGGGAAGAAAATAGAGGAACAGTTTATGTCAGAAGGTGAGATATCATTTCTATGTATAATCACTTGGTGTGAGCTATTAGAGCTTCTAATTCTAACTAGTAGGGGTGTACATGGACCGTGTTGGTTCGGTTTTGATAAAAATCGAACCAAACCGACTATATCGGTTTGGATTGGTTCGGTTTTGTCGGATTTTTCAGGTTTTCGGGTCTTTTTGTTACATGTATATTATTTCTATCTTACTTTGTTAAAATTATATATAAAGCTTCGATAAGTGAATATATGTTTAGTCAATATGGAAAAAATTGACAAACATATGATCTATAAAATATTCTAATGGGAGAATTTTTTTAGTAACACATGATAGTTATTTTCTTAGTTGTCTAACAATAATTTATTTATGCTTTCAAGGTTAATACATGAGAGTATCCAAAAATTCACTATAAAGTTTTAAAAATATAAATAAAATTTATATATTTATATGGCGGTTTGGTTCGGATTTTTTTACTCAATATCAAACCAAGTCAAACCAAACCTAATCGGGTTTTTTAATCGATTTGGTTTGGTTTTTGGTTTGGTGCGGTTTTTCGGTTCGGTTTGAAAAACCCTACTAACTAGCTTGGCTTTTTGTTTCTTCATATATTGTTTTATATCATTGTCCTTTCTGCTAGAACTTAAAACTATTTTGTTCAGAATTGATAAGTTTTCTGATGGAAAGATTTGTTCTCTATTCAACAATAACAACATACCTAGCATAGTCCCACATCTGTTCTCTGTTCGAGTTAAATAAATTACTGTGACGCAAAAAAAAATATTAAACTGGTCAAAGTCTGCCTTAGTAATACTTGTATAATTTGCACCCTAACCTGTGTATCTCCTTGTAAAACCATAACTGAGACCATTTCTTTTATTATTTATAGGGCAAAAACTAGGAATTTTGTTTGCTAGGGAATAAAATTTAAAAAATATGGTGTATATTGGAAAGGAGCTACACGTGGAAACAACAAAGTTACCATGCCTAAAACTGTTGGAGACATCAGAAAATCGGGGAACTAATTGGAAAGTTGAATTATATTTTTCAAATACAACAATTAAATATCGGGCACTAGGTTGCGTTGAAAAATAATTTTGTTATGTAACGTCATATGGATATTATATAAAGTGAGCTGACATGATTACAATTATAAGTCCATTATATACATTGGCACCCAACTTACATTTTTCGAGAATAAATTTAGTATTTTCTGTAATATATAGGTATAGTTAAGTTGTTTTTGTGTCACACAATTAAAGTTGGATGATCATAAGTGAATTTAACTACCGAATATAAGTTTTAAAGAATAGTACAATCTTAATATCAATATATCTATTTCTCAAAACTGTTTTACTATATGGAGACGAAATAGAATTTGCATCTATAACCACATATGACATACTTGTAAATTGCATCTTGCCTACTAGCAAAGGGAAAATGGAAAAGTATTTTTTGCAAGTTGCATCTGCCCTGATAGCAAGGCAAATTGGAAAAGTGTTTGAATTTTACGTCTCTGGGCCTTTGATAATATAGGACTTCCAGCTAAGGAGATGAACTGAGACTTAGCATGTTTTGGCTAAACTGATAAATAAATAAGGAATTTTTACTTACTATAGCAAAAGTTAACATCTTATTTATTTTAAATAAATATTATTTAAAAAAATTATATTTTATAGATACCTTTTAAGGTTTATAGCAAAATATTTAATTTTGGTTACTTCCTAGCCCAAAGTCACTAAATACGCTATTCAGTTATACTATTTTCTTTCGCTCTCTACTTTGATACATCACATTCTTTTCCCCCATTCTATTAAAATTTCCGCTCTCCTACTCCCACGGAATTTGTGCAAAGCCCACTTCAGAGCAGGTTCACTCTCCTTCAAGTCTTTCCCGACGGCGATATATATCATATCGTCGGCCACTCTCGCCGCCGGCATTAATTCACATGTCCAGGAAGAAAGGGGGTTGAGTGCAACAGAATCTAATTGAAGGTTGGAATCTTTTTTATCGATTCTTGAATTTACTGTAAGTCTCCATGTTGGTCTTTTATTCTTTTTTTTTTTTTTGAATTCTTCTGTTTAATAGTTTTACAGGATGCGTGAGAACAGTTAGATTCAGGGTTTTGCTCGACGGCGGATTCGCCAGAAATTAGTGTTTGTTCTTGAACAAAGATGACGAATTTTGGGGCTGAGCAACTTGATTTTCTGTTAATATATTTCAATGTATTTTCAACGTATCACGTTGTATTTTCATGTATTTCATTGTATTCATTGTCTTTTTTTTTTATTGTAATTCAATGTATCTCGTTATATTCCATGTATTTCATTGTATTCACTGTCTTTTTTTCTCATTGTATTTCAATGTATCCCGTTGTATTCTATGTATTTCATTGTATTCACTGTCTCATTATATGCCATGAATATATTCATATGTTTTTTTAATTAATATAATTTATATATTCAAATGTATTATATAATTTCTCTAAAGATTGCTATGTTTTTGGGGTATTTTTCGATTGAGAATCTTTTTTATAATTGAAAATACAAAATTTGTGTGTTATAATTGGGTTTGTTTAGTTATCTTAGGAGTCTATTATGTTAATTGATTCACTTTCCGTTTTAAAAACAGTGTAATCCCCTATTTCACGCCGTGAATACAGTCGAATACAATAATCTGTCCAGCCGTAATCCCATGTTTCACTCCATAAATACAGTCGAATACACTCGAATACAACAACTGATTAGCTGAACTTCCCTGATTCACGCCTATTTTTGCTACTGTATTCATGAATGCAATAGCTTAAATACATCAAATACATCTTATAACCACAGAAAAGGTATCTATAATCTGTAATATAGCAAATGGTATCTATAGATCACTAATTAATACTAAAAGAAAGTGCTTTATGAAAATTTCTCGTCAAATAGTTGATTGCAATTTAGGTAAAGAATGAGAGAATGACAATTGAGAATTTGAGTTTTAGAAATGAGAGATGAGTGAAGAAATGAAGAAGGGAGGGGGAGGGGTGGTATATTTATAGTTTTTCAAATGGCTAAATTTGTAAATACTAAAAGTGTTATTTTTGAAATAAAAAAACATGCCTAAAAAGGGCTATTCTTGCAAAATAGCCGTTGGGCAACGGTCAAAATGGCAACTGATCGTTTAATTTAAAAAAATTATTAAATAGATGTTGGACCGGTTCGACAATGACTTGATTGTACCGGTTTTGACCGGTCCGGTTAATCGGTACTTCGAAAGCACCCGCCACAATCCGTTACCCATCCAAGCCCATCCCTGCTCGGACACCTACATACCCGCCCGGTCCGGTCTAACACCAGTCTGGACCGGTCTGGAACCGGGTCAACCCGACTCGTTAGACATCTTTAAGGTAAAATATGATATGACACATTATTGTCTAAAAGGAAAACACGTGGAACCCAGGATGGCCGAAGATCGAATGCAACCATTTCGCTTGTAACCATAAAGGATAACATTCATAAAGGTGTATTAAATGCTCCGCACCCGGTAGCATTTACTAGGAAATATTCTTCACCATTAAGAGCGACGGCCCGTTATAGAGAAGTTGGTATTTATGTTCACCGTTACATCTTCATCAAGGACCCTCATAATTGACATTAAAGAAGGACACAATCCTAGACTTCCTTCCCTGGACATAACTATAAATAGTGAGCTCAATTATCATTGTAAGGGACACGAATTCTCTGGCAAAATTTACACTGCACTGCTTAATAAAATTTTACTTTCTTGCTCTTTGATCTTATCATTGTTGTGCCCCGAAACTGTGTTCACGGAATTATCATCTATGTTATTTCATCTACATTCTACAACAACAATAACAACAACAACAATAACAATCCAGTATAATCTCACTTAGTGGGGTCTGGGGAGGGTAGTGTGTACGCAGACCTTACCCCTACTTGGGGTAGAGAGGCTGTTTCCAAATAGACCCCCGGCATCCTTCCCTTCAAGAACTTCCCACATTGTTCTTGGGGAGACTCGAACTCACAACCTCTTGGTTGGAAGTGGAGGTTGCTTACCATCAGAGCAACCCCTCTTGTCTTTTCAGCTACATTCTAACGCTTAGTATTGTGTATTTCTTCAATTATTGCATTATTTTAGAATCAAATTAGTTCACTTGTCTATAAACCACATATAAATTCTAACTATACAAGATACCAATTTTGATCGGGGTTGGCTTACTTGGTGAAATTCCTGCATTATACACTTGATGTTGAGGGTTTAAACCCCATCATTACTGTAGTATCCCTTCCCCCCACCCCCACCCATCCCAACCTGGATATAATTTAAAATATATAGATTGATCTTAAGACCTGTCAAAATTGAAAACAAAAATTTGGTATATAACCTCAGGCTGATCTAATTAAAACATGTCAAAATTGGAAACCAAGATTTGATATATATACAATTTTGGTGTATGCGTATATATTATGCGTTTATATTATGTGCTTCCTTTGTTTCAATTTATGTGTTTAGTTTGTCAAAAAAAAGAATATCATACTTTCTTATTTAGAAATAATTAACTTTAAACTTCATACTTTATATGATTTATAATCATAAAATTTTTCTAACTTGTTTTAAACCACAAGTTTTTAGGCAAAATACCTTAAAACCCCCTAACTTGGCAGAGATTATTGGTTACAACCTATAACTATTAGTAGTCTTAATTACCCCCTGAACTTGGTTATTCCATAGTTGTTATCCCCTTGGACAATCTCATCCTAGGGAAATGGCATATACTCGACTGCCACATGAATTTTTCCTGTCAATGTGGCGTTTTTGAATACTAAAATATACTTTTTTACCTTTTAAATGTATTATTTTTTTAGATATTTTTTATCGAATAAAAATTATAATAAAATTTGGCTAGAACTTCTTAATTTAAGCTAAAAAAAATTATTTAGCTAAAAATGATGAGTTTTTTTTTAAAATTCGACATGAAAAAGGAAATTACACAGTTAAAATAAATATTTATGGTATCTAAAAAAATATAAAAATACATAGCTTAAACTTTATTATTTTTGCAAAAGAAAATTGTTTAGCTAAAAATTATAGAGCTCAAAGCGTATATTTCACAAATTTTGCCCAAAAAAAATTACACAACTGAAATAAAATAGTCATTGTATCTAAAGAATAAAAAAATAAATACACAATTACAAGTTCATTATTTTGACTATATCTTCTGGTAGCGGAAACGTAAAAGAAAAAATACAAGATTTAACGTGGTTCGGATCAAAATAATCCTACGTCCACCAGAGAACAGTCACCTTTTTATTATTAACAAAGGAAGGGGAGAGTTTCCAATTACACTTAAGAGAATTTCTCTGTTAACTCTCTACTCACTACAATGTATTGTATTATTTTTAGGATGGTTTCTACAAATAAAGGAGTGAATCTATTTATAGAGGTAAAGACCTACTCTTGATGTCTTTGGTGACATCAAACTACCTCATCTTGATGTCATGGGTGACATCAAAGGAGGAAACTTCTTCCTAGCATCCACACCAACTCTTTCCACCAACTCTTCCAATTGGCATGCCATTGTTGACTAAACATAAACCAACACTTTCAATCTCCACCTTGGTTTGCGTTTCGAGCGTGCGTGTGAACAACTCTGGCCAAAACTTCTAAGCTTACTGGTCAACCCCGTTGTAAAAAACAAAAAGAATCAAACCATTGTTGAGCATACCACCTCCACCTAACAACTGTTCTTTTCGGAGTTGCATCAGTTGATGCACACCCCCGCCAAGTCCATGCAGTGTGCAAACTTAGCGAGCGAGACTATCTTGGTCAACATGTCTGTAGCATTATCGTTTGTGATAACCTTCACGACCTTGATAGTTCCCTCTTCAACATCTCGAATAAAAAGAAATCTGACATCAATGTGTTTAGTGTGCTCATGAAATCTCTGATTTTTTATTAGATGAATAGCACTCTGACTATCACATCTAAGAGTTGATTCCAGCTGAACCAAACTCAATTCCGCTACTAAACCTTTCAACCAGATAGCTTCCTTCACCGCCTCCGCTGCTGCCATGTATTCTGCTTTTGTCGTAGACAAAGCGACAATCGACTGCAGAGTCGACTTCCAACTAACGGCACTGCCAACGAGGATAAAGATGTATCCAGTTGTGGACCTTCTTCTGTCAAGATCTCCTGCATAGTCAGAATCTACATAACCGAGAATTAAAATACCTCCACCACTTTTTCGAAAGGTCAGACCAACACCAGAAGCTCCTTTGAGATATCTCAATATCCACTTGACAGCTTCCAAATGCCTCTTTCTTGGGCTGGACATGTATCTACTTACCACACTTACAGATTGAGCAATATCTGAACGTGTGCATACCATAACATACATAATGCTACCGACTGCACTGGCATAAGAAATCTTTGACATATGCTCCACCTTATCCTCGAACTGAGGCATTTGTAACTCTGAAAGTTTAAAATGAGGAGCTAATGGTTACAGGCTTGCATGTATGCATATTGAATCTCTCGAGAACCCTTTTAGTATACCTCTTCTGAGAAAGATGTACAACACCGTCTTCTCTTGAAATCTCCATACCAAGTATTTTCTTTGCAGCTCCTAAATCCTTCATGTCAAATTCCTTACTCAACAGTTTCTTCAAAACATTTATCTCAGACATCTTCTTGTGATACACATAGCTATCAAATGCACTCCTTAAGAATTCATGTGTAGTCATGAATGCATCAAACCTCTTGTACCACAGTCTAGGGGTTTGCTTCAAATCATATAAAGACTTCTTTAGTTGGCATACGTGATCCTCTTTTCTCTCAGCTAGGAAACTTTCAAGCTGATCCATATAGATTGTCTCTTCTAGATCACCGTGTAAGAAAGCAGTTTTGACATCAAGCTATTGAAGCTCCAAGTCAAATTGGGCAACCAATGCTAGTAGCACGCGAATTGAGCTATGCTTCACGACTGGAGAGAAAATCTCATTGTAGTCAATTCCCTCCTTCTAACTGAAACCTTTTGCAACCAATCTCGCCTTGAACCTAGCATCTTCCACTTTAGGAATTCCCTCTTTCTTTCGGTAGACCCACTTGCATCCAACTGTCCTCTTACCCTTTTGTCTTTTCACTAAGACCCATGTTTGCTTGTGAAGAAACTTCATCTCTTCAGTCATGGCTAACCGTCATTGTACAACATCCTTGTAAGAAGTTGCTTCAATATACGAGGAGGGCTCCAGATCCTTAATCTCTTCTTGTGCAACTACAAACGCATATGCAATCAAGTTTGCTTGATCTATAAGGCGTTCCGGTTCTCGTGTCTGCCTCTTCTCTCTCCCCTTCGCAATTGTTTATGGCTCATTGACAGCAAGTTCTTTAAGGTCTACATCTTTTGACTTATCTTTAACCTGAGTTTCTTGATCCTTTTCCTTGGCAAGCTCTATCGAAAGCTTCACCTGCTCGTCGTTCTTGTTTCCTGAAAACTCCACGGGAACTTTACGGGGATCAAGTATAGAGGATTCATCGAAGGTGACATCTCTACTAACTATAAATTTGAGTAAAGATAAACACCAAAGTTTGTACCCTTTTACTCCATCCACATACCCTACGAATATGGCCTTCTTAGCCCTTGGTTCAAGCTTTCCTTCATTAACGTGATAATAAGCTGGACACCCAAATACTCGTAAGTATGAATAGTTAGAGGGTTCACCTGACCATACCTCATTCGGAGTCTTAAAGTCAATTGCCGATGCTGGAGATCGATTGACAATATGAGCAGCAGTGTGAACTGCTTCAGCCCAAAATACTTTGGACATTTTGGCTTGTAGGAGCATACAACGAGCCTTTTCAAGAAGAGTTCTGTTCATTCTCTCGGCAACTCCATTCTGCTGTGGGGTATGCCTGACAGTCCTATGTCTTGAGATCCCATGAACCTTGCAGAATTCATTAAACTCTTCATTGCAAAACTCCAAGCCATTGTCTGTGCGAAGATACTTGATTTTCCGCTCCATTTGATTTTCAACCAAAATCTTCCACTCTTTAAATGCTTCAAAAGCATCACTTTTTGCCTTCAAAAAATACACCCAAACCTTTCGTGAGAAATCATCAATAAAAATGAGAAGATACCTCTTTCCGCCCTTCGATGGAAGTTTAGAAGGACCCCATAAATCTGAATGGATGTAGTCTAGCACTCCTCTTGTCTTGTGTTTGCCAGTGCTGAAGCTGACCTTCTTCTGCTTCCCTAGAACGCAGTGCTCACAGAAGTCAAGCGTGCTGATCTTCTCACCTTCCAAAAGTTTACGATTGCTCAACATCTCCAGTCCACGTGCGCTCATATGACCCAGTCTCATGTGCCATAGTCTTGCCTTGTCATCATTAGATAACTGCACTGTAGATGCATTTGCAGAGCCAACAATGGTGCTTCCGGCCAATGTGTAAAGGCCGTTCTCCAGCTTGCCTTTCAGCATGACTAAAGAACCTTTAGTCACCTTCATAGTTCCTGCTTCGCTCATGTACCTGTAGCCTTGTTCATCCAGAGTACCCAAGGAGATCAAATTCTTCTTCAGATCAGGAACATGACGGACTTGTGTAATAGTCCTCACGATTCCATCATGGCAGCGAACCCGAACTGAGCCAATGCCAACTATTGCACAAGTTGCATTATTGCCCATTACTACGGTTCCTCCACTTTTCTCGTAGCTGCTAAACCAGTCTTTTCGGAACGTCATATGCAGAGTACAAGCAGAGTCTAACACCCATTTGTTTTCATAACTACTATTATTATTACACGATGTTGTTAGTACATAATCATTATCAAAATTATGTACCTGTTCAACTGTAGATGCACTCGCCTTTTCCTTGGACTTTGACATTGGGCAATCTCGTTCAAAGTGCCCCTTCTTGCCACAACCCCAACACTCTGTATTCTTCTTGTTCACACGAGACTTTGATTTGTGCTTTGATTTGCTCTTTCCCTGTTGGCTAGTCCGGCCTCTCACAAAGAGCCCACTTGCCTGGTCATCTCTATCTCCTTCAATATGCCTTCACACATCACTAGAGTTAAGTGTCTGCCGCACTTGCTCAAGCTTGATAGGCTCATTGCTATACGTCATTGAATTCTCAATATCATGATATCCTGAAGTCAATGAAAATAGCAAAGCACGTGCAAGCGTCTCCTCCTCCTTTTTAATTCCTGCAATCTGTAAGTCCAGGACAAGTTTGTTAAACACATCTAAATGATCTTGTAACGAAGTACCTGACCCCGTCTTAAATGTGTGAAAACGCCGTTGTAACAACATCCTTGTTGTCACTGATCAGTGTTGGTATAGCCCTTCTAGCTTTTCCCATAACCGTTTGGCCATCTCTTCGGTACCCGTACTCACTTCATAAAGCATGTTAGGTGCAATGGATAGTTGGATTGCACTCAATGCATCCCCTTCAATCTTATCCTTGTCGGGAGCTGATATATCCTTATGATACTTTCCGTCAATAGCATGGATTAAACCTTCCCTCCGCAGTAATGCCATCATCTGTATCTTCCAGATATTGAAGTTGTTGCGTCCACTGAATCTATCAATTTCAAACTTCATGGAACTCATCTTTGCTTGCTCTTCCTTCTTGGATCGTTAAAGAATCATGTTGCTCTGATACCAATTGTTAGCAGAAACGTAAAAGAAAGAACACAAGATTTAACGTGGTTCGGATCAAAATAATCCTACGTCCACCAGAGACAGTTGCCTTTTTATTATTAACAAAGGAAGGGGAGAGTTCCCAATTTCACTTAAGAGAATTTCTCTCTTAACTCTCTACTCACTAAAAATTTTATATTATTTTTGGAATGGTTTCTACAAATGAAGAAGTGCATCTATTTATAGAGGTAAAGACCTCCTCTTGATGTCATTGGTGACATCAAACTAATTGATGTCATGGGTGACATCAAAGGAGGAAGTTTCTTCCTATCATCCACACCAACTCTTTCAACCAACTCTTCCAATTGACATGTCATTGTTGGCTAAACATAAACCAACACTTTCATCTTCCTTATGTGGTAAAAAATAATGGACTTGTAGTCAAAATTCATATTGATTTGGCTCGAAATAGAAATACACAATTCAAATAAATAACCATTATATCTAAAGAAAAACGACAAGAAATACATAATTAGTACTCTATTGTTTTAGCTATAGGTTTATTTGGCTAAAATGATGGAGTTCCATCCAAAATTGTCACAAATTTTGGGAGAAAAAGAAGAATTATACAGTTGGAACAAATAGACATTATCTATATAAAAAAATTAAAAGGTAAGGTAAGGTAAAGTACACATTGTATATTAAAATGAAGCAACAAAAAATACATAATTGTAATAAATAAATTATTACATAAGATTATGTGACAATTAGATACAGTTAAAAAATAACCCATTTGGAAGCAGATTATTCGATTTTTCTTTACTCCCACGTGCTTAAAAAAGAGTGTATCTGTACTCTTAATTTGCAACATCAGCATTCAATTAATAGCACAGCCAACCTAAATATAAAATTTATGTCAAACACAACATTTTCCTCCGATCAAGAATTTCAAACTAGCCAAAATGGTGTGCTAGCCCTGATCATACCTTCATCGGTTCCATCAAAATTCAAAATTTTCATCCACAACATTTTCCTCCAAAGTCCAAACCAATGAACTTGTGTAAGCTACTTACTCCAATGGGTCGTTTGGTATGAGGTATAAGAAAGTATAAGAGTAGTATAAAAATTTAATATCACCTTAATACTTTATTTGGTTAGCAAACTAGGTATAAATTATCCCGGTGTTAATTTTAACATTGAGATAACTTATACCTTATAGAAAGTGGGGTAATTAGCACCGGTATAACTTATACATTCTTCTTAAAAATTATGCAATTGTCATTTTTAATACAACATACTAAACAACGATTAAACAACAATCCCAGCATAACTTATCCCAATATAACATATACCGACATAACTTATATCGGTGTAAATCATATTCCAACCAAATGGAACAAATAGTTTCATAATTTCTGAGGTGAATTTGTGGAAAAAGAGAAATAGAAAAAGGGACAAAGAGTGAAACCTCAAATTCCCACGAGTAGAAAAGTTGAGCTTCGAGTTGTAAGAGGAGGTTCGTGACCTCGTATTGATTTGTTTCCGTACTGTGAGAGAATTAACTGCTAAAGTGACGGCACTATTCCTAAAAATCTCGAATATAACTGACTTTTGTCTTGCTAGCGTCTTTCGTCTATGTCTCGTGACCGCATGTGCTGCTAACCTATGAGGGTATTCTGGTCATTTCAAATTTTTAAAAATAAGGAGGGTGGTAAAAGAAACGAGAAAAATAACAAAATGGTCTACTATATATCTTGGTGTAGGTTCAAATAGCCTTTTAAATATGTTTGAGCCTTTAGGTCCTTTAAGTTTTTCAAAAGTGAGAACTTTTAGTCTTTGTCAAATATTTAACAAACTTTTAAGTATTTAATTGTTGGATTTAAAGAAAACTCGCATTTGAAAGTGTCATTTTTACTAATTTGGACTATTTTTTATTTTATTTATGTTTGATGCAATTCTTATAGGTGTAAGTTTTGTTATCTTTGATCTATTTTTTGTACTTGATGTAATTTTTAGTGTTTCACAATAAGACTAGGAGGATTATCTCTACCTTCATTAGCATACGACTTTATGTCATCCGGTACAACTTCCTTTCAATTTAATAATTCCCATGCTATAGTTCGTCTTGGACTAAATGTAGAACTGTTTTTAACCGTTTGTATAGCCATAAATCCTATTGTATCTATTGAGATCCTTCTCCTTTGAATACTGCTGCAGCCCAAATATAGAGAACTACTAGCTAAACCACTAATCATATAGCTAATGAAATAATACTGAGACAACTCATATAATGTTATTTTTGAAATTTCACAAGAAATTCTTAATATGTTTCATAGTTTTTATTAAATACAATGGGAGTTCGTTAAATAATTGATGGATGGCAAAAAATATTCACTTTTTACAAACTTAAAGAACTAAAAGTAAGAGAGTCAGCGTTTGTTCAATAATCAATGGAGACAAAAAAATATAAAAATTGCACGGGACGCCTTATTTGGTCGCTTCCATTTAACCTATACCTATTTTTTTAAAATTTTTTAACTTGTACTCACTTTTTAAGCAACTTCAGCCTCCTTTCTCCACCTCCTTCTCCTCCTCAAAATTATATCCGCCCTCAATCCAATAGGCCACTTCTTTCTGAAGTCGTTGATTGTGAAAATGTTCCAGTAATTGACATGGGTTGTGGAGATAGAAACCTTTTAGTTCATCAATTGTAAAGTTAGGTTTAAGAGCGTAGTTTGCCATAGTGTTGAGTATGTCTGAACTGTATATAACTTTGCTTGCATATATTCTCAATCAAGTATAAACTAACATCTCACTGCGTGTTTAATTATTATGTTTGCAGCTTAAAGAAAGACATGAAAAGCTTGAATATTGGAGGACGAGGGAAATGAAATTCTCAGAGAAAAAGAAAGAAAAACGCGACCTTGTACGACGACAAAGTTCTATATGGATTGATGAAAAAGATTTGGAGAAAAAGACACTTGAAGTTATTTGTGATGCTATTCAACTTTGAATTGTTTTCTTTCTCTAGAGCTGAAGTTCGCCGGTTACAAATTTCGCTAGTTACAAAACAAAAACTTCAGCTCTAGAACTGAAGTTCCCCAGTTACAAAAACAAAAACTTCAGCTTTAGAGCTAAAGTTCGCCAGTTACAAAAACAAAAATTTCAGCTCTAGAGCTGAAGTTCACCAGTTACAAAAATAAAAACTTCAGCAATTACAAACAAAAACTTCAGCAAATTGAGAACAAAACTTCAGCTACTATGCTTAAGTTCAGTAATTACAAACAAAAATTTCAGCACACTTGGTTCAGCATACTTGCTACTTCAGTCCCGTCTACTAGAATGCTGAAGTTTTACGTGATTGTCTTTACTACTTCAGCCCCGTATGCTGAAGTTACGCGAAAAAGTAGGTACACTTGCAATTTTTTTTGCAAAGCAAACATAAATTAAAACGTGACCCAAAAAGCGGGTATAGATGCAAATGACCCAAAAAGATATTCACTTTTTACAAACTTAAAAGAATTAAGGAGTATATTTAAAGGTCTACTTTAAACCCACCCTAAGCATAAGGGGTCATTTTTAATACATTTTCCCGGTAAAATAAATAAACGGACTTAGTCTTAGGATTTTGCAGCGTGTTTCCAATTGGGCGGGTCTCAAAAATCAAAATCGGAGAAGAAATGAGAGGGGGAAGGAAGAATTTGAAGAGGGCTGTTGAAGAAGAATTTTTCACTCTTCAACAGGGTCAAAGTATTATGCAGTTGTGGACCTTCGAGGTTCCAATCTTATTCAAGTATGAAAATCCTACTAATTTCTTCCTTTTTTTTGCGTAGTAGTTTTGGTATTTGTATGATGAATTGATAACGAATTGTTAGTTTTTATTTTTTTAATTTTGAAGGTGATGGATGCGGAAGGTGAAACATCAATAGCAATATTTCCAGCTAAATTCCAGAAAAGCATGTGGATTAAAAGAGGTTTGCTTTGGTATTTCCTATCCTAATTTTTTTTTTGGGGGATTTATTATGGTTGTCGATTTCATGCCTTTATTTTTGGCATTGAAAGAATAATGTGAGTGTTTTCCTTTGTGTTTTGTATCTTTTTTACTCAATGAATAGGCAATTTTGTTGTGGTTGATGAGAGAGGAAGAGAGGAAGCTGTTGAGTCAGGTAGAAAAGTGGGATGTGTCGTTACGCAGGTACTCTATTATGAACAAGTCCGTGTGCTTCAAAAGTCACCTGAATGGTGAGACTCTATAATTCAAGCACCTATTTTTTCGCCCCTTTATTTTAGTTTAATGAAGAGGGAATAGATTATTGTTAAATCTATGTATTGGTTGAGTTTGTGAGATAGGATGAGAAGAGGCGAACTGAGAGAGAGTAAATTGGAAGAGTTTCTCATTCAATCTTATGTCAAAAATGAAGCTGATACAATTGTATATAACTGCTGTCACACCTCCTTTTTGTGCGCCCGCCCCGAAGGGTTAAATGCGCGAGGGAGTTTTTCCAATTTAAGTGACAATATTCGAAATGGGATTATTTATTTAATTTAGAGTCGCCACTTGGGAAAGGTTTGGCTTTTGGTGTCCCAAGTCACCGGTTTATCTTGAATCCCAAATCGAGGAAATTTTCGACTTTTCCAAATGAAGTCTGCGAACCAGAAATTCTAAGTAAGGAATTCTGTTGACCCGAGGGAAGGTGTTAGGCACCCTCGAATCCCGTGGTTCTAGCACGGTCGCTTAAATTGTTATAATGGCTAAATATCTGATTTAAATACATGTTGTGACTTATGTGCTTTATTAAGTTTAAACCGCTTTTATTATTATCATTTAGTTTTATAGAATTGCAACGTCGTGAAAATGCATCTCGAACCACGTCACAATCAATGCACCCGTGATCGTCGACACATTTTGACTCCGTTGAGATTGGGATTTGGGTCACATCAATGTGCACCCGTGTTTAAGAAGGTTAAATTATTAAGCCGCGCCTAAAGAGTCTAGCGCGTTATTATTTTTGTAGAAGGCCATGAAATTCACTAAACGGCCTATCCCGAATTCTAAAAATTTATTATGGTTATTTATTGAGGGCCTCGCAATTTTGCGTTTTATTTGGCGAGACTCGTCTCTATTTTAGAAAGGATATCCTAAAGTGGCTACATTTCTAATGCGTTTGTCTCTAAAACTAGAAGAAAAAAGGTATATGCTAATTTAATTATATGCTTTGGCCTAATCCGGATTCTTATGGTTAATTATTTACAAAGTTGAGAAAACATTGTACTTCAATGGAAAAATGCTTTAATTTGACAAAGAAATCCGTTTATTCTAACGAAATACAACACTTAATCCGAATAAACATCTTTAAGTCGAATTTAGATTAACTTGCTTAAACAGGGTTAATAGAATTCCTTATTAAAGAATACTACCGATGATATTCAAAACTAGTCCTATAAACTGCCTAAAGAAATCGAAACTGGGTGATTCAAAACTGTATTATATTTGGCTAGATTTAACAGCCATTTGCCTCTACTTATTCAAAGCATGCTGAAAGAGTGAATTTAATTTTAACAATCGCACTAAATAGTTTCACATTCCATGAGTTATATTTACATCCTGTATGCTACTAAACGAATCAAACACCACAGTTTCAAATAAACATTAATTAAGTACAAACTTACTAATGTATTCTCTATTAGGCTACAAGTTAAAGGATTTATACAACTTTAACAATATTCGCAAAGCTATAAGTAAGGCAACAGATGATAAAAAAAATTCTTCAGATCTTTCGATTCATGCTTTTCAATGTTACAATCAGCTACACCAATATGAGACTCGAGATGTGTACCTGGAAATACTGAAAATGCAAAGGAGAAGAGGAAGAAGATAGGGAAATCAGCAGCTGCAAGAAACAGAATAGCAGCAGCAGCAGCAACAAGCAAAATAATTGGAATAGAATCAAGATCCCAGCTAGACCAAGTCCCAGAGTAAACCAACAAACAACCAGTAGACTCAGTTGGATTTAGAAGAAATCAGTATTGGACAAACAGGTCGAGACCAGTGAAATCAAGACAGCAAGAAGAATGCAATTTCTAGTTTTGTCTGTCTGTGTTATCAAACAGAGTTCTTTTCCAGTTTTTCTGCTTTTCAGAACTTCAACTCTCAATCTCCAAACTAAGTTTTCTGTGTGTATTCTCTTTTTCTCTGTCTGTGTGTGTATCTATGTCTATATGTGTATATCTTCAGCTCCCCCTCTCTTATTTTTTTATCTCTCTCCTCTGTGTTCTCTATCCTCCCCTTTTATAGCTTCAAATCAGGCTATTTGAACAGCCTGTTAATCAATCAGGTCCCCTCCCATGTGCTGTCCCTTTTCAGTTTCCACTTAGCTAATTAAGTATAAACCTCCCCCATGATATTCCTGACAGTACCCTCTAATATTTAAACTAAAAGGCAGACAGGGCAGCAAGAATATAATCTGACAAACATGCTGTCAAATTATTTTAATCAGAATGGCTTTTATGCACATGTTGTGCACTAATGCACATGCCCTCCAATTCAGGCTGTAACTAACAGACCAAACCTTAGATTTCTGAAATCAAATTAACAACTATAAGTTACTAAACCCAGTCCCTAATTGATTCAGGCAATGCTTAACAGAAGCAGGTCAATTGGTTATTGTTCGGACAACTGAAACTAATTGACGACATATGTCGACTCGACTATACTAATCATAACACGTACAATCGTAGCCAAAAATCAGAAATCTAAGAGTATCACACAAGGGGTTCAGATTGCAATGTTAACACAGAAATGACCTCCGGAGCTAATTGAATGACCAATTACGAATTCAATTGAACATACAGTTTACACACATACATTACGAAGAAAGACTTGACCGAATACAGAGGTCCGGTCAAGGTGGACAATAGCAGTTCAAAAACACAAACTAAAACAAAACGTTTGGCCATACGGACGGACCTTTAACAACACACAAACACACGAACTGAAATAAAGAAAAGAAAATTAACTCACCTTAAAGCTTTGAAAGAAAAAATCAGAAAAAATCCACTTGTGTTTTGAACAGATCCTCCTCAAGGTTGAACGGACTTTAATCGAAGTGCTTCTTAAATGAGAAACACTTCGATTAAGGTTCATGAAACCCTAATCTCTTGGCTTGAACAGACACGGACCAGGCTTGGGGTTTCTAGGGTTCGTGGATGGTAGATTTGGGACTTGGGCTTTCTTGGTTAGATTCGGACCAAACCAAGCATGGTTTGGTCACGAGGGGGGTCCGGGGACTGTCTGGTAAGAATTTAGGGCAGATCGGTGTAGATCGAGTTTTGACTCGAATCTTCAAATGAAGATTCGAGATGGTGGGATGGGATTCGAGCTGAAAGGTTGGTGGATTCATGTTTAGGGTGTTAAGGTGAAGGCCACCGGCGTTCATGCCGCCGGCTTTCATGGTGAAGAACACAGGGGCAGCTAGGGTTTGGAGGGGAAGGGGATGAGGACGAAGGCTGGGGTCTTGGATAGGGGGCCGGGTATGATAGGGACCTTATATATGGGATGGGTGGATTGATTTCAACCGTTGGATGAGGCGAGATGGACGGCTTGGATCTGCAGGGTTAGGAGAAACGGTGTCGTTTCATCTAAACGGGGTTTGAGTTGGTCCGGGTGAAAATGGGTCGGGTTCATCATGGGTTATGGGGAAGTGACCTTGACCGTAGGATGAGGAATGGATTAACGGCTGTGATTAAAAGGCCTCATACGACGTCGTTTAAGTAAATGATTGGCCAGATCTGGGCCATTCCTTTGAATCCATCAACGGCTCACAGAGATGGTGCCTGTACGACGTCGTTTAGGCGTCTTGCAGAGGGCCTGTTGGGACTGGGTCGTTTGGGCTGTTCATTTGGGCCTCCTGATTTTAAAAATGGGAATTGGCCCAAAGTTCTTTTAAAACAAGTTTTAAACCTCTTTTCTTTATTTCTAATTTTCCTAAACACACAACCTAATTAAATAAAACTAAACACCATTAATTAATACTTAACGTATTTATTACACGCATATAAAAATGTTAGAAGTAGGTAAAATTAAACAAGGCAACAAATCAGGATAAAAAATGCGTATTTTGCGATTCTCCATTTAACAAACGGATTACGGTTTAAATTACGCATGACACATACATTTTTTTTTGTATTTTGTTTTTTAATAAAAAAAAAGGGCAAAAATCATAAATAATCAACAAAGTGCCATGTAAAATCCAAAGTTGTACAGCAGGACCATTTGTTATTATTTTTATTTCTTTTGGAGCGATTGTCGCGTAAAACAAAAATCACGTGCTCACAACTGCCATCTAGCCAACTAATTGACAGCTGTACAAGTAACTAAATAATAGCTAACCATGGTTATAACTAACTAACATACTGACTATAGTTAACTTAAGCTATCCTTTACACCCCCCCCTCAAGCTAGGAGGTATGAAGATATTCTTCATTCCTAGCTTGGAAACCAAGTAGTCATGTTGTGTTCTGCCAAGACCTTTGGTAAGTAAGTCCGCTTGTTGCTCAGCAGTAGCGACATAAAGAGTGCGAACTAGCCCTTGTTGAACCTTTTCACGAATGAAGTGACAATCAATGTCAATGTGTTTGGTTCGCTCGTGGAACACAGGTTCACAACAATCTGAATTGCGGACTTACTGTCAATGTATAGGTACTAATAAAGTATGTTGTACGCCCAGCTCATGAAACAAACCAAGAACCCACACAACTTCAGCAACAGTAGACGCTAGACTTCGATATTCTGCCTTCGCTGAGCTTCTGGAAACAGTCGACTGCTTCTTGGACTTCCAAGAAATCAAAGAATCCCCAAACTTAACAAGGTAGCCTGTGACAAACCTGCGAGTGTTGGGACAAGCAACCCAGTCGGCATCGCAAAATGCTGATAAGGACTCAGAACAATGTGCCTTCAGCAAAACTCCAAATCCTGGGCAATGTTTGATATACCGAACAATTCTCAAGGCAGCTTCCATGTGAGAGGCCTTGGGAGAATGCATGAACTGACTGAGGTTTTGGACCGCAAAAGAAATGTTTGGTCGAGTGATTGTGAGGTATAGCAACCTCCCAAGTAATCTTTGATAAGGACCTAGATCATCCAAAGGCTTATCATCAGTGGTCCCAACATAAGAGTCTAATTCAATGGTAGATAGCCTCAGGTTTTGTTCCATAGGAGAAGTGGCAGGCTTAGATCCTGAGAGCCCTAAGTCAGCAATCAACTCAAGGGAATACTTTCTCTGATGCATCAAGATCCCCTCAGCACTCCTTGCAAATTCAATTCCCAAGAAATACTTAAGTTCCCCCAAGTCTTTGATCTTGAATTTATGTTGAAGTGTAGCTTTGGTGGATTGTATCAGTTGCATATCATCACCAGTTATAAGCAGGTCATCTACATAAACCAAGACAACGACCATTTTTCTAGCTTCCCTTTTAATGAATAATGAGTAATCCAAATGACTCTGACGGAAATCAGAGTCAATGAGAGCAGATGTGAGCTTGAGATTCCATTGTCTTGAGGCCTGCTTAAGTCCATAGAGGGATTTGTGCAGCCTGCAGACCAATGATTTATCTCCGGATTTACTGAAGCCTTGTGGTATGCTCATGTACACCTCTTCTGACAAGTCTCCTTGCAAGAAAGCGTTATAAACATCCATTTGGTGGACTGGCCACTGCCTTGAAGCTGCTAATGAAAGAACACTTCTAACAGTAACCATTTTCACCACAGGTGAAAATGTTTCCTGATAGTCCAAACCTTCTCTTTGGTTGAACCCTTTAGCCACCAATCTCGCTTTGAATCTTTCTATTTCACCTGTAGACTTATACTTTATTTTGTAAACCCATTTACATTCAATGGCTTTCTTTCCTTTGGGCAATGGAACAAGCTCCCAGGTTTTGTTATCCTCCAATGCCTTGATCTCTGTTTGCATTGCTTCTACCCACCTTTTATCTCTGGCTGCCTCATAGTAGCTAGCAGGTTCTACTTCAGGGGAAAAGTTTGAGAGATAACTCTGATATTTAGGAGATAGGTTATCATATCCAATCACATCAGAGATAGGATATTGTCAACAGTTGGACTGCTTGACTTTATCAGTCTTCACTGTTAGAAACCAAAGAAGTTCTATTTTTCATATCTAGAAGAGAAGATTACAAGGCCTATTTATAATACTAATTCACCTAATCTATTAGTTGCCATACACCTAATTACACCTACTATACAACTCATATACATGTGCTAGCTATGATGTAGTACATGTGTATACATGTGCTGCACTACTTGTATTACACCTACTATACAACTCATATACATGTGCTAGCTATGATGTAGTACATGTGTATACATGTGCTAGACAACTTGTATGTCAACACTCCCCCTCAAGTTGGAGCATATATATTGATCATGCCCAACTTGTTACAGATATATTCAACTCGAGCTCCATTCAAAGCTTTTGTGAAAATGTCTCCCAATTGATCTCCAGTTCTAACATGACCTGTAGAGATGAGCTTTTGTTGAATCTTTTCACGAACAAAGTGACAATCTATTTCAATGTGCTTAGTCCTTTCGTGAAATACAGGATTAGAGGAGATATGAAGAGCAGCTTGATTATCACACCACAACTTTGCTGGCAATGTAGTTTGGAAGCCAACTTCACTTAATAGTTGATGTACCCATACAACCTCACACACAGATTGTGCCATAGCTCTGTATTCTGCTTCCGCACTAGATCGAGATACGACATTTTGTTTCTTACTCTTCCACGAAATCAAGTTTCCACCAACAAAAACGCAATATCCTGTCGTGGATCTCCTATCGGCTTTTGACCCTGCCCAATCTGCATCTGTGAAACACTCAATGTTAGTGTGTTCATTATTCTTATATACTAGACCCCGTCCTGGAGATCCCTTTAGATAACAAAGAATCTGCTCCAGAGCCGCCCAATGCCTGACTGTTGGGGAAGACATAAACTGACTCACAATGCTGACAGAGTATGCGATATCGGGACGAGTTACTGTAAGATAGTTCAGTTTCCCAACCAATCTCCTATATTTCTCTGGATCTTCGAATAACTCACCGTCTTCTTTCACGAGTTGTGTGTTAGGAACCATTGGCATGCTGCATGGTTTAGATCCCAACTTTCCAGTTTCAGCTAACAAGTCAAGAGTATATTTCCTTTGGGACAAGAAGATGCCTTTCTTGCTCCGTGTAACTTCAACTCCCAAAAAATACTTTAGTTGCCCTAAATCTTTCGTCTGAAATTGAGTGTGAAGGAAAGACTTTAGAGTTGAAATTCCTGTAATATCACTTCCAGTAATAACGATGTCATCAACATATACTACCAATAAAAGAATACCATCATCAGACTTTTTATAAAACACCGTATGATCGCAATTGCTTTTCTTCATCCCATATTCTAGAACAGCCTCACTAAATCTGCCAAACCAAGCACGGGGACTCTGTTTCAGCCCATAAAGAGATTTTCGAAGACGACATACCTTTCCACACTCCCCCTGAGCAACAAACCCAGGTGGTTGCTCCATATATACTTCTTCCTGAAGATCTCCATGTAGAAAAGCATTCTTTATATCAAGCTGATGCAGAGGCCAATCATAAGTAGCTGCCATGGAAATGAATAATTGAAAAGAGTTGGGCATGTGACTGAAAAGTGGAAAAGAGTTTAGAGTTACCTGTCATATGATCTGTGGCACCAGAATCAATGACCCATTTGGATGACGAAGAGAGGAGACACTTAGTGGTTTTACCTGACTCGGGGATAGTATTGATAGGAGGAGATGATGACTGAGATGGTGAAATAGTCTCGGAAGTGGCGATGTTGGCATACTGAGATCTTTTGTTCTTATTCTGAAGCTTCACACAATAACGTATGGTATGACCGAGCTCATGACAATAAAAACATTCAACTTCCCCTTGCTTTAGGTCTCGACTATCGCTACTCCGATTGCGATTACTATGACTCCTATTCTTTTGGACGCGGCTAAGCAGAGCACCACTATCGATCGTGGTTGTCGGACCTGAATAAGACTTTTCAGTACGCAACACTCTTGTAAAGGCCTCTTTCAAGGAAGAGATAGCAGTCCCAGATAAAATCTGCGATTTGGCCCCTTCAAATTCGGGAGAAAGACCAGAAAGGAAACTCATGACCGCCAGTTGTTCACGCTGAGCCTGTTGTACCTTCACATCTGGACTAAACGGCAATATAACATTAAGCTCATCATACACCTTCTTAAACTCTGAGAAGTAAGTGGTGAGAGAGCGATCTTGCATGGATGGATGGTAAAATGCCTGGCACACATCATACATGCGAGACAAGTTTCCTTTGCCAGAGTACAAAAAATCTAAATAATCCATTAGATCCTTCACATAATCACAATGAGAAACTAGATCATTTACCTCACTGTGCATCGAATTCTTGATTTGGAGAAACAATTTTGCATCCTCCTTTAACCAGACTGATTTAGTCTCATCCTTGGGTGGATCATCAACCAAGTGGTTCTCTTTGTCGATGCTCCGCAAATAGAGACGGATCGTCTTACTCCAATCCATGTAATTGGAACCCATGAACTTATTCTCCGTAATTTTGGACATAACCGGAATGACATCAACGGTAGGTTTCGTTTCAGTCATCTTGCACCCGAATAATAGCAGAAGCAAATAGTCAAGAACAGTGCAGTGAAATTTGAACAGTGCAGTGAACAGTGATATTTGAACAGTACAGTGAATAGTAATATTTGAACAGTGAACAGTGCAGTGAACAGTGAACAGTGATCTTGGAAAATGAAAGTTGTCAGGAAAAAATGGCCGGAAATAGTGAAATAGAATCAAAGCAGCGAAAAACTGTTCTGAACAAAAATAATTCGAACGGGGAAAAAAAAAATTCCCGACAACAAACTGATGAAAAAACTTCAATGCTCTGATACCATGTTAGAAACCAAAGAAGTTCTATTTTTCATATCTAGAAGAGAAGATTACAAGGCCTATTTATAATACTAATTCACCTAATCTATTAGTTGCCATACACCTAATTACACCTACTATCCAACTCATATACATGTGCTAGCTATGATGTAGTACATGTGTATACATGTGCTACACAACTTGTATTACACCTACTATACAACTTATATACATGTGCTAGCTATGATGTAGTACATGTGTATACATGTGCTAGACAACTTGTATGTCAACACTCACAAAATCTTTAAGCCATATAGGTGGTCTTGACTCTCTTGTAGTTTTTCTAACTTCTGCGGGTAGAGGAACAGATGGAACCTGTAGAGTGGCTTGAACTGTGTCATCGTTAGTGTGGGCTGGAGTAACAATTGAATCGGACAAATCAGCTGCTGATGAAGAATTTGGTTCAAGTGAAGAAATTGATTGAGAAGAAGGAGGAGAACATGGCGGAATAGAAGCAGAACATGGTGGAATAGGGTCCTCCAGCACAGCTGGACCGGATAGAGCATGAATATCCAAGAATTGCTGCTCAGTCTCGACTTCTGGTTCTGAAAGGGAAAAACTTCCTCATAAAAGGTCACATCTCTACTTGTGAACAGAACATTGTGTTCAAGGTCTAGTAGTTTGTCACCTTTCTGATGCACGACATAACCAAGCAATGCACATTTCACTGCTCGAGCTCCAAACTTATCACTCCTAGGCAATGTGGTGGCAAAGCATAGGCAACCAATGACTCTCATATGAGAAAGGAAGGTTGTTTGTGATACAGTAATTCATAGGGTGACTTATTGCCAAGCACTGTAGAGGGAATTCTGTTGATTATATAAACTGCTGAATCTACACACTCTCCCCAATATCTAGCTGGCAAATGTCCTTGAAACTTAATTGCTCCGGCTGTTTCAAGAATGTGCCTGTGCTTACGCTCAACCACTCCATTCTGTTGTGGGGTATATGGGCAGGAACTTTGGTGTTGAATGCCATGTAGTTGAAACAATTCTTTGCAGTGAGAATTGAAGAATTCACTCCCATTATCGGATCTAAACGATTTTATAGTCTTGCCAAACTGTGTTTGTACCATTGCAATGAAGTTCTTAAGCAAAAAGACAACATCAGACTTCATTCTCATAAGAAATACCCACGTCCATCTTGTACAATCATCAACTAAGGTAAGAAAAAATCTCATCCCATTGTGAGTAGCTACTTTGTAAGGGCCCCAAACATCCATATGTATCAAATTGAAGCTATCTAAACTTTTACTATGACTAACTGGAAAAGGTACTCGAGTTTGTCTAGCCAAAGGGCAAACTTCACATTTATTTGACAAAATACTACTACTAAAACTAGAGATTTTCCTGAGAACTTGCATAGGCACATGTCCCATTCTCTTGTGCCAGATGTCTCCCGTATTTCCAGGTTCCTTTGTTATTGCTACAAATGCTTGGTAAACTTTGCTGTCATTATTTCTTGCTGTAGATAGCATGGTATACAATCCCTCTTCCTCCTTACCAATCTCCTTCACCCTCCCAGACAAGAGATCCTGAAAAACACAAAAGGTGGGAAAGAAGGAGGCAAAACAATTCAACTCTCTTGTCACCTTGGACACGGACAAAAGATTGAATTTGAATGCAGGTACACAAAGGACATTCTTAATAGTGTCACCTCCGGTAAGCTGACAATCCCCAACATGAGTAACCTTGGCAGAGTCCCCTGTAGGCATTTGTACCTGTCCTCCATTACCTACTGACATGCCATTTCTTAGCAATTTATCATTTCCTATCATGTGATTCGTAGCACCTGTGTCTATAATCCATTTGGCAATCTGAATATTGCAACAAAGGAATTTACCTGCCATTGCTGCTATGTTAGAATTGGTCTCTCCAATGGAAGTCTTGTGCAGCAGTTGCAAAATTTGAGCATATTGTTCCTGTCTGAATAGTTGTCCAGGTACTGATTTGTTTCCCAGTTGTGTACTATTTGCCTCTACTTGTACTGCATTGGCCTTCCTCTTAGACTTATAATCTGAAGGATAGCCAACTATCTTGTAGCAATTCTCCTTTAAATGCCCTGTTTTGTGACAAAATTCACATTTCATCAATTTGTAACAGCCTTCTCTCGTGTGACCCTTCAAGTGACAAAAATCACACTCCAAGCTATAATTTTTCCTCTGCTTGTTCCCTGATTGTACAGTGAACATTGCAGTAGGCTCAACATGTCCAGTCCCCCCAAAATTATTTCCTGAAATCAATCGTCTGCTTTCATCTTGCATAACCATTGCATACGCTTGATTAATAGTTGGCACAGTAGGCATCATAAGTATATGACTTCTAGCTTGCTCAAAACTGACTTCTAGCTTGCAGACGTTGAAATTCTAATTGCTCAACATAATCTTTTGCAGGTGGTGGTGGCAGAATCGAATCATATTCAGCCCATAGATCCGTCAATTTAGTAAAGTAAACAGATACAGACGATATACCTTGGGTAGAGGTAAAAATTTCCTTGTGCAAGTAGTAGAGTCTAGAAGCATTCACCTTGTCAAATCTCTCTTTGAGTTGTGCCCAAACAGTCTGAGCATTCGCAGAGAAGAGTACTCCAGTCAATAGGTGTTGACTTACATTACTCATTAGCCACGAGGTGACAATCGCGTTGCAACGATCCCACTGATGTGCAAGTGCCGGCCCAAAATCAGCTTTGGATGTTGAACCATCAACTAAACACAGCTTGTTCTTCCCCAATAGAGCCACTTTCATAGCTCGATTCCAAAGAGTGTAGTTTTCCATACCAGTCAATAAAAGACCCACCGACATTGATCCCGGTCCGACCGAAGGATGCAAATATAACGGGTGGCTGTGATCAAGTATGACCGTCCCTCCGGTAATTCCGTTGCCGGAAACCCTATCGCCAGTAGCAACACTGCTGGATTCATCAGAAATTGCTATGAAATTTGGTAGAAAAATTGCAAAATTAGGGTTAGAAAAAAGCAGAAACAAAGCGAATTCTCTCGATTTCTTCCTCAATTGCACGAAGAACTCCCTAGAATCGCTCGATTATGGCTCTGATACCATGTTAAATCTGTGTATTGGTTGAGTTTGTGAGATAGGATGAGAAGAGTCGAACTGAGAGAGAGTAAATTGGAAGAGTTTCTCATTCAATCTTATGTCAAAAATGAAGCTGATACAATTGTATATAACTGCCATCTAGCCAACTAATTGACAGCTGTACAAGTAACTAAACAATAGCTAACCATGGTTACAACTAACTAACATACTGACTATAGTTAACTTAAGCTATCCTTTACAATTATTCCTTATAAATTTGTTCTTGACTGGGAAAAGAAAAGAGGGTCTTTCTGCTCGATGGGCCTATCGATGTAAATTTCCATGGAAATGGATAAAGTACCTCTAGCTCGTGAATTTGTAGCTCATATATTTGCTTAGGTTACTGGGATTGAAGATTGATCTCTGATGTCTGGAAACATGAAGATAATCTCCTTGTTATGATTGAAGGAGTATTCTTGTTTCTTTCTTCCATCACATTTGACTTACTGTGTGGGCTGTTTAGAGGCCTTCTCCATCTTGAATTTTTCTTCTTTTACGTCCACCCTAGTAGTAGATTTTGACCTTTTTCAAGATAGTCTCTTGGATGTTCTGTTACAATTTACAATATATGTTAATGAGCTTACAAGATTAAGCCTCTCAGTTACTACTCTACTGAGTGTGTTTTACTGGGTATTTTGCATAGTTGGACATTTATATTTGAGTCTGTTTACTCTCCAGGTAATATATGCAAAATAGCTGGTAAATATTTGAGGACGCCGCCCCTAATTGGAACTGTTTCATCATACTGCCTCCCAACACCTCTCCAACCAGAAGATAAATCCCCTCTGGCTAAAAAAACTCTGGCTCCAATCCTCTAAATATGCTGTCTGATTGGGTTGACGGGAGGCTGTCACTGGACCTGAATTGTTTCCATTCAGAAATTTTCTTATGTTCTGGGTACTCTCTGTGCAGGCCAGAGATATTCAATTCTACAGCAGTAGAGAGTTCAAAGCAGGATACGCAATCAGATAATACCCAAATAGATGAGAACGAAGACTCAAGCGATGATGATGGACTCCCTCCATTAGATGCCAATACTAACAGATTAAATCCATTTCAACAGGAGTTCGAGACAGATTCTGATTCAGATACTGATTCCTGATCCATGCTTCCGGATATTCATGGCACCATGAATGATACCTTCATTTTTGCAGATGAAGTTGGTTGTAAAGACATTGCTGTCTTTGAATGCTATTGATTGTAAATCTGCTTGCTATTGAATCATTGTCTCTGGTAAACTAGCTAATATGTCAAACCCACGTCTGAGTGAGTAAACTTATGATATTGCTCATTTAAATTTTCTAAAATCTATCTGCTGGTATGATTTTACTAATGCTATGTTTGATGAGATATTTTTTCTATATTTAGCGTACTTAGTTTGGAATTAACTCGTGATTTAAGGCGAATGAGCCCATAGCAAGGTCAATTAGCTTTTATGCCTTGTGTTGACAATAATTTTGTGACGCAAGGGTTTCTAACATGTATCAATTGCTACTTCAGATTGTAGAAACTTTCTACTATATTTAAGCGATTCACAAAAGTTGGTGAGGAGTATCACAGGGCCAACACCCTAATGAACCAACTCTTTATTTTGTCTTATTTTCTTCATGACTGGTGCTTTACGTGCTTTTAGCCTGGAATCCTGGATCTTCCAAGTACTTTAATTAAAATAAATGAAATATTATGCCTTAAATGTAAGTAGCAGATTAGTACTTAGCCGGGAGAACTTTTGAGGAATCCAGAATGGCATCTGCTCTAATTGACATGGGTGCTACTGGAAAGGATGTGGATTCAAAGGCTTTTGCGAGCAACTTGGTGAAAATATTTTTGTCAATTCAGGTAAAACAATATCCAGTATAAATTCTGCAGATTCTGATGAAAGTTTTAGATACTGCTGTTTGACTTGTCTGCTCTTAAGGTTCCTGTGTATACTTGTCCTCGGGTCCGGATAGGATGGATGTCTTGTTATAGAACTCTTTGTTAGAAATCCTAGACAAATAAAAAGATAAGAGAGAGGAAGCTCTTCTGGGAAATAGAAGTTATTAGTCTTGGATGTTACGCAACAAAATCTTGATTTCATTGGATTGAGTTTAATTTTCCGACTCATATTGTTATTTCTACACAGGATTTGGACATAGAAATCATTATTGCTGCTGCAAGGGACACAAATACAAATACAACCGCTGTCGCTGCCAATGTAGTATTTGATGAGAGGCAGATGAATGCTCTGTTCAGAGACATGGTAAAGCAGTTTTAGCTCTGATATTAAACTATACATATTCTTTTCTACAGTTGTGGCATTGTGCTTAAAATTTATGACGTAACCAAAGTCAGACACCCTATCACTATTCTGTTTGGTCTTAAGTTCACATGATTTATAAAAATCATGGAACTCCCTTATGTCTAGAACTATCAATACCCTCCTATTTTTTCTTCTTTCTATGGTACTCAAGAATGTCCTAATACTAAGTTGATCGGATATGAAATGAAAAGTTTATCATTTCTCCCTCACCAAATGTCAAATTAATGCAGCAAAAAAGAGTTTCATTTCTTATTCTGGAAACTTTTTTGCTGTTATTTCTCTCTTAGTCCTTGTAAAGCTTATTTTCTGATCCTTCCTCTTCAATATTTGCAGGTTAGAGTTAGTGAATCTTACGGATTGAAATTTGTTCGTGAGTTTGCACTTCTGTTGAAGCAACTTCTCTATTTTGATCGATACACCAGATTGTTAGCTCCAAATATAAATATGTATCGAGATCAGACGGTCAAGCTTGTCTCTGATAGAAGACAAGGGAACATATACCAATGATAATTGTAAGTCGCACCAAGAAATTGTTGCACGTCCTCAGATTTTCTAGTATATTGTATATAATACCAAATTTAGACACCAAATTTACACAATAGAGGACAGAAATAACTGTATCGGTCGTATTTTCTGATGTATGATGTTGGTTGATGTGGATCCCATATTTGTGGGAAGATAAGGAAGTTTATTTACTGCCAATCTATCTTCATAGCATCGTGTAAACTACTGGTGGACATATACCCTCTATTTGGGGATGATAGAAGCCTTTTACTTGAGACACTACTATACTGATCAGCTTTAAACATTTTAATCTTTTCAACGGTTGAACGGTTGTCAGTTGTTCTATATTAAGTCCCTTCGGTTTCTTTGTGTTGCATAATGAATGTAGATATATTCTGTTACTTAATGAATGTAGACATACTCTTATGTAATGTACATAGTAGAATTATAGGGATTCACAACAAATTTATACGATTTCCTTTTTGATTATTTCTATAGTTAGGGCTCTATGTACTTGTATATATACTTGTTACCTCTTGACATGATATACATCGAAATTGCTCAATCCTCTATCTATTTTACACAACAAGGACATTAATTACAGACGAGACAAATTGCAACCAACTAATTCACATCCAAACGGAAAGTCTTGGTGTGCTGAAAGAGAGGATGAAAGCGCCAAACGAGCAAGTCTTTGCGAGCTCATTTTGTAGTTAAAAAAGAATAAGGCGAGGAGTGGAAAAGAATAACATAAAAGCAATCTTAAAGATAAAAAGAACTAAAGAAGAAAGACTTGAGGAATATGTCACTTTATTCTAAATACATACTATCAATTATCATCACACAAATAACTGGAAATCCAAAAGTACCAGACTTATATCATGAACACCTCATATTGCTCTATAATCTACAAGCTGCCACTTTGATTCACCTGTACATAGTGTGGAAAGTGAAAAAAAATGATATAGGACATCTCCTTGCTCAGGATATTCACACGGATGAGCCTAAATGGAATATTGTTTGTGTTTCAACATCTTCTGTAGGTATATCTTTACCACCAGGAAACCTGTTCCAAGAACCCCTTTACGTTCAAGTATCTAACAAAAATTGCTGGATCTTTTGCACTTCGTTGCCTAATGACCTGCATCTTTCTTTTTGATCCTTGCTTCATTCCTGAAAGTTGAGCCAGTCACTAATGTATGACCTCACTTGGCGAAGAATAACCCATAAGCCGATGAAGAGGAGAACCTCCAGATGGTTGAACTTCCTCAATTTCTGAAGTTCCTTTTCCCCAATTAAACATCTTAGCCGAACGTCCTGGTGATTCCCTGTGAGGTTCCCTCAGAACAGATTTCATTTTTCTATCTGAACTGCTAGAGGATATCTTTCTGTTGAAAGATTTCCTTACAAGAAGTTGAAGTGGAGGTAATGAAGACTCCCCTTCAGTAGAGCAACTTCTGCAGAATGACGGTCCCAAATCATCAGAACACGATATCGGATCAGTATGGGGACAAGAATTAAGATGATATGCAGATGCCAGATTCTGATGATTAATGGCATCAGTGTTGTCATCAACCTCACTTGGTGGAGGAGCTAAAGCCTCTGCATAGAATGGAACTACATGTGTTTGGTTTTGGAGAGAAAACTTCAAAACCTTTCTACAAGAATTGCATCTAAGCTGATGACATCTCCTTTTAGAAAAAAGAAAGTCCGCAGGCAGCTGTAGGAGTTCGCTGCAATAGTAACAAGCAATTATTGGTGCTCCACCAGCTACTGGTCGGACATGACGCATCTTTGAGTATTTTTCTCGCATGTATAGTTTCTTCACCTCGTGATCTTTGTGCCTCCTATCATCAGATTTCGTCTCATGGTCCCATCGGGAATACTCAGAGCTTGAGTAACGTTGAGGACTTGAAGAACCAGACTGGAGGTGACTGCAACAGTTACAGCTGGAATAGGCAACCCGACGACCTTTGTTATAGCAAACTGAAGTGTGACGACCCCGGTTCGCCCTCCGTGAACCATCGTGATGACACCTAGTCTCTACGACTAGGTAAGCCTAAAATGCGAAAGAAAACAATTTAAAACAGAAATAGAGTGATATAACAACGTTTAAAAGTACCGCTCGACATACACAATATAAATCCTCAAAACTAATACATTTTCCCAAAACCCGGAAACTCATGAATCCACAAGCCTTGGAATGTCTACCAGTGTCTAACTCCAGAATATCTAACAAGGAAAAGGGAATACAGAAAAGTTAATACAATAGGGAGAGTAGAAAGGGACTCCTCGGTCTGCGGACGCGGCAGATATACCTCGAAGTCTCTGGAACAGTCGCCTCGCCTCAAGGGTGATAGGACTAAGTCAAGATACCTGGATCTGCACATAAAAAACATGCGCAGAAAGGGCATGAGTACACCACAACGGTACTCAGTAAGTGCTAAGCCTAACCTCGGTCAGGTAGTGACGAGGAAGGTCAGGGCCCTACTAAGGTTAAATAAAATATAAAGTTCAACAGTGTAGAGCAGAACAGTATAAATAAGTACAGTAGTAAAAGTAACCCAAGATATAAAAGAGCAACGACAACTATTACAGAGACAAGGTAACACTAATGTTGTATTCTGGGCCGGGCCCGGGCCTAAATGGGCTGGGCTTAACGGGCCTGGGCTCTGGCGGTCCCGGGCCTCACGGACCCGGGATTCGTGGGCTCAACAGGTGGAACCATCCCGTGACGGGCCTAAGCCCATATGGTCCTGGGCTAAACGGGTCGGGCTCGTGGGCTTAGCGAGCCTAACGGGCTTTTTTATTTCCGGGCTTTTTTTTTTAATTTTTTTGTTTAAGGCAATTTCTTGTAAACCATATCATGGCTATATAAAAAATATATATGTAGTATATATGTAGAAATCTAATTATTAAAGTGCTTGACGAAAAAGTAAAATAACAAAACAATAGTAAAACTAAATTGCCATGCATAATAAATTAATAAGAAAGTACAACATGAAGCATAAATACGTCTAATAATTTTAAAATAACACAAATTGTTGAAAAATCTTAAAGACGAATTTGCGGATAAATACCATCAACACAATACGTTATATGCCTCCTTAAAATGCATGTGGTACACCCTGAACGAAAATTTAAGACTCTTCCACAGTTCTTGCACTTTAATATTTGGCCTTCTTCATTTTCTTCAAGCACTTCATAGTAGTGCGAAACAAATAAGCGCACTCTTTCCGAACGAGGCATGATGTAACTTGAAAATTAAGATTGAGACTTGAAGTGTTAAAAATTGGAGATTGAGAGAAATTTAGATTGAGAAATGAGTATTGAGTATTGAAATGAAGAAGAGGGAGGGGGTATTTATAGTGTTAGAGAAGGTTAGTTTTGTAAATTGAAAAAAAACGGCTATTTGTGCAATATGGCCGTTGGTGGTCATTGGCGGTGGGGCCCTCATTTTGAATTTTGAAAAATCTTATTTTGTAGTATATATAGTATACTAGAATAGTATATAATATATATATATATATATATATATATAGTATACTATATATAGTATGTTATGTATATATATTTCCAAATATAATTTCTTATAATGTTTTGTAGTATATATATATATATATAGTATGTTATGTTATGTATATATATTACCTTATATATTTTCTTGTAGTATATATTGTATGTTATGTATATATATTCCTTATATATTTTCTTGTGGTATATATTGTATGTTATGTATATATATTATAGCTTATAAATAATTGCAAGTTAAAGACAAAAAAAATATTGCAAAAAGATATTCAAGGGCATGTCTTATAATTTTTATTACCAAAAATGGCATATCTTTCTTAGTCTTCCTCCCCCAATGGAATGAGCACAACAAGGTACTAATACCACCATTAAAAGGGAAAAAACTAAAAGAAGATGAGCCAAAGTACAAGTTACACCATAATCTACATTGTATCTCTAACAAATCTCATAAATCCTTCAAGGTTCGGAGGAGGTTGCGTTGGTGGTGGTGGAAAAGAAGCTTGTTCACCACCACTTCCGGGCGAAGCAGTATCCTCCGCAAGTTCCGCCATCATTTCTTAATAAGCTTCATCTATCGCCGGTTGTGATTCCGCAATTCCAAAGTTTCTTCTTTCCGAGGGGATCCAATCTCTGAACAGTACAAATTTTTCCAAGCTCTCCCTCATAGACGCTCTATGATCACCTATTTGAAGTCTTGCTTGACTAAAAGCGCTCTCTGATGCAACAGTTGAAGCTTGAATAGATAAAATATCCCGAGCCATCCTTGCAAGAACCGGAAAATGTTTTTCCCTTGCCTTCCACCATTCCAAAAAATCAAAAGTGTCGTCTGGATTCTCCTTTCCAAGTCCATGCGACAAATAAACTTGAAGCTCATTTAGATGTGAAGTTTCATCATAATTATCACCTTGAGAACCCCTGAACTCCGCCCAGGATTTAAGTGTTTTTAAGCCCGCAGCTCTTTTAGACGATTGTGAACTAGACGAAGTAGGGGTTGGAACATTTGGCCTAGCATTCTCTAAGACAAGTTGATAATCATTATAAATTGTTTGAGCATTAATTTTAATTGAGGCTTTTGCATCTGCAAGTGTAGGAAATTCCTCATTTGAAAGATCTAAAGTCTTAAAAATATTTGAGTACCAAAAATGAGGACCTCCTAATTTTATTGTAGGATTTAACATTGCAGCAACACCATAAATAGGAGGGATAGGGAAAAAATATTTTTTAAACTTTTCTTTCATTTCATTTATAGCAAGTTGATAAATTTCCCCACCCTCCAAAAATTCAACAAACAAATCACATAGTGCTGCAATATAAACTAAATAGTTTGAAATAGTAGGATAATATTGCCCAGAAAATGCATTTGTAGCAATTTGAAAATGTTCTAAAAAATCTATAAGAATTTTATTCGTCCAATCTTGAGTAGTAAGCATTTCATCATTATCCTTACCACCTACCCGAGCATTAAACGTTACATTAATTGGGTTTCTATATTCATATGCAACTACTAAACTTTCGTACATACAATTCCATCTAGTCGGGCAAGCTTTAGGAACCTTTCTTTCTCTAAGGCCATATCCATCACATTTTTTAAAATAATCTCTAAGTCTACTTCTACGGTTTGAATAAAAAACCAATTAAGAGCCATTCTAACCTTTTCAATTTCTAAATTTAAAATTCGCATATCATCACCGATAATTAAATGATAAATATGACAAATACATCTAACATGGAATATATTCCTATATGCAGGATTTAGTGTTGTTGTAAGTATGACTATAACACTAGTGTTACTAGAAGCATTATCCATAGAAATTGCCATTATTTTATCTCTAAAACAAAAATATCTACAAATATCTGCAACAGTGTTAGCTATAAACTTACCTGTGTGACGTGAATTAATTATTCTATACGCAATAATGCGTTTTTGCATTGTCCACTCCTCATCTATCCAATGACTTGTAACAGTTAGATAATCACAATCATTACCACTTCTACCAATATCAGTAGTAATAGAAATCCGATTAGTTATATGAGTAAATAAATACCGCAAATATTGTTCATATTCATGTTTATATTTATAAATATCGCTCTTAACTGTTGCGCGAGGCCAACCTTTATAAGTAGGATTAAAAACTCTTCTAATATAATGCACCCCCGAAGGGTTAAATGCGCGAGGGAGTTTTTCCAATTTAAGTGACAATATTCGAAATGGGATTATTTATTTAATTCAGAGTCGCCACTTGGGAAAGGTTTGGCTTTTGGTGTCCCAAGTCACCGGTTTATCTTGAATCCCAAATCGAGGAAAATATTCGACTTTCCAAATGAAGTCTGCGAACCAGAAATTCTAAGTAAGGAATTCTGTTGACCCGAGGGAAGGTGTTAGGCACCCCCGAATCCCGTGGTTCTAGCACGGTCGCTTAAATTGTTATAATGGCTAAATATCTGATTTAAATACATGTTATGACTTATGTGCTTTTATTAAGTTTAAACCGCTTTTATTATTATTATTATTATTATTATTTTTTATGGAATTGCAACGTCGTGAAAATGCATTTCGAACCACGTCACAATCAATGCACCCGTGGTTGTTAATACATTCCGACTCCGTTGAGATTTGGATTTGGGTCGCATAAATGCGCACCCGAATTTAAGAATGTAATTTAATTAAATCGCGCCTAAAGAGTCAAACGAGTTATTATCTTTAGAGAAAGCGGTGAAGTTTACTAAACAGCTCATCCCGAGAAATCTAAATATTTATTACAACCAATTATTGAGGGCCCCGCAATTTGCATCTGCACTTGGCGAGGCTCGTCTCATTTTAAAAGGATAAAACCTACAGTGACTACATTTTCTATTATGTTTGTCTCTAGATAAGGAAAGATCCTACTTAATTGCAAGTTTGGAAAGGGTGTAACTTCTTAGTCATTAGATCCATATGAACGTAAACGTGAAATTTGCGCTCAAATATGTACGAAAGATAGTCAGTCACAAACCTTTAAACCCAGCCCAAATGGAATTCTAATTTACAGGAAATGAAGATATGTTAAGTAGTTATGTCATGCATTTAGTAATCATCCAGAAAGGGTAGTGCGTGCCTATTCAAATTAACAAATACCGATTGTTTATTTCTAGTTGTACGTACAAAAAAACTTCCTTCCTAATTATCTACTTATGGGTTTCGTAATCTTATTGAGAGTAAGAAAATGACTAGGAGATCATATTGAAGTTGACATTAAGATTTTAACAAAACAAAGCTAATGTATCAACTTCCATTCATTACTAATACGTTGTTACACGTGGGAATTACAGATTCTAAAATTATTTGCCTGTTTTAGTTACCCTTTGATGTTCAACAGCTAAATGTACAGGAGTTATAAATGTGGAGACAAGTGGATGAATATTGGTTTCCTATTCTAAGTTTAACTACAACATCTAGCATGAATTTAACTAAAAATCAGTTTTCAATCCATAGTAGGTTACTGATAACAAAAGTTCACAGCAAACCACTTCCTAACATACTAAATATTGAACAACTACAACTCAGTTGAATGCTCATAACTACAAGCGTGTAGAACATGCTCAGATCAGGGATGTGGCTTCATTTCATTCAAGTTCAAAGTTACATCAGGGTGAGCTTAAGCCGTGTACCTGGATGTTGAAACAACAAGAAGAAGGGGAGAGTAGAAAAAATCAGCAGCAACAAAGAAATGGCAGCAGCAACAGCAACAGCACTAAGTCACAGCAGCAGTAGCAGATTCAAACCAACAGCAACCAATTCCAAAATAGAAAACAACACTCCAACAAAGCCCGGAATGATTTGTAAACCCAACAACAAAAATCAACACAAAAAAAGACTCAACTGAACTTGAAACAACTCTCTCTATATCCTTTTTCTGGTTTTAAAATCTTAGGTCTTTGCCCAGTTTCTGGTTCTAAACTCTTGGTCCGACCAGAAATCCCCTCTATTTCTGATTCTTTATCTGCTGAAAACTTAAAGGGAGATAAATTTTTTAGAGAGGTTTTTGATGGCTGAAAACTGTCTAAACCCCTCTCTTTTTCTGATTGTTCTGCCTCTCTTTCAACTCTTTTCCTTTTCTTTTTTTTCAGAACTCCTAATGTCTCCCCTTTTTATCTAAAAACCCTTCTATTTTATAGCCAGCCCCCTCTTTCCATCCTGTTCGTATCTCATTTTAAAACTGAAACCACCCCATGTTCTCTTTTCTGTTTTTCCACTCACCAACTAAAGAAAAGTACCCCTCCCATGAGATTCCCCTGACAAGCCCTCATCTTTAATATTAAAAGTGGTTTTCCTTTTATTAAACTGAACAAAGTATGGGCAGCATGAATATGCCCTAACAGCACATGTTGTCCACTCTACTTTAATTCTTTAAACAACTAACAAAGCACATGCTGTCTAAAGTCAAAATGAGTAAACATGCCATTAAATTAAACTACAATCTGAAATCTTTGCTAACACTAACAGCTATAACCAATCCTTAAGTGATTTTGATTCAACTAAACAGGCTAACACACAATGTAATCAATTCTCGACTGCTTAGAGTAAAATTAAACCAACATGAGTCAAATTACTACCATTCCAAACTGAAACTAATTGACGACATGTATCGAATCGACTACGCGAATTACAACACATTCAATTCATACCAAATGAATCAGAATCGAACAGTATTAACAGGAGGTGCAAATTGTACTGTCAAAACAAAGTTAACCCCAAAACTAATTAATCGACCAAATTCATTTTTAGTCGATTATATAGTTTACACACATACACCCAATCAGTTAAATAGAGAAAAACTTGACCAAATAAAAGGTCCGGGCAAGATGGACAGAATAGTCGACAACAAAAATAAAAATAAATCAACTAAACATTTGAACATACGGACAAACAATAACAAAACAAACAATATGTAATTAACAAAGAAAAGAAGAAGAAATACCTTAAAGGGTTAAAAATCAGACTACCCTATCTCGGATTTTGAATCGAACCTCTTTTGGGGTTGAACGGACTTTAATCGAAGTGTTCTCAACTGAGAACACTTCGATTAAAATCTATTAGACCCCAACCTTCTTGTTTAAAACGGACAAAACCTCGGATTCTGGATTTCTAGGGTTCTTAGGGCGGATTTGGGATTCAGGTTCTTCTGGTTAGATTCGGACCAAACAAAACTTGGTTTGGTCACGAGGGAGGTCAGGGGGACACCTGGCATGGATTTGGGGGGTTTGGCATGGGTTGGGGTCCGGCTCGAATCTTCAAATGAAGATTCGAGACGGTGGGGGAAGATTCGAGACCCACGACTTGTGGATCTGTGTTCAGGGGGTTGAGGTGCCCTAGGGGTGTTAGTCTGGGGGTCACCGACGTTGTTGCCGTCGGGTTTACGGTGAGGGAAAAGGGGGGCGGCGCTAGGGTTCTAAGGGGTTTGGGTTTGGTGAGGGAGACGACTCGAGGGAGGGGGGTCTGGCTTAGGGCGTGGGGTGAGAGGGGGAGGCTTATATACGGGATGGGTGGTTCGATCTTGGCCGTTGGATCATCAATGATCAACGGCCTTGATCTTTCCACTTAAGGGAACGGTGTCGTTTGGTCTCATGCTGGGAATGGATCAAACCGGGTTTCAGTGGGCCGGGTATCTGGGGAAAGCTTGGGAGTCGTTGGATTAGAGGGGATGAACGGCTCTGATTGGTCATTCCTAAACGGCGTCATTTGGGTTTATGAGGGACCTGAACTGGACCGTTGGATCTGTTTGACCAACGGTTTAGATGAAGGGTGCCAAAACGGCGTCGTTTCTTTGTATCTGGGGAGGGCTGGATTGGATCAATGAGTTTGGGCCTGATTTTGGGTCTAAAACCAGCCCAATTCTGATTTTCTCAAATTTAAACTCTTTTCTTTTCCTTATTTTAATTTCTAATTTAAACAAAAATCCTAACTAAGTTGTAAAATAAAATAAAACTTATACAAATATTAATTACTACTTAAACAACAATTAGCACACACATTAAACATTTAATTAAAATAAAATCACTCAATGACAACAAATAGAATAAAAGATGCATATTTTTGTGATTTTCCTTAAAACCAATTTATGGTTTGATTAATTTCTAATAGTAGAACGATATCCTAAACTTACACGCGACATATATTTTTTATATTTTTATTTGACAAAACTAAAACAATTAGAGACAAAACTACAAATAACTACCAAAAATGCCACGCAAATTCCAAAAAGTTGTACAACAAAACCATTTGTTTTTATTTTTCGATTTCTTTTGGAGCAATTGTTGCGTAGACAAAAATTACGTGCTCATAGCTGCCCCTCTTTGTTCGAAAACATGCGAGGTTTTCGTGCAAAGATAAAGTGAGCGGATATGAGCAATTTTTTGCCCGTTGGACTACTCCGTGTGAAGCACATTTTTGAAAGATTTGACCGAATCTTTGCTTCAAAGATTTCCTACATATTCCGGGCTAAACAGAAATCAGGTTAATGTAGTTCGGGAAACTTTGGTAGCTGGGACTACCATGGGATTGCAATGCTTGCTGTTACTGTTGTCGCTGTTGCCACTACTGCTTTACTGACCTCCTTATTACAACCAAAGGAAATTGAAAACTGAAATAACTACTTATGCCTGTCAACTGCTAGTTACAAGATTCCTATCTATTACTCTTTTGCAACTTGATCTTGGGTATTAGCTGATTCTGCTTGTAGACTTCGATCTGAATCTTGATGCTCGCAAGTTGTAGGTGCTTGTTTATTTCTGCAGTATTGAGTGAAACGGGATTGGCGGAGCTCGGGAATTTGATCCAATTTTTGAGCGACCTGCCCTTTGTTTGTCCGAATATGTGGGAACATCTTCTTTTTTTGTTCTTTTTCTTCTTTTCTTTATTCTGGATTGAGACTCATCCCGTAGGTCATCTCGATCCATGCACCTCGAGGTCAGACCTGCTGAGACAACAAAACAAACGAACGAAATTTTCTGCCCCAGTTTCACTAGGCAAATTTTGTGAGTTAGTTGTCATGAAAATTTATAGCACTGATGAGGGGATTGGAAAAACTCTAGTCTACAAAGCGCAACTCAGGGATTGGAGCCCTAATGTCGCAAAAGGTAAAAATGCACAACTCAGGGATTGGAGTCCTAATGCTGGCTAAAGGAAAATCGCTCAACTCAGGGATTGGAGCCCTGATGTTGGCTAAAATAAAGTCGCTCAACTCAGGGGTTGGAGCCCTGATGCTGGCTAAAGGAAAAACGCTCAACTCAGGGATTGGAGCCCTAATGTCGTCTAAAGGAAAAACACGTAACTCAGGGATTGGAACCCTAATGCTGGCTAACAGAAAAAACGCTCAACTCAGGGATTGAAGCCCTAATGTCGGCTAAAGAAAACTGCTCAACTCAGGGATTGGAGCCCTAATGTTGCCTAAAGGAAAAACGCTCAACTCAGGGATTGGAGCCCTAATGCTGGCTAAAGAAAAACGCTCAACTCAGGGATTGGAGCCCTAATGTCGGCTAAAAGCAAATTGCTCAACTCAGGGATTGGAGCCCTAATGCTGGCTAAAGAAAAAAAAAATGCTCAACTCAGGTATTGGAGCCCTAATGCTGGCTTAAAGGGAAAAATGCTCAACTCAGGGATTAGAGCCCTAATGTTGGCTAAAAGCAAAATGCTCAACTCAGGGATTGGAGCCCTAATGTCGGCTAAATGGAAAACGCTCAACTCAGGGATTGGAGCCCTAATGTCGGCTAAATGGAGAACTACTCAACTCAGGGATTGGAGCCCTAATGCTGGCTAAAAGGAAACACTGCTCAACTCAGGGATTGGAGCCCTAATGCTGGCTAAATGGAAAAAACGCTCAACTCAGGGATTGGAGCCCTAATGTCGGCTAAATGGAAAAATGCTCAACTCAGGGATTGGAGACCTAATGTTGGCTAACAGGAAAAACGCTCAACTCAGGGATTGGAGCCCTAATGCTGGCTAAAGGAAAAACGCTCAACTCAGGGATTAGAGCCCTAATGTCGGCTAAAAGCAAAACGCTCAACTCACGGATTAGAGCCCTAATGTCGGCTAAATGGAGAACTTCTCAACTCGGGGATTGGAGCCCTAATGTTGGCTAAAATGAAAATGCTCAACTCAGGGATTGGAGCCCTAATGCCGGCTAAATGAAAAAACGCTCAACTTAGGGATTGGAGCCCTAATGCTGGCTAATAGGAAAAACGCTCAACTCAGGGATTGGAGCCCTAATGCTGGCTAAAGGAAAATGTTGGGGATTCTAACTAACCCTCTTTTTGAGTTTTCTTCTTACTTCTTTTCGTTTTTCGTTTTTTATTTATTTTTTGTTTAGTAAAATGCAGGAGAGAATTTTGGGGAAACTTCTCTTTTGGGTTGATTCCTTATTGCAAAGCTGTTTCTTGCACTTGTGCATTTCTTTTCCTTTTGGGCGGCACCTGCTTTGCACGGTTGCTTTGGATCACACCTGTTTCAATTTTCCAAACAAAGAACAATTGTTAGTTTGAAAATGGTGGTTGGTTCGGTGGCCTTGATTGTTCCAATTGCTTTGTCCCGTCCTTATTCCTGTTGAGAAAACTCTGCCATTGATTGGATTCACAGGCAAAAATCTTTTAAACTGCTCAGACTCGCATTTCCAGATTTTGTGATGATTTGCCCATGTAAGGCTTTGGTTCTTCCATTCCATCCGGACTCAGTGGGGATTTTTATTGCGGCAGACTTGTTGGGGATTTTTTTTTTGGATTTTTATATTATTTTTTATTTTTACAAAGCAGACTCTGTGGGGATTCATACAAGGCAGATCCGTTGGGGATTAGCTGGGGCAGACTCTTTGGGGATTTGGCTGAGGCAGACTCTTTGGGGATTTTTACAAGGGGAGACTCTGTGGGGATTTTTTACAAAGGGGAGACCCTGTGGGGATTTGTACAAAGGTAGACTCTATGGGGAGTTTTTTTTTTGTGTGGCTTTACTTTAAAAGCAATCAACATCATGATCAATCGGGATTTGGACAGACGTACAACTGAAGCGGGGTATTTTCTTTACTTCTTACTAAATGGAGTTCCGCGAAACTGGTCCTGCCACCTATTCTTTCCAGCACATTTGGAATTTGGGGTTAAAATGAAAGGGATTCAAAGAAAGGTAAAACAAAGAGCGGAAAAAACGAACTTTAAAAGGGAAGTGTCCCTTTCGGGACAAGAAAGACTTATCTGAGGCAAACATGCTGACTTTAAATTGACATGGCATGCTTTTTGGACTGGATGCCCGATCTTCGCGAACTTGTATTTCCTCATGAACCAAAATGGATTTAATCCCAAACCAGTGGAACCTTGCCAGAACTTTCTGAGGTGGAATCATCTTTTCGGCCTACAGCGCCCCTTGCGGGTTTTCGCTAGTCGACCTCTCTCCTTTCTCTCCTTGTTGTCTCTTGATAGCACTCTTTGCGATTTTTTACTAAACAAGCTCTCTCATTTTCAATTTCTCTACTCCCGTCGCCTCACGATGCCCGAAGGTTTTCACCGACAAGACTCTCTCATTTTATTTCTCTCAATTTTGAATGTACCGGCCTCCAATCATGATATCTCATGGCTTCCCCTGCCTTTGGCAATTGATCCGAAGGACTTGTGCTTGGTAAAAGAATTGTAGATGAAATTACAACTTCTAAACCATTTGGTGTGCCCCGGTTTCAATTTCAGGGTAAATTGGATTTTATTTTTGGTGTGACTGAACCCCAGAGAGAGGCTGCCTACGTATCCTTTCGGAATCAAGTCAGACGTAGTTCAGGCTCAATCAATGTTTTTTTTACAAGGTAGCCAAAGAAATGTAACCGGCTCAAAAGGGCTTGTAGAGAGAGTTGATAGTGTTTGGGGTAGTGGGAATAAAACCTTCATCATCTCAAATGTGCGAAGACCACTGAAGTAAAACTCAGACATAGTACCTTTTGACGGCATCCGCATTTACTGTTGTTTCAGGATCATTTCCTTCAATATCACCCAGATACAACGCTCCTCTCGGCAATATCTTCCTGATGATGTATGGGCCTTTCCAATTAGGAGCAAATTTTCCTTTCGTTTCCTGGTGATGTGGCAGAATGCGCCTTAATACCAGTTGCCCTACTTCAAAATTCCTTGTAAGCACGGGCCATTCTATGTTGGTACAACTGTCTGTGACAAACCGCGGTCATTCGTTTCTCGTCAATCAAAGTCAACTACTCCAATCGAGTCTTAACCCACTCGCTATCTTCAATTTCTACTTCGACAATGGTTCGGAGCGAAAGAATTTCTACCTCTGCTGGTATCACAGCCTCGGTCCCATAAACCAACAAATAAGGGGTTGCCCCTACTGATGTGCATACTGTAGTGCGATATCCCAGCAATGCAAAGGGTAACTGTTCATGCCATTGTTGGGAACTCTGGATCGTCTTCCTCAAAATCTTCTTGATGTTCTTGTTTGCTACTTCAACAGCGCCATTGGCCTTGGGCCGATAAGGAGTGGAGTTCCTATGCGTTATTTTGAACTGCTCGCATACATCCCCCATCAAGTGACTATTCAGGTTTTCCACATTATTTGTGATGATAGTTGCAGGAATATCGAAACGACAGATAAGATTTGAATGTACAAAATCCACCACAGCCTTCTTAGTGACTGATTTAAGAGTGACAGCTTCTACCCATTTTGTGAAGTAGTCGATAGCGACCAATATGAACCTGTTCCCATTTGAAGCTTTCGGCTCAATTGGACCAATGACGTCCATGCCCCAAGCAACAAATGGCCAAGGTGCAGACATGAGATGCAGTTCTATGGGAGGCGCATGAATTAGATCGTCGTGCACCTGACACTGATGACACTTTCGAACGAAACTAAAATAGTCCTTTTCCATGGTTATCCAGTAATAACCCGCTCGAAGGATTTTCTTTGCCAAAACATACCCATTCATGTGGGGCCCGCATACTCCTGCGTGTACTTCATGCATGATTTTTTTTGCCTCCTCGGCATCAACACATCTTAACAAATTGAGGTCCGGGGTCCTTTTATACAATACCTCGCCGCTCAAAAAGAAACCACCTGCATGTCGCCTAATAGTTCTCTTTTGATCTCCAGTAGCATGTTCGGGGTATTCTTGTTTCTTCAAGAACCTCTTTATATCATGGTACCATGGCTGGGTACACAATCCTGCCTCGATTACATTACAGTAACCGTGTCTTTCCTTGATTTAGATTTCCAAAGGATCGACGTGGGCGTTGCCTGGGTAGGGTAACATTGAAGCTAAGGTGGCAAGTGCATCCGCTAGTTCATTGTGACACCGTAGGATATACGTGAACTCTATTGATTTGAACCGCTTGCCTAGATCCTCCATGTGTTGTCGGTAAGGAATGAGCTTGACATCCCGAGTTTCCCATTCACCTTGGGCTTGCCGGATAATCAGGTCAGAATCCCCCAAAATCAATAAATCTTCAACATCCTGATCGATCGCCATATGCATGACCATGATGCAGGCTTCATATTCAGCCATATTGTTCGTGCAAAAGAAGCGCAGCCTAGCTGTAGCAGGATAGTGCTGACCAGAGGGTGAGATCAAGATTGCCCCAATTTCTACACCTTTGGCGTTTACGGCCCCATCAAAGAACATCTTCCAAACATGAGTGTTTTCCGAGACTACTTCTATGGTGTTTATTTCTTCATCTGGAAAATAAGTACTCAATGGTTGGTATTCCTCATCAATCGGATTTTCGGCCAAATGATCTACTAACGCCTGGGCTTTCATTGCCGTCCGAGTGACATAGACTATGTTAAATTCCGTGAGCAAGATCTGTCACTTGGCCAGTCTGCCAGTAGGCATTGGTTTCTGAAATATGTATTTCAAAGGATCCAACCTGCTTATGAGGTAAGTAGTATGAGCTTGGAGATAATGTCTCAATTTTTGAGCCACCCATGTCAAAGCACAACACGTTCTTTCCAACAAAATGTACTTGGCCTCATAGCTGGTGAATTTCTTGCTCAAGTAATAGATCGCCTGCTTTTTCTTTTCGGTTATGTCATGTTTCCCGAGGACGCAACCGAACGAATTTTCCAAGACTGTCAGATACAAGAACAGGGGTCTCCCTAGCTCTGGTGGGACCAAAACTGGGGGATTTGAAAGATATTCTTTGATCTTGTCAAAAGCTTCTTGACACTCAGCCGTCCATTTGATCGCTGCATCCTTCCTCAATAGCTTGAATATGGGCTCACATGTGCTAGTCAGCTGGGCAATGAATCGACTGATATAGTTTAACCTGCCCAATAGACTCATCACGTCTTTCTTCGTTTTTGGAGGAGGTAGATCTCGGATAGATTTTATCTTTGTTGGATCTAACTTGATACCTCTCCTGCTTACTATGAAACCCAAAAGCTTGCCTGATGGGACTCCGAAGGCGCATTTAGCCGGGTTCAGCTTCAAGTCATACTTTCTCAGTCTCTCGAAGAATTTCCTCAAGTCTTGGATATGATCGTCCTGAGTCCTGGACTTGACTATCACGTCGTCCACATACACCTCTATCTCTTGATGCATCATGTCATGAAAAATGGCAGTCATGGCTCTCATGTAAGTTGCCCCAGCATTCTTCAGACCGAATGGCATAACCCGATAACAGTAAGTACCCCAAGGTGTAGTGAAGGCAGTTTTCTCGGCGTCTTCTTCATCCATCAACACCTGATGATATCCAGCGTAACAATCTACGAAAGACTGTATCTCATGTTTGGCGCAATTATCAACAAGGATGTGGATGTTAGGCAATGGGAAATTGTCTTTGGGACTCGCCCTGTTCAAATCTCGATAATCCACACATACCCGAGTCTTCCCATCTTTTTTTAGCACTAGAACTACATTCGCCAACCACGTGGTGTATTGGACTACCCGAATTACTCCTGTTTTCAACTGCTTGGTGATTTCTTCTTTAATCTTATCACTGACATCAGTTTTGAACTTTCTCTGCCTTTGTTGAACTGGAGGACAATCAGGGTGAATTGGCAATTTATGCACCACTAGATCAACACCTAATCCTGGCATGTCATCGTATGACCAAGCAAACACATCTTTAAATTCAAAAAGGAGTTGAATTATCGCGTCTCGCATTTTCTCGTCCATGTGAATGCTTATTTTGGTCTCTCGGATTTCTTCAGGAGTTCCCAAATTAACCGGTTCAGTGTCATTCAGATTCGGCTTAGGTTTATTCTCAAAGTGTTCCAATTCTCGATTTATTTCCCTAAAAGCCTCTTTTTCGTCATATTCCAGTTCTTGGTTCATTATTTCACAATTAAATAGCTCGTTGTGATCTGGGCGTGAAGTCCGCAAGCATGTCATATTATTTAAAGCCGCATTATTATAACTGAAAGGAAAAGATAAAGAAAAAAATAGCAAAAATCGGAATAAAGGAAAAATTGAGGAAATACTGATTTTTATTCCTTGGAATTTGGAAGATAGCAAGGTTTATAATTCAGGAATTCAAAACAAGAAACTAAAGGAAAAACATCTGAGCTACATCCTAGGATAACTCGTGATGCAGGAAAGGTGGCAGGACAGGTCTACCCGGACTCCTGCCTAGTTGGGAACGGCGTGGCCTCCCAATTCCTAAGCTTGACATTTGGCCCCACATATAGCATTTCAGCGGTGCTTGTGCCTTCTCCCGGTTGAACCATGTGAGTTTCATAGAGCATTCCTCTCATTGCCCCACATATCTCTTTGATCTCTTCGGCCGTAAAAACCTCGTCGTCCTCTTCTTCGATGTATTTCGGTCCGACGAAAGTCTCGTATAAAGGTGGCAATGGTCGAGGCAGCTTCCAACCCTCATTTTTCCTCTTCCTTGCCCACTCTTCATCTTTTTGAGTGAGTTGAAAACCTATCCCGAAAAGTTCCTAGTGGAAGGCAAGGTGATGGTTTCCGTTATTCCTTGCAGCGTTCGTCTAAGCCCTTTCCCTGGCCTGAATCCATGTCAGATCATTTCTTTAGCCACCATAATTGAGGCGTTGGACAGGAAAGGTTAGGGTCAAGGTCTTCCTTCTTCATACTGCTCCTCTAGCACAACTTCGAAAGCCTGATAAACCGTGTGCTCGCTCCCTTCCCTTGCTTCAAGATATGGGATGGATGGGTCCCGATAAATAGACTGTTCATCTTCTCCGTGGACCACAATTTCCCGATCTTCGTATTCAAACTTCACCATTTGGTGAAGAGTGGAAGGTACAGCCCCTGCCGTATGAATCCAAGGTCTGCGGAGGAGAAAATTGTAAGACGTATCCATATCAAGCACCTGGAAAGTTATTTCGAACTCCACCAGTCCTATAGTCAACACCAAGTCTATTTCCCCGAGGGTGTCCCTCTTGACGCCATCAAAAGCCCTTACGCAGACATTATTGGGGCGAATTCTTCCAGTCCCAATTTCCATTCTCTGCAGCGTGGAGAGTGGACAAATGTCAACACTTGAACCCCCATCCAACATTACCCGCTTGACGTAGTAGTCTTCGCACTTAACTGTCAGATGTAAAGCTTTGTTGTGAGCCGCTCCCTCTGGAGGTAAGTCGTTCTTGCTGAAAGAAACCTGATTAACTGCGAAGAACCTTTCCGTCATTCGTTCCAGTTGTTCAACGGAAGTCTCAGCCGGTATGTACGTTTCGTTCAGGGTTTTGAGCAAGATCTTCTGGTGTTCGGCCGACCTCATCAGCAGAGATAGCATAGACACTTGCTCGGGGCACTTGCGTAATTGATCCACCACATTGTAGTCGGGCATTTTCATCTTTTGGAAGAAAACTTCCGCTTCTTCAACGCTTATAGGCTTCTTGGGTGGGAAGCGTTTCCGTGTGGCGTTGTTGAACTCTTGAGTGTTTGAATATCTTCCAATGAAAGTATTCTCCGGAAGTTCCCCCGTGACTTCTCTGCCTTTGTACTAATCAATGTTCTTTGATAGTTCCACGGTACTGCGGACGGGTTTGTCATTGGCTTCTGTGGTACACGTCCGATAACCACTGGCTCAATCAGCCGAGGTGGTCCCCCGGACCACATAGGCCCCTTTCGGTACGTACATTGGTTTTGCCCTTTTGACTTTGAATCTCTACGGCTTCTCTGCTCGACCTCGTGGAACGTAAAGAACTTCATTCCTCGCAGGCACCATCGTTACTGTCTTTGTCTCGACCTTCTCTTTGAGCTCAGCCTTGACAGTACTAGTCTTTTTTTCCCCTTTCTCTAGCTTTGGGGCGGTTTTAGGCTTTTTCCCTGCATCGACAATGGCGATTATAGCTTTTAAGGCAGGATCAAACTCTTTGTCCTCACAAATTATTCCAATCAACAGCCCGTTATTGTGAGCGGGCAACGGATTGTTAGTCACATTTGGGACCTCCTCGTCCCTCAATATTATCTTCCCCTGCTCTATTAAGTTATCAACCACCCTTCTCAAAGTCCAACAATCATTTGTATCGTGCCCTTCTGCTCCCGAATGATAAGTACACCTAACGCTGGCTTTGTAAGCAGGTGATGCCGGATTGTGCCTTGTCTGAGGGACTGGCTGCAGGAAACCCATTTGGACTAGCTTTGGGAACAAGGTAGAATACGGTTCACCAATGGGTGTGAAAGTCCGTCTTCTAGGTGGTTCCTGAGGGCGGAAGTTATTTTGAGGTGGCTGTGGATTATAGTGGTTCCGGTAAAGAGGCTTATTTCTAGGAGGTGGAGCTTGGCCTCGAGTGGCTTGCTGTAGTGGATGGACATAGGGCTGGGTATTCATGACCATGTAGGGTTGAGGAGCATAAGTCACATTTTGGTAGGGGTAGTAATGCTGTGGGGTTCTTTCTGGAAAATGGGGCCTAGGATTACGATATTCCCTCTCTTATGATGCTGCCATGGACGTTTCTTCCTTTTTCTTTCCTCTTGCCATTCCTCCGGACCCACTTTGGACGGCTTGGGAGGTTGCCCTTATGGCTGTCTGACTTAAGATTCTACCCGTTTTCAAACCATTCTCTACCATCTCCCCGATCTTGATTGCTTCCGCGAAAGGCTTTCCCATGGCTGACATAATATTCTGGAAATAGTCTGATTCATGAGCCTGGAGGAAAGTAGTGACCATTTCTATCTCGTTCATGGGAGGTTTCACCCTTGATGCTTGCTCACGCCATTTAATAGCATATTCTCTGAAACTTTCCGAGGGTTTCTTCTTCAAGTTTGACAGAGAATTTCTGTCCGGTGCGATGTCAATATTATACTGAAATTGTCTCACAAAATCTCTGGCGAGATCATCCCATATATGCCATCGAGAATGTCTTGGTCCATATATCACTCTGAGGCTATTCCTACCAGACTTTCCCCGAAGTATGCCATCAACAATTCTTCTTTGCCGCCGGCTCCCGCAATTGGTTGCAATACTTCTTGAGATGAGCAATGGGGTCGCCGTGCCCGTCATACTTTTCAAACTTTGGTGTTTTGAAACCCGCGGGTAGGTGCACGTGAGGGAACATGCATAGATCGGTATAGGAAACACTCTTTTGCCCGTTTAAACCTTGCATGTTTTTCAAACTCTGCTCGAGGCTCCTCATTCTTTTTGCCATCTCATCTTGTTCAGAAGCTTTGGGGTTTTGATCTTGCGCAGGTAAAAACTCGTATTGAGGTTGTTGAGGATGAGTGCTGGTGGTGAACCGAGTTGGTTCCAGTGAGAAGGATGGTGCTTGAAATGTGAATGAGGTCGAGTCAAAATTCGGCCTTTGTGTAGCGGGTTGTGCCACGATTGGACAGGGCGGTGCAGTGAATATGTTCGTAGCTACATCTGTTGTTGACATCCGGGGATAAGAATCAGAGGGTGATCCAGCAGAGTGGGCTGAAATGGCCGGGTACCCGAATGGGGAGGTTGGATAGCTTATGGGGACGTTGGAAGTCCCACTTGTCCTGGAGAACAACTCAGGGAACCCAGGGATTACACTCGGTGGCTCTTTTCCGTTATTCCAATCATCCAACATTTCCAACATGCGGAGCCTCAGGATTCTGTTTTCCTCCGCAGTTGCTGACTCGGGAGTCGGGATGGCCGAAATTGAACTCTCTTCAGAGACAGGAATTGTCGGCAAAGGAATTTCTGTAGACATCTCTATACTTAACTTTGATCTCGTGAAGTAAGTGTGAATACTCCCTCTCGACTTAGCGACGGGCAACTGAACACTTGCTTTCGACCTCGTGAAATATGAATGTGAGGCCAGACCTCCACCAAACCAAACCACCTTTTCTAAAAACCTGGAACTTAGCAGCAAGCAAACGGTTAGTTTGAAACAAATAACAGATAGGTAATCTCACGTTGGGGCGTGATGCACCTATACAGTTAAGTGAATTTCTACATGTTTGCAACGAAGACATGCGTCATTCCGGCTTCTCTTTAGGCTTCCCTTTATTTATCATGTATATTTTTTATTTTTTATTTTTTTATTTCTTCTTTTTTTATTTCCTATTATTATTATTTTCATTATTTGCAGTTAACAATGTGACCGGATCCGATGAGGATTGCTACGTATCACGATGCCGCGTGAATCAGATCATTACGTAGTTCAAAACAGACGAGTGTAAAAGAAGCACACATTTTATTACTGAAACAATCTATTACAAACTAACATTTTTGAAGAAAAAAAAGGTAAAATAACAAGCCTTGAAATAAGTACAGACTCAACAAACTAATACACCCTGATGCGAAAAGACGGACAGAAGATGCTAAGATGGAAAATACAGGCTTGACCTATGAATTCATTAAGGTTTCGAGAATTGGTGCCTGCGGGGCATCGTTCGGCCTCGCCGCGGTCTTAGGTGTGAGGTCCCTTTCAAGTTGTTCCAGCATGGTCTGCTTGACATAAATCATCACCGCCGAGAGAACGGTAATGCTGGTCATGTTTTCACATCGTAGACACCTTCTGATGATGGCATGGGCAATGGTCTTAATCTTATCCCTGGTTTGCCTCTTTTCTTTGAGTAGGTGCTCTATTTGATCATTACGGGCTGTCATAATCCGAGAATCCTAGAGGCATTGATTTTGCCACTACTGAATTTCTACTTCCATTTGGGCTAAGAGCTTGTGGCAATGTCTATTTTCAGCTCCAAGGGTTCGGGTTTGCTCAAACGCTCTGTCCACCTTTCCTTTTAGATTGGCAATGGTTTGCTCGTGATCCCTTTTCAACTGCTGCAGGTACCGGTCACGCTTTTCTGTCCTTCTTGCCCAGTGTGCTTCGAGTCCTGCTATGGTATTTTCAAGATTTTCTGACTCACTCCGGCACTCCCCAATTTCCATCCTTAAACCTTTTATCAATCGTTCATCCGACCGGCTCCTTTGCTGGTTATCAGCATCTATCCTCATCTATTTGATCTGGGCCCTGAGCATCTCGTTTTCCTGAGTCAACCTGTTCTTTTCTCCCATATCAGTAGCAACTTGCACATTGTGCTCATATTTTAGACCTTCAACTTGTTGCTTCAATTTGTTGATTTCGGCACGATAGCCTCTTTCTTTTGCTAACCAATCCCACTGCTTTTGTGACGACTCGGTAAAATTCAGGATGTGGGGTCTTTTAGCTGGCCTTTCGTGTTCAAGTTCTCTTCTGTACCATGCAAGGTAACCTGGCGCCATTTCACTTTTGGCCTGATCCTGCACACAAGTATCCGCTTTCAAATATTGACATTCATTCCAGATCTGGCAGATTTTTGCTTCAGAAAATTGTCCGTCAGGGCTAATCTCAATTGTTTGAGCACTAAGATCTTCCTCGTATGGCACTATCTGGCATCTCCCGAGTTGTCTCAAGACTCGGCAGGGCGCGTAAGGTTGAATGCTCTTAAGTCCCATCAGTAGAAAGTGAGTTCTAGCTACTGGCATATACATGACCTCATCAACAGGCAACCATCCCAGTGTCCACTGTATTTGGCTGGCAGTGAGAGTCTGAAAGAATGAAGTCCATGCCATAACTCCTTTGGGCAGACTGATCTTTTTGGTTCTCGTGTAAAACTCTTCTATGCAAGTTTTCTTCGAGGAACCATGGCTCAAAAGCTCGGAATGATGGCAGAGATGTTCAGTCATCCATATTTGTAGCAGCAAGTTACACCCTTCGAAGAAATTCCCCCCGGCTTTGCAGGTTGTGAGAGCTCGAAAGATATCAGATACCACCATAGGAGCGAGAGTACTATCATTCTGAGTGAGAAAAGTACTGACGACCCCGAATATTTTCAGATCAATATTTCCGTCCTTCCTTGGAAATACCAGAAGGCCCAAAAATGTTATCATGAAAGCCACCCGTCTGTGCTCATCCTACTTTTGACGACTACCTTTGTTGCATAGCTTGTTAATCGGATTTTTGAATCATCCTACATGACCATACCTGTCGTATATGAAGCATGGATTACAAAAACCGGCGGCCAAATCTTGGTTATGGACCGTCCTGGGTATTTTTAGTGAGTCTAGAAATCGATGCACCATGACAACTCTTGGGGCAACCAGGTATTTTGCCTTAATGGAAGTTCAGCATTTCCGATGTACCCAGCCATTTCCTCTAGAGTCGGGGTGAGTTCAAAATCGGAGAAGTGGAAAACATTGTGTGCTTGGTCCCAGTAGGTGATCAAAGCTCTTATGATATCTCCCCGAGGCTGGATTTCCAATAAACCCGTGAGACCTTTCAGATATTTCTTGACCTCATCTTGTCCTTCAGCACCTAGATCATTCCACCATAGCCGTAACTTGACAGGGATTTTAGTCATTATCGAAAAGTGTTCATTTTGCATTGTGTTTATCCTGCACATTTATTAAGGTGACTTTAAGCAAAAATGATTTGACTCAAAAATATTTTGACTATATTTTAAAAAAAGAAGATCCGATTCTCAAACACGGCCTTTCAGCACTCCGAGGATGAAGATTTTAAGGCTGTGAGGGTCAACCGATCAAAAACTCTAAAGGATGACCGAAAGTGGCCGTTTATGCAAAATCAACCTTCCGCCGTCCCTTTCGGGAACATTTAGCTATTTTTGACAAAAACAATCACTTGATTTATTTATGACTCTTTTTTTTAGTAATGAACCACCATGGGGAACACGGCCTCACAGAACCTCGGGGACGAGGATCCTAAGGCCGTTGGGAAATTTGGTCAAAAAAAATAAAAATGACCAATAATGGCCGTTTGTGCAAAGTCAGCCTTCCGGCGTCCCTTTCGGGAACATTCGGCTATCCTTGACAAAACGGCATTACCCGACTCATTCATGACGAAATTAAAATTCTAACATTTTGGCTATTTTGGAAAGGGGAGGTTGGACCCGATGAGGGTTGCCTACGTATCTCGCACCCTATGAGAATCAAACCAGCGTAGTTCGGGCTGATCAAAAATGGGGAAACAAACTAAATCCTTTTTTTTTGAACAAAATCTTTTAAAGAAAAGGAGGAAAACTATTTTCTGGATTTATATATATATATTTTAAAAAAAGAGACGAAGACTAAGGAAATATTTTGAATTTTAAACTTCTTTTCACTTTTTTTTTTTGAAATTTCGAAAAATCTTTTAAGGAAGTATTTGGACTATTAGTCTGAATTTATAAAAGAGATACTACAAAAGAAATAACATTTTTTTTGAATTTTGAATTTTCCCTTTTTTTTTTACTTTTAAATAAATATATATATATTTTTTGGATTTTGAAAGTGATTAAAAGGAAAAAAAAATTTATATATGTTTTTTTTAATAAATCAAACTAAAAGACAAATTTTGTTTTCATTTTTTTTTTAAGAAAATTCCGGCGAAGTTTTGACACTACTTGGACATTGGTTTTATTTTTCCAAAAATAAGTAATTATCTCCCTACGCTGTTATTTTCTTTTCTTTTTTTAAAGTTTTTTTTAGAAACCGGTCAGCATGCAGAACTGAAGCAAATAAATGCGCAAAACAAATGGGATGCAGCAGGATGGTCCTTTCATTTCAGGTTACCTGTCCTAGACGGACCCAACCCCTGTGTTGAGTCCCCTATGTCAAATGCAACATGATGCAAATAAGCGTTCCTACTAGGGATCCGGCGTGAGGTTTTGTTATACTAGGTTTATAACTTGGGTATATGTTCTAAACTGTGTACCCGAGCGGACAACTCGAGTCGAGGAGGGGGCTACGTACCAGGGACCCGCGAGATCGTCTGGCTTTGTAACTTGTCTGGCCTCTTTCTTATTTCAGGTATTGACACTAACAGAATAGGGAGTCTCGACCAGCGAGCTTCTCCCCGGAGGTAAGAAGAGAAGGGTTTCGGCACAGTTTATATACAGTTCATATAATATCAAAACGGTAAAAGACAACATTTAGCACGTTATGCCCAAATATGTAATAAAGATCAGATAATAAAATCAAATATAACAATTATTCTAAGCTCGAATTCTGAACCCTGAACTAACGTTCTGGGTTCAACTCTCCAGCGGAGTCGCCAGAGCTGTCACACCTCCTTTTTGCGCGCCCGCCCCGAAGGGTAAATGCGCGAGGGAGTTTTTTTCAATTTAAGTGATAATATTCGAAAATGGGATTATTTATTTATTTCAGAGTCGCCACTTGGAAAAGGTTTGGCTTTTGGTGTCCCAAGTCACCGGTTTATCTTGAATCTCAAATCGAGGAAAATATTCGACTTTCCAAATGAAGTCTGCGAACCAGAAATTCTAAGTAAGGAATTCTGTTGACCCGAGGGAAGGTGTTAGGCACCCCCGAATCCCGTGGTTCTAGCACGGTCGCTTAAATTGTTATAATGGCTAAATATCTGATTTAAATACATGTTATGACTTATGTGCTTTTATTAAGTTTAAACCGCTTTTATTATTATTATTTTTTATGGAATTGCAACGTCGTGAAAATGCATTTCGAACCACGTCACAATCAATGCACCCGTGGTTGTTAATACATTCCGACTCCGTCGAGATTTGGATTTGGGTCGCATAAATGCGCACCCGAATTTAAGAATGTAATTTAATTAAATCGCGCCTAAAGAGTCAAACGAGTTATTATCTTTAGGTAAAGCGGTGAAGTTTACTAAACAGCCCATCCCGAGAAATCTAAATATTTATTACAACCAATTATTGAGGGCCCCACAATTTACATCTGTACTTGGCGAGGCTCATCTCATTTTGAAAGGATAAAACCTACAGTGACTACATTTTCTATTATGTTTGTCTCTAGATAAGGAAAGATCCTACTTATTTGCAAGTTTGGAAAGGGTGTAACTTCTTAGTCATTAGATCCATACGAACGTAAACGTGAAATTTGCGCTCAAATATGTACGAAAGATAGTCAGTCACAAACCTTTAAACCCAGCCCAAATGGAATTCTAATTTACAGGAAATGAAGATATGTTAAGTAGTTATGTCATGCATTTAGTAATCATCCAGAAAGGGTAGTGCGTGCCTATTCAAATTAACAAATACCGATTGTTTATTTCTAGTTGTACGTACAAAAAAACTTCCTTCCTAATTATCTACTTATGGGTTTCGTAATGTTATTGAGAGTAAGAAAATGACTAGGAGATCATATTGAAGTTGGCATTAAGATTTTAACAAAACAAAGCTAATGTATCAGCTTCCATTCATTACTAATACGTCATTACACGTGGGAATTACATATTCCAAAATTATTTGCCTATTTTAGTTACCCTTTGATGTTCAACAGCTAAATGTACAGGAGTTATAAATGTGGAGACAAGTGGATGAATATTGGTTTCCTTTTCTAAGTTTAACTACAACATCTAGCATGAATTTAACTAAAAATCAGTTTTCAATCCATAGTAGGTTACTGATAACAAAGGTTCACAGCAAACCACTTCCTAACAAACTAAATATTGAACAACTACAACTCAGTTGAATGCTCATAACTACAAGCGTGTAGAACATGCTCAGATCAGGGATGTGGCTTCATTTCATTCAAGTTCAAAGTTACATCAGGGTGAGCTTAAGCCGTGTACCTGGATGTTGAAACAACAAGAAGAAGGGGAGAGTAGAAAAAATCAGCAGCAGCAAAGAAATGGCAGCAGTAACAGCACTAAGTCACAGCAGCAGTAGCAGATTCAAACCAACAGCAACCAATTCCAAAACAGAAAACAACACTCCAACAAAGCCCGGAATGATTTGTAAACCCAACATCAAAAATCAACACAAAAAAAAGACTCAACTGAACTTGAAACAACTCTCTCTATATCCTTTTTCTGGTTTTAAAATCTTAGGTCTTTGCCTAGTTTCTGGTTCTAAACTCTTGGTCCGACCACAAATCCCCTCTATTTCTGATTCTTTATCTGCTGAAAACTTAAAGGGAGATAGATTTTTTAGAGAGGTTTGTGATGGCTGAAAACTGTCTAAACCCCTCTCTTTTTCTGATTGTTCTGCCTCTCTTTCAACTCTTTTCCTTTTTTTTCAGAACTCCTAATGTCTCCCCTTTTTATCTAAAACCCCTTCTATTTTATAGCCAGCCCCCCTCTTTTCAGCCTGTTCGTATCCCATTTTAAAACTGAACCCCCCCCCCCCATGTTCTCTTTTCTTTTTTTTCACTCACCAACTAAAGAAAAGTACCCTTCCCATGAGATTCCCCTGACAAGCCCTCATCTTTAATATTAAAAGTGGTTTTCCTTTTATTAAACTGAACAAAGTATGGGCAGCATGAATATGCCCTGACAGCACATGTTGTCCACTCTACTTTAATTCTTTAAACAACTAACAAAGCACATGTTGTCCAAAGTCAAAATGAGTAAACATGCCATTAAATTAAACTACAATCTGAAATCTATGCTAACACTAACAGCTATAACCAATCCTTAAGTGATTTTGATTCAACTAAACAGGCTAACACACAATGTAATCAATTCTTGACTGCTTAGAGTAAAATTAAACCAACATGAGTCAAATTACTACCATTCCAAACTGAAACTAATTGACGACATGTATCGAATCGACTATGCGAATTACAATACATTCAATTCATACAAAATGAATCAGAATCGAACAATATTAACAGGAGGTGCAAATTGTACTGTCAAAACAAAGTTAACCCCGAAACTAATTAATCGACCAAATTCATTTTCAATCGATTATATAGTTTACACACATACACCCAATCAGTTAAATAGAGAAAAACTCTACCAAATAAAAGGTCCGGGCAAAATGGACAGAATAGTCGACAACAAAAATAAAAATAAATCAACTAAACATTTGAACATACGGACAAACAATAACAAACAACATGGAATTAACAAAGAAAAGAAGAAGAAATACCATAAAGGGTTAAAAATCAGACTGCCCTGTCTCGAATTTTGAATCGAACCTCTTTTGGGATTGAACGAACTTTAATCGAAGTGTTCTCAACTGAGAACACTTCGATTAAAATCTATTAGACCCCAACCTTCTTATTTAAAATGGACAAAACCTCGGATTCCGGATTTCTAGGGTTCTTAGGGCGGATTTGGGATTCAGGTTCTTCTGGTTAGATTCGGACCAAACCAAACTTGGTTTGGTCACGAGGGAGGTCAGGGGGACACCTGGTATGGATTTGGGGGGTTTTGGCATGAGTTGGGGTCCGGCTCGAATCTTCAAATAAAGATTCGAGACGGTGGGGGAAGATTCGAGACCCACGTCTTGTGGATCTGTGTTCAGGGGGTCGAGGTGCCCTAGGGGTGTTAGTCTGGGGGTCACCGGCGTTGTTGCCGCCGGGTTTACGGTGAGGGGAAAGGGGGCAGCGCTAGGGTTCTAAGGGGTTTGGGTTTGGTGAGGGAGACGACTCGAGGGAGGGGGGTCTGGCTTAGGGCGTGGGGTGAGAGGGGGAGGCTCATATACGGGATGAGTGGTTCGATCTTGGCCGTTGGATCATCAATGATCAATGGCCTTGATCTTTCCACTTAAGGGAACGGCGTCGTTTGGTCTCATGCTGGGAATGGATCAAACCGGGTTTCAGTGGATCGGGTATCTGGGGAAAGCTTGGGAACCGTTGGATTGGAGGGGATGAACGGCTCCGATTGGTCATTCCTAAACGGTGTCGTTTGGGTTTATGAGGGACCTGAACTGGACCGTTGGATCTGTTTGACCAACGGTTCAGATGAAGGGTGCCAAAACGGCGTCGTTTCTTTGTATTTGGGGAGGGCTGGATTGGATCAATGAGTTTGGGCCTGATTTTGGGTCTAAAACCAGCCCAATTCCGATTTTCTCAAATTTAAACTCTTTTCTTTTCCTTCTTTTAATTTCTAATTTAAACAAAAATCCTAACTAAGTTGTAAAATAAAATAAAACTTATACAAATATTAATTACTACTTAAACAACAATTAGCACACACATTAAACATTTAATTAAAATAAAATCACTCAATGACAACAAATAAAATAAAAGATGCATATTTTTGTGATTTTCCTTAAAACCAAATTATGGTTTGATTAATTTCTAATAGTAGAACGATATCCTAAACTTACACGCGACATATATTTTTTATATTTTTATTTGACAAAACTAAAACAATCAGAGACAAAACTACAAATAACTACCAAAAATGCCACGCAAATTCCAAAAAGTTGTACAACAAAACCATTTATTTTTATTTTTCGATTTCTTTTGGAACAATTATCGCGTAGACAAAAATCACGTGCTCACAATAAGTAGGATTAAAAACTCTTCTAATATAATGCACACAATTAGGATTAGAAGGAAAAGAATAGGGTAAGCACATAACAATAACCATCTTTGCTAATTCTTCACGATCTCTATTTGGATCGTAATATAAAATACCTCCGGTCACAGTGTTAATTCCTGGTTGAACTAGATTTGAACCTGTACTAGGGCTATCCGCAGAATCTACACGTGTCCCCTCTAGCTGCGCTTTCATTTGTAAATATCTAACTTTATCTCTAGGGTGTATTTTTATGTGCCTAGTCAAACTACCCGTGCCGCTACGGTCTCCAGTATATTTATGCGCCAGTAATTTCCCACATGTTTTACACTTAGCCTTATTTTGTTCTCTTACTTGAGTAAAAAAATTCCAAACTAATGATGTTTCTAGGCGTTTAGGAGGTTGTCTATTAAAACTAGGGGTTTCTATAGGTGGGTCGGGTAGTACATCAGTTGGGTTATTAAAAGGACTAGTAGGTGTATCATCTAAATCCGGTTGGATTTCATCTTCATCCTCATTTTCCTCATCATTTTCAAAGATAGTTTGATTAGGATAAAGAGCATTCATAGTTTCATCATCTAAATTTTCACCTGGTGCAACATTATGGAAAAATTGACTATCGGAAAATTGAAAACATGGGCTATCACTATCAAGAATAATAGGAGCAGCAGGACGTCTACCAGGTCTGGGTCGGGAAGCCGGGGGAAGGGTAGTAGGTTGGCCATTACTTTCACCAGTTTTAGCTTTTCCCTTACCACCAAATATTTTTATCAAAGATGTCATATTAATTACAATTATGCAAACTAAAACACACAAAAATATATTCTTAAAACTTAAGAGTTGAAACGAGTTTACCGAATTGCCGAACAACTTCTTGAAAATTGAAAATCGTTGAAGACTTGAATACTTCAATTCACCAACTTCACAATTTTTCATGAAATTTTAACAATAAAATAAGCAATAATAATAGAGAGATTGAGAGAGATTGATGAATTGGTGAGTAAAAATGAAAGAATGAGGGGTATTTATAATTGAGAATTGGGAAAAGTGTAATTATATAAAGTTTGGGGGCCAAATGGCTATTTTTGAAAGTTCCAAACGGTCAAAATTGCAGCCCAACGGCTACTTTTTAAATTTTTGACCGTTGCTATTTTTTTTTAAAAAAAAAAAGTAGCCGTTAGAGGCCCGTTAGGCCCGGTAAGACCGGCCCAGGCCCGCCAGCCGATCCTGGGCTTAGCGGTCCCGGGCTCGTGGGCGATTTTATGTGATTCGGCCCGCCTCGGTCTTTTTGCACCATTAAGGACCGGCACATCAGGACCGGCCAGCCAGGCCCGTTTAGCCCGTTAGGACCGCGGGCCCGGTTCGGTCCGGTCCCAGCCCGGCCCATCATACAGCATTAGGTAACACAAAAAGAAATACGGCTCAACACCAAAATAACAATCGGGGATCTCCCAGGATACCGTCCTGTAGTCCCAAATATACATATCCTATGGATCTCCCGGGATCCCATCACGTAGTCCAACTCATAGTGCGCGGGGATCTACCGGAATCCCGTTCTGTAGTCCCAAATGTAAATACCCAGTACTGGGGGAATCTACCGGGTGAATTCTCGTAGTTCCATATAACTGTGCAAGGGCTTCTACCGGAATTCCACATCCGTAGTCCCAAAATAAACAGATAAGGGGGAGCTACCGGAATCCCACACCCGTAGTCCCAATGTAAATACACAGCAACAACAGGAAAATATTCAGAAATGACAAATTTCATATTAAGGCAAACAAGGAATTCTAGCCTAGCATGCGGCACAGAATTCAGGTAAGGCAGTTTGAGCAAGTAAAACAATTAAGACACTTATACATGCTTTCATAAGCTAACAACAGGCTTAATAGTGCAAGTAATGAAAACAGGAAAAGAAACATACTAGTAATTACTTAATGAAAATCGGATTTCCAACAATTAGCACAAGTACGCACTCGTCACCTCACGTACAAGGCATTTCAATTACCAAATATACCAAATCCTAAGGGGAAGGTCCCCCACACAAAGTTAGGCAAGCCACTTACCTCGAACCAGCTCAAAGTCAACTCGAAATCACGTTTTTTCCACGAGTATTCGACTCCAAATGACCCAAATCTATTCAATTCAATTGCATAATGTAAATAACACTTCAAGTAACTGATTCTACAATTAAATTCTAAGCTAATACGCGAAATTAGGTAAAATGACCAAAACACCCCTCAGGTCATCTCGGAATCGGGTAAAATTTATATTTTTAGAATCCTCATACTCTCACGAGTTCATGCTTACCAAAATTATCCAAATCTAAGGTCAAATTCCCAATCAAAAGTCGAATTTTAGGTCTAAGAACTTTCTTCCAGCTTTTCTCCAATTTTCATCTCCAATCCGAAATTAAATGATGAAACTAACTATAGATTGATGGAATATGACAAGAAAGGGTTAAAGAATTATTACCCACTGATATCCTCTTCAATTTCCTCTCAAAATCGCCCTCTCTCGAGCTCCAAATCGAATTTCCAACCTTTGAAACTAAACCCTCAAAATTTCATATTTCTGCTCAGCTATTACCGCATCTACGGTCCCGCTTTTGCGGACCAATGGTCGCACATTCGACCTTTCACTTAAGACCAGTTTCCGCTTTTGCGGTAGACCCTCCGCACCTGCGGTTTCGTAGGTGTGATTCCCTTCTCGCACCTGCTGCTCCTGCTGGACCACTCCAATTCCGCTTCTGCGACCACAGAGCCGCTTCTACAGCGCTGCACCTGCGGTCCCACACTTGCAGGTGCGGTTATGACAGAATACCAGCAACTGAAGCTGCAATTCCAAAATCTTTCCGTCAACCATCCGAAATCACCCCGAGGCCCCCGAAACCTCAACCAAAAGCACCAACAAGTCTAATACCACTGTCCAAACTTATACCAATCCTTAAAACACCTAAAACAGCATCAAAACGACGAATCAACTACGGATTTGAGCCTAAGAACTCCAAAACTCTAGAAATACGCTTTCGATAAAAAAGTCTATCAAACCTCGTCCGAATGACTTTAAATTTTGCACACACATCACATTCAACTCTACGGAGCTACTCCAACTTCCGGAATTCCATTACGACCCTCAGATCAAAATCTCACTATCGGACCGAAAACTTCAAAATTCGACCTTTCGGCATTTCAAGCCTAAATTAGCTACGGACCTCCAAAACACAATCCGAACACGCCCCTAAGCCCAAAATCACCCAACGGAGCTAACGGAACCATCAGATTTCCATTCTGAGGGCGTCTTCATACTGCTTTTCCAACATTTAAGCTCTCATTTAGGGACTAAGTGTCCCAAAACTCTCCGAAACTCCAAACCGAACATCCCGACAAATCAAAATAGCAGAAATAAACACGGGGAAAGTAGTTAATATGGGATCAAGGTGTAAATTCTTAAACGGACGGTTGGATCGTCACATGATGGATGCTACTGTTCTGAGCTATGCCGGACCTGAGGAGAGCAGTGTAAACACAGGCAATCAGCTTGGTGCCTGTAATGTGCAGCCTCTGCAGAAAAAGGTGTTCTTGAGCTTTTACGTTATTGCGGCCAGCCTTTTCCATGACTGCATCTTACAGGATATCTCGAATAGTTCAAATCAGCACTTCACCATCTGCCAAAAACTGATCATAGTACATGGGGGTATATTCTTCATCCCTCATAACCTCTGCAGAAAACTGTCTGTTGGCCATACTTTTAGTAATGCATGTCTGGCGCAATTGATGTTCAAGTTCGTACACCATTCTCAACAATTCTATTTTGTCTGGTTCTGAATTTGAGGGAATTCTGGATGGATGAAGACTAGAATTGTGGGCCACATTATTCCGATAATTTGAAGGGTGGCCATGCTTATGTCCTTGTGTGAGCACCGGTTGATATAAACGGAAATGCTGTGGTTTGCTCATCCTTATCCAATGTCATCCTACTTCCGGAGACCTGGCCATGTTTCCTAGATGGAAGCCATTTGTCATGACTCCAGTTGCTACCTTCTGTAGCGTGATGTCTCCTTCCTGGTAATGCTGTGGAAAAGTTCGTTGCGTTCTGTTCTATCTTTGACTCGCTGCTCATTGTGTTGTTTACTCGTCGTCTAGCATCCAAATGAAACTCACTAGAGTTAAACCTTCTTTCAGGTTGCTGATGGAACTGATTAGCTAAATGATCATCCCCATCACATGAAGATGCACTGCCATCGTAAGCATAGTAACTTCTGTATGTTGGAGATTTGATCATATTTCTGAGATTAACAGGAGGCTTAGAGTTAACGTATCCATAGAGCTTATACGGTCAAAACCTGAGGGAATCTTTTTTTGAAATTGCTCAAACTGCTCATGATCAGTAGACATCAAAGTGTCTGTTATGATGCTTTCATTCAAAAGACTTTGGTACATGTCAGAGCCTACAGATAACTGCTTCTCAATGCCATCACGGGCTAATTCATCTCTGTGGTTGATTCATTCAAACTTTTCGACTTCTTGAGCCGAGGGTCTATCGGAAACGGCCTCTCCACCCCATTGGGTAGAGGTAAGGTCTGCATACACACTACCCTCCCCAGAGCCCACTAATGGGATTATACTGGGTCGTTGTTGTTGTTGGTTGATACATTCAAAGTAAGTAGAACTCAGGGAGTTAAGCCTCTTTTGGTTAACTCCACTTTCATTTTGATCATTTACGGCGCAGTGATCCACAAGGAAGTTGTCTTCATCCAGTTCCAGTAGTCCGTCGCTTCAAGGGCTAAACCTTCCGCGTCTTGTTTGGTTTCAAGGGTTGGACATCCAGTGTCTTTTTCCAGCTCCAGTTGCTCTCTCTTCATCGGCTGAACCTTCTGCATCTTCTTTGGCTCCAACGACTGAACTTCCCGACTCATGACAAGTAAGTTGATCTGAGCTAGAAAGTCTATTGGAGAAATTTTCTCCTCCTGAGAACTCCTTTTGATGTTCATATCATTCTATTGGCGTTCTGGATCACCCATAAATCTCTCCTCTCAAATGCAAAGGATCTCCACCACAAAATTGGAGAGTAAAGCTGTAAGAATGAGAGCTTAAGCCACTTCCTTTAACAAGCCTAACACAACCTTCCTAAAATAATAAATAAATGAAAAAGAAAAGAAGAGATGCGCAAATATGGGCACTAGATCTCTTTCTGACTCCATATGTATTTACAAAGAATGATAACCTTGGAGCAATGTAAGAGTTGTCGCCATGTGAATCAGAGGTCATAAGTTCAAGTTGTGAAAGCAGTTTCGGTAAGAAATGCAAGCTAAGGTTGACAGAATAGACCCAGCATAGTCTAACCCTTTCATGGACCTAACTCATAACGGGAGCTTACCGAACTGCACTTAACATATAAAACTGTAAATATAACTGGAAAGAAATTACCGAGACGGCTCACAAAGATTCAATTTAAAAATTGTTGATTCATATTTCAAATTGCCTTTACTGGGATTGGAAGAAAATATCTAACAAGTGACATATGGAACTTAGTAATTTCTATAAGAAGAATAATATCAGAGTAATCCATAGTCCATAACTTTGACCAATTAACACTAGCAACAGAAGGATCAATAGAAGTAGCTAATCTTTCATTAAAAAGTAGAGATAGATCTTGCTAGTATCCAGTAAATGTAGAAGCTAACATCTTGATTTCCATAAATAGGTAAAATATAGAACAGATGGTAGTCGTTATACATCCGAACTCCTTCATCCTCAATCGGTCTCGGATTCGAGACCTGGGTATGGAGTCGCCTTTATTAAAGAGTGTTTTATCTCCACTGTGAGACTTCTCGGCGCAAATCCGAATTTAGTCGGGCCCAATGTGGATATCCGACACCTGGTGGGAAACCAAAAAAAAAAAAAAAGCGCTCATTCTAGAAGACTTATTGTGCTGTGTATCTAGTAATTGCTTCGTTTTGGCTATGTTTTCCTCTTCCTACTACACTTTTTCCATGCAAACATCTTCAAGAAATGACCTTATGTATCCGATGGATTCATAGCAAAGTTTGCATAAAGAATTAAGTTTCTTCAGATAAAAGTTTCTGGAATTATCCAGTATGCAGATTGTCACTTAAATGATTAACATGTAATAGGTTTCATATTCCGAGATGCAAGAGAAAAAGCAAGGCTTTGGTCTAGTGGTAAGAGCACAACACATGATGTGTGGGCTAGGCGCATATCATATGTTCGAGCCTTGCTACAGACAAAAGCCTGATATATAAGTGGAGAAAGGTACAGGGGCAGACTCATTATCTACACTAAGTTTCGAACCGTGCACCATTAACCTCGGGATTTCTAGATTATCAAAAAAAATAAAATGGGGAAGATGGAAGATGTTGTAGTAGTTGCGTCCCAAGTTTTCCTTAATATTGAAATATTCTACCAATTATTTGATGGGAAGAATGAAAGACAACTTGACATATTATGATTGTGTTGCCTCTTTAATCAATTTTAAGGTCATCGAAAATTGTTAATGACTATGAGCCCGTTTGGATTAGCTTAAAATGTGTTGGAGCTTATTTTATAAATAAACAGATTAGTTTTCTGTTCGGATAAAAGTGCTGAAACTTAAAAAAAAAGTTGTTGAATTGTTCGATAAACAAATGGTGGTAAGCTCTTTATCTATTAAAAAAACAAAAATATCCTTAAAGCTTCTGGAGCACTTGCCCAGGTGATTGCAACTAAATAACTCAAGCCCACTATGGAAATCGTTTTGAACACCATTAATTCCATGTTGAATTGTCTTCTAAATCTTATTATTTTTTAATATTTGGTGTGCTATACAAATTTCTTGTATTCTGCCATGTTAAATTTTCTCATTTTAATGTGCTTACTCGACCAGATATTTATACTTCTCAAATTTGTCCTTTTTAAAATAGATATTTGGACTTTTAAATATGAGACTATCATCTATTTAGAATGTGTCATATGACATCTTATGATTAGCCATTTCTTTTTGTTTCAATGGCAACTCATTCATAAACTGTTCATATCAATTTAGATGTCACTAAAAGGTACTTAGTTCAATCTTTTGACATCTAGTGTCTAATCCTTTAATAAATTTAGTTTTTAAGTGGTGATTTGGGTATGAAGTAGACACTAATTCTGGTCCTTTGTTGTATTTAAATTGGAAATCGTTCTATCGCATGCTTCTTTTCTTACCGCTGTGATTGCTTTGAGAGAAAATCCGATTTCTGAATCATGCAATAATGACAATCAACCTGGAGACAATGATGTAAGACAATGCTGCAAATTATATTAGATTCTTGGACTAGATTTGTCATATTCTCAATAGCAAACTTAGATAGTTAACTGAATTACACACTAAAGTGTGCGTAGAATTTTAGGGTACGTAAATTTACTTGGATAACAGAATGTAAATAGAGCAAAAATCATTTATAGCCACTCGGGCCAAACCTATAATATTCGGTAGCCCAAAATTACAATACAAATTTTATAGTCCAAAATAATTCTAGTGGCTAGCCCAAAAGTACTGCTTTCTGCTTTTTTCTTCAGCAACTCCAATTTTTGTTCTGTGATTCCTCGATTGAGCTCTTCAGTTTCTCGATTCTCCGTTTGATCACATCGTTCTCGTGAAGAAGCTGGGATTTCTCTTGCTCCAGTGCTGCTATCTTCTGTTTCAGTGCAAAGGTTTTCGACGCAACATCGAATGTTTCGTCGACGGCGATTTCCACTGGCGCATCGTCATAAACCTCGCCATTGGTAATGTTTTTCATCCGCCATAGTCAAACCTGAAAATAGTAAGCAAAATTGTTGGGAAATGGAGAATAAATAAAATTGCAGTTTACTTCAGCAGCCAAAAATACAAAAATTCTCCTCAGAATTTGAAAAAATAATCCGAAAATGAGTAGATCTGTAACAGCGCCATGGAAGCAGCTTCTTCTCAAGTCCCTCACCTCCAATTCCCATCTTAAGCATTCCACCTACTTTCAGCTCGTAAAATCCCTTCATTTTTGTTCCAATTTTTTTCTTAATTTTATTAAAAAGAATTTCTAAAACAATAAAAATCAGTTTTTATGATCCAATTTTGCTTCTGGTATTATTAGGCTATTGTTGGATCCAATGGCAGACCTTCTAATCGAACTGTTATCTTCAGGTCTGTTTTTTTAGCCTTTTAGGCTTATAATAATGCTAAATTCAGATATTTTTTCATTTTCATTTTGGGTGTTTTGTTTTGTTTTTTTGCATAGGGTTTCAAGATGGTACTAACAAGATTCAAATTAGTACATTAAATTATACAAAATTTATACATTGTAGAACAGTCTATACACTTTGGATACACAAAAGTGCTCAGGATACATTAATGATATATCATGGATACATTGGAAGATGCATGATACACCCTATATACAAATTTTATGCAATTTATATACTAAATAGACTTTCACTATACAAAAAATATACAAAAATAGCCTGTCATTATACACAAAAATATATAAAATAGATTGTCACTATATAAAAAATGTACAAAATAGATTGTCATTATACAAAAATATACAAAATAGATTGTCACTATACAAAAAATATACAAAATAGACTGTCACTGTACAAAATAGATGTAACTATACAAAATACATACAAAAAAGATTATCACTATACAAAAATACATGATACACTCTAAATACACAGTTTGCACACATTACACATACAAAATGTGTATATAATTTATATACACTATGTTTACATATTAGAAAATACACATGTATATACAATTTTAATACATTGTTCAGACAAATTATACATTCACGATACAAAATACACTTGGGGTACACAAATATATACACTTTAGATACACAAGCACACTCGAGATAGGCTCAATATACACTAAGGATACACTGTCGAACTTAGGATACAATATTTATACATTGCAAAATAATATATATATATATATATATATATATATATATATATATATATATATATAAAACTTTTCCACAAAACTATATTCATTAAAATTATCCTGTATATATAACTTTATACATACATATATATGCACACACACCTTATACATGTATATATGATTGAACTTTTCTCAACTATTATTTTTCCACTTGTATGATTGAAAAAGACCAAGTCGAACTTGGAAATTAACTAAAGAAAGGAGATGAAAATCACCACTAATTATGTGTTAGAACTCCTAAGAAAGAAAACCTTTTGGAGGGAAGGGAAAAAAGGATTGGCGTGTGGTTTATTGTAAAAAGAAGCTTCACTCCTTTGTTTGGTTATGGAGCAACACTTGATATTTTTTAAAGCTGATGTAAGAAGTCTTGATTTTTATTATTTTCCATTGAATCAAAGACTTAATTGTAATGTAATAAGGTATTACTGTTGGGAAAATAGTAAAATAATTGGTAGCTGATGAAAAAATTTTGATTTTTTTAATAACGTTTTATGTTCAATCAAAGATTTTTAGTAGTATTGTTAACAAGAATAAAGTGGGGGAAAAGGTGTTAAGAATTAAAAGAATTTAAGAAAAAAAGTAAAAAAATATAGAAAAAGTAAAAAGTCAAGTGCGATACTTAAGAAAGAGAAAATAATTTGGTATTGGGAAGGAAAAATATCTATGGAAGATAAAAAAGTAAGAAAGAGAAAACAATTTGGTATTGGGAAGGAAAAATATCTAGGGAAGATAAAAAAGTAAGAAAGAGAAAACAATTTAGTATTGGGAAGAAAAAATATCTAGGGAAGATAAAAAAGTTAGTACCAAAATTTACTTTTGTCTTTTGCCTGTCGGTTGTATCCGATGGGCTACAATTTGATATTAGTTTTATCAGATTGGACATTTCGGGTTACGTGCAAAACTTTGGGCTAATACTTTTTTCAACGGCCATACACAGTAGTTTTCTCATGTAAATAAGACTCAACATGTGATTCTGCACTGTCTCCTTGAGGACACCAAGAATGTCATTCACTTGAGATCCAGCATACTTATTCCCAGATACTTATCCAATTTCCGCAAAAACTCACCAAAATAGAACTGCACTTGTATTGGCTAACTGAATGCTTTCAATCTTCTTTTCAATCCGGCGAGCATAGTTCAATAGATTGAACATATTTTGCCCCAACCTCCAAGATTTTCTCTACCATAGCAACATTGTTCCTCATAAATTTTTTACTACAGCGTGAAGCAATAACATCAAGCAGAACCTCTATGCAGGAGGATTCCACCAAGTACCTAAAGCTAAAAGCACAAGGATATAGAGAAATTTAGTAAAAATATCAGTGATGTCAGAGAGATCATCACCCCAAAAAAGAGGTTACATACTTGATTTGAGTATCATTCTCATTGGCAATAACAATATTAATTGTTGCGGCAACAACATAAATGATTTTGTCTACTTGATAAGGGTCTGACTCACCTACCTTCAGAGTTTGAAGCAAATTGACCAGACTTTCTATAAATCCAGCCGCAATCACAGCCTGCTCACAATTACAAACTATTCAAATAAATGACTATGATTTCATCCAACGAAAGGTCTCACTAAAAGAAAAAGAAAAGAGAAAATTTGGGGGGCATTTCTATTCCAAATACTACAACCAACTATTTCAATCTCATATTCACCAATTCAACTACCCCAAGATCTGCAAAATCTGTTAAGACCTTAGAAAGCATGAGGATAATGTACCCAAGAGCTGAATATTTTAGCTGTCCTTCTAAATATTGAAGACATACCTCTAAATTTCCACACTCTATAATCTCATAGATAATGCTGCAAATGTTGGTGACCACATCTGCGTCCTCGTTGTGGTTATCAAGCAACATCACCAGGCAATCAAGGTATGCGGGATTGAACTGGGTGGTGAAGTTAGTTATCGTTAGTCAAAAACAAAGCAATATGCATGCCTGACACAGTTACATTTTAATAAAACAAAAAAGGAAGAAAAATATTCTAGCGATCTTTGCATAATGCACGCATCCAACAATTATGGCACGTAGCAGGTTGCACCCATTCATTTTGTTTAAAATCTTGTTTGGCGGGGAGCTTTAATGAATGGGTGGGTTCTACGGAGACTATTCGAAATTAGGCATTGGAAGCTTGGGGGTGGTAGATGTAACAGGAGTGTCTCCACTGGGAGGTACTAGGATTTCTTTCCACATGAAGGGGATAGGTGGATGGGAGTAAGTTTCATGAAGCTGGAAAGGTGGGAGGAGCGGTATGGGTGTGTCGATCCTAAGCACAAGATTTGATAGTCATTTTGATCATATGTCTTGTCACAGAAAAGTCAACACTAAGACAACCACTATCGATAACTGTAGATTTACATAGGTTGCTGACTACTATTACAATAACTAAAAAAAAAACTAAAAACTAAGAGTAGCTGTGTAGGAAATAAAAATGATAGCTGTGTAGCATGCTAGTAGATGGGTCATATGTATAGAGAACCCAAACTGAATTCAGTAGCTAACATACCCTCAATGCTATAAAGTCAAGAAATGAAGTGAAAATAAAAAGATCAAATTTGAAGTTGATTCAGGAACTTGCTGAATTATCATCTGAATGCATATTGTTTATGATGTTTTCACCTTTCAATCATTTTATTTTGTTTTGTTTTATTTCGGTCCTATTTTCATTGGTTAATTAATCAAAGTGTTTGGATTTAAGCACAAAAGTTTCTAAAAGCTCCTTAAGACCCATGTACCTTTTTTCCATCAACAATCTTTACAAGTATTTTAAGGAAGGGGATTATTACTGAACGAGACTCGTGCCTGAAACATCAATTGACGTACATATCAGATTCAACCATAAGTTAGATATAAAAAAGTAGGTTAAATGAGGAAACTAAAACATTTCGCACACAGGAGAAGTCCAAACAGCCGGTCATAAATATCCCAGTTATTGTGGTGTTGGATAATGCCATGTAGACCAATACAGTAAGAAAGTGCACAACATACATTTGTTAGCACCTCATCATCATCTGAACGAAGAAGCTCTAAAAGAGAACAAACTGCTAGAGTAACCTGACAAATGAATAGTAATCAGTAATGTAAAGACAAATAAGTTCTTTCTTTCATTTTTACCAAACCTGTGAGGATTTATTTCAATTTTTAGCAATATGAAATTGGCTCTCTATTTGGAGCAAGCTACAAATAGAGTCTTGAAAAGCACTTAAAATTGACACATCGAGAGATATTTACATTCAATACCTCCAATAATATAGGAGGAATATTGAGGAAAGACATGATATAGCTAGTGTTGTCTGCTCATTTCAAAAATAAATAATTTTTTTCTTTTAAAAATTTCAAATCCAATTTATTTGACGATGTTTGATAGGTCCTGAATTTAAGATGTTAAATTTGACTTATCTATTACTATTAGTGATAGTAAAAGAAGAAGTTAAGCAACGACTTAGTTCGATAGAGGAAACATTACATCAAATAGTTTAAAAGTGGTGAAAATTGCATAGAAATTGAACGATAAAGTGTCACATAAATTGAGTAAATCATTTTTTTAAGGTGATGGAAGATGGTACACCCCACGGTGATGGTATTTTGAATGCTTAAGGAAAAACAATATCTTGAATTAAATAATTGCAGGCGTAAGAACTTTTCAACGGTCATTCAGATGGAAGATCCGACTTGATTTTAAAAATCAGTGACAAAGTCCTCGTGGCTTTTCTCTACATTGAAATATTGTTGTTTGCCTCCTTTAAGAGTCAAAGCACCATGGTTAAGAACACAATCACAATTACAGGCAACAATGTCTTCCACTACCAGCACAGCCTATAGATGGAAAGAAAATACATTCAGCCGGCTAATCATTATACAACATATGGGGACGGGGGACCGGGTGGGCTCTTCCAATTATAAAACACACCTTCTCACAAAGACTTTCATCTGGAGAGTCCAGAAGCTTTACAAGAACTTCCACCATCCCATATTCAACCACATCAAATATATAAGTGAGGTGGAAAGAGAAAATGAGTACGAGAATCCAAGCAGAATCATCCTATGAATGTAAAACCATAAGGATAAAGCAAGTGCGAAGCTGGAACCGCAAGACGCTAAAGAAGGCGCAGAAATGTAATCAATAACACATCACTGTCTACTTTGAGCTGTTGCGGCAATCTGGCGTCTTTATAAACTGATCAAATCGAAGAATAACACTAAACGTTATAGCTTCGCAAAGATCAAATGTCTTATCTGTGGAAAAAAATTGGCAAAGTAAGTGATAGGCAAATTGAATAAAAAAATTAGCCCGGAGCAGGCTTAGTCATCATAGTGATAGAGACCAGTGTTCAGAATTGTTTGGTTGCTATGCCCTGCAGAATTGTATGATCGGACAAAATACCAGCAACTGCTAATTCAAGACTTTCCAGTAAACCAACCATTCAGAAAACCACATATCAGCCTATAGTTGGAAAGAAAATACAACATGTCGTAGGGGTCTAAAAACACCTGATTGGTATACAGTTTTTGAAATATTGGCTCCAACAAATGGTCAATCGCAAGAGTCGAGGAGCCACCAAAAGCACTGGTGAGAACCCAAGCAGCTTCAACCTATGAATGCAAAACCATAAGGATAAAGCAAGTGTTGGTTAAAAAGCTAATAATTAATTCTCTACCTAGAGCTGCCAAGAATCTTTGTTGCTCAGAAACTCAACAAATCGAGCAACATGAGACCTGACTTCTCCAGCATGAAGACTCCTTGTGATATCAACCAAGTTCGAGAGTCGTGATCCTGGATCATGATTAGTCATACTCATATCAACCAATTTCCGGGCTCGTGAGGTCCCCGCCAGCTGCCGATCGTTATTATCCGACTAAACATCCTTCACCCATGATGTCTTCTGTAAACCAATAATTCATTATTAAATTCAACATTGCAGACAAAGCATGTAAGCGAACAAAAGACATCAATTCGTACTAATCAAAAATTGATAAAACAAGAAAAAGAAAAAGGAAATAAAAGTCCACCGGACGCTTCGGAGTTTCTCGCTTCGTCTTTCGGATCTTTCGGATCTTAACAGCCACAGTAGCACTTCTTAATTTACCAACAGGCATCTTCGTAAAAACCCTAATTAGGGCAAATAAAAGCACGGAGCAATTAGTGTAGCTCCTTTTAAACCTTTTGGTTGTATTGTGTGACGACCCAAAGGATCATCACCGATTTTCTCCCTTTTTCCGTGCTTCGGAGGCCTTGAAAACCTCACCTTTAGTTGCCTCAATTTGCGTGCACAGTCCGGGCGCGTAGCCGGAAAAGCTTATGTGTTATATTATGTGAAATTTGATAAATTATGGCTTTAAAATGGTTAAAGTTGACTTTGATCAATATTTTGGGTAAACGGACCCGGACCCGTGATTTGATGGTCCCGGAGGGTCCGTAAAAAAATATGGGACTCGGGCGTATGCCCGGAATCGATATCCGAGGTTCCGAGCCCGAGAAATAAATTTTTAAAAGAAATTATTTTTCTGAAATTTATTTGGAAATTTGAAATAAAAATGAATTAGAAAGCATTGGTATCGGGCCCGTATTTTGGTTCTGGTGCCCGGTACAAGTCTTATATGTAGTTTAAGATGTTTCTGTGAAGTTTGGTTTAAATTGGACGTCATTTGATGTGTTTCGGACTTAAAACTCTAAATTTGAAAGTTTATGAAGTTTGAAGAAAAACTAGTGATTTTGAGGCTTGATTCGTTGTTTTTGATGTTATTTTGGCGATTTGATCGCATGGTTGAGTTTGTAGGATGTTTTTGAGTTAGAGTGCATGTTTGGTTAGGAGCCCCGAGGGCTCGGGTGTGATTCGGATGTGTCTCGGGATGGTTTTAGCATTAGAAAAAGTTGCAGAAAGTAGCAGTTCTGGTGTTCTGATATTTAATTCTATGCGATCGCATAGGCAGCATCGCGATTGCATAGTGTAATCTTCCAGGTGCCCAGTTTTGTTCTATGTGATCGCATAGATTCATCCGCGATCGCGTAGCTTAGCCACAATTCATTCAATGCGATCACATCCTTCTTCCGCGATCGCAGTTCATAAAACCAAACCTGAAAGTGCGAAGTCCTTTCTTCTATGCGATCACAATGCTTGGTTCGTGATCGCAGAGACCAACCTTCCCTTCCCCTATGCGATCGCATGACTCTCTTCGCGATCGCATAGAGCAATTTTGCCCAGTTATAAATTTTAATTCCAGAACAGTGTAGTTACGAGATTTTCAAAAAAAACACGAACTCTTTCTTCTCCAAGGTCCTTAGGCGTCCATTGAAGCTCTCTTTCACCAATACTTCTTGGGTTAGTAAATTTCAACCCGTTTTCTTCATTTTCCATCAATATCTATTGAATTCCTAAGCCTAAAACATGTAATTTAGAGTAGAAATTAGGGGTTTTGGGTAGAGTTAGGTTTTTGGGAATTTTGAGTGATTCAACCTCAATTTGGGGTCGGATCTTAAAATAAATTATATATTTGAACTCGTGAGGTTATGGATAATCGGGTTTTGGTCCGAGCCTCGTGTTTGGACCATGTGGGCCCGGGGTCGAATTTTGGTATTTTTGGAAGAATGCTAGGAACTTCATATCTAAGCTATGGGATTTTGTTATCGAGTCTTTATTGATATTATTTGAATTAATTATGCCTAGATATCGTTGTTTCGGAGTCGGATTATAAAGGAAAGGCGGTATTTGAGGGTTGATTGCTATTCTTTGGACCGAGGTAAGTGTTTGTTCTAACTTTGGCTTGAGGGAATAGGATTAAAGTGTTGTTTTCTATTTGCTAGTTGTTGAGTACGGTGTATAGGCATGGTGACGAGTATCTATAGACCGTGAGTCTTATTTGTGTTTATTCGGATTTTGTGATACCTCTTCCTTGTTAAATTGATAAATTTCATATATTGTGAAGAGTTTGAGGAAGAATTATGATTTGTACATTCTTGGAGCATTGACTCGAGTATATCATAAAGCGTGAAAGTATATGAAATGATTGAACCCCTTTGAAGCGTTGGTTCAGGTGGTAAAGTGAGATAAGAGGTAAAAGTGAAAGAAATAGAAAGAATTATTGAATTGCTCCCTTGCCGGGGTGCTTGTTGCTTTGTTGACTATCTCCCTTGCCGGGATGCTGAGATTATTGATATTGTTCCCTTGCCGGGTTTTTAACTGCCTAATTGTGCTCCCTTGCCGGGAGTTAGCTGTTTATTTGTATTCCCTTGCCGGGATTTCTATCATTATTTGTCTACTCTCTTGCCCCTTGTTTGTGATTGTTGCTTGGGTGAGGAAGAGTGATAAAGCACGAAGGGTGATGTCGTGCATTGTTTGCTATTGTGAGGAAAGAGTGTAAAGCACAAAGGGTGATGTTGTGCCGCACGATGTACCATTCCGTACCGATTTTATTGATTATATGGTGAGTAAAGAGAGTAAAAGCACGAAGGGTGATGCCGTGCATATTTCATTTATGTGATTGCTTTGGTGAGGACGAGAGTAAAAGCATGAAGGGTGATGCCGTGTATTTGTTGCTTTCTGATTCTTTGTTGATATCCGAGTTATGTTGTTTCTTTCATTACTTGTTATTATTTGATTTACTTCGAGGTTATAGATTCCCTTACCCTATTTGCCTTGTGATTGTTGTTTGGGTGAGGAAGAGTGTAAAGCACGAAGGGTGATGTCGTGTATTGTTTTGGTGAGGACGAGAGTAAAAGCACGAAGGGTGATATCGTGCAAATTGTTGACTTTTGATTCTTGTTGACATTCTAGCTTTGTTACTTCTTTTTGTTATTGAGGATTTCTATTTGAAACTGTTAGCTCCCCATAGCATGCTCCCCCCTCTTAGCTGTTTAAATTTTGTATATTTCCTTTTATTGCATATATCTGCACAAGTTGTTTTTGGTAGGTCTTGTCTAGCCTCGTCACTACTTCGTCGGGGTTAGGCCAGACACTTACCAGCACATGGGGTCGGTTGTATTGATGCTACACTCTGTGCATCTTTTTGCACAGATCCAGGAGCAGCTTTTGGACCTCAGCAGTAGGATTTGATCGGGAGCTGACTTCAGTCCAGAGACACTGAGGTAGCCTTGCTGACGTCCGCAGGCCCGGAGTCTCTCTCTCTTTATTCAGTTTGTTATCTTTTGTACCGAAACAAACAATTTATAATTTTCTTTCAGACGATTGTATTTAGTAAATCTTAGAAGTTCGTGAGCATTGTGACACCAATCTTGGGTAGAGGATTATGTTAAACTTTCCGCATTTCTATTCAGTTTTTATATAAGTTAAGACTTCCGCTTGAAATTTTAATTATGTTGTCTTTATTGCATGTTGATAATTATGGAAAAGAATGTGTGTTAAATGGAAGGTAATTTAAGTTGGCTTGCCTAGATCCTATTAGTAGGCGCCATCACGACCCCGAGGGTGGAAAATCCGGATCGTGACATATTGACCGAGATATCTTGCTGTTATAAAATCCAAAAACCTATCCCCTTTGCATTTAACATATATATATATATATGGGAGGGAATGAAAAAGATGACTTGGCACTCTCTAAAGCCAAGGATCTCATTTATCTTTTTTCTCATTTTTTGCCTTTCTTCTTCTTTTAAATAATTAATAATTAATAGTAATATGGTTATTTTTTTCATTCTCTATTTAAGATGTTTTTACACAAAATAACTCCCATATAAATGCATTGTGTATAAGTTAACACCTTCCCTTATTTAATGTCTTTTACACAAAGTAACTCCCGTATAAAAACTCATTGTGTAAAAGTTATTATAATGTCATTTATTGTGTATACTAATGATGGACTGAAAATTCACCATTGATTTCAAGTTTTCGTGTCTTTTCCTCTCCATCATTAAAGTTCATGCAATTTATTTTACTATATAAGTCTGAGCAGTCTTCTTGTGACCAGCCGGATGGAATGCTTTTGTAATGAATTGAAATAGACACTGATGAAGGGCACTTGGTTTAGAGCCCGTTTGGCTTAGCTGAATTAAGCAGCTGATAAGCATTAGGTGCGGAAAAATACTTTTAAGTGCTGAAGCTGATTTAAAAAATAAAAAGTTATGTGTTTGGATAAAAATGATGAAATCAATAATAAACAGCTGAAGAACTGGGTATACGAAAAGTTTTGTTTAAAAAGAATTATTTTAGGGTTAGAATAGTAAATATTTTGGTCAAACCTAAAGTGCTTATAAGCTTAAATTTGATAAGTTGGGGGAGACCAACTTACGGCTTTTGACTTATAAGCACTTAATTTATAAGCACTTTTAATTTTACCAAATGCGTAGATAAGCTAAAAAGTGCTTATAAGTCACTTTGATCCGCTTATAAGGTTAGCCAAACACCCTCTTAGTCTTCTTGATGGCAAGAATGATAGTCTTCTTGATGGCAAGAATGAAAGAGTGCAGTAAAAAATATGATAAGTTTTGTCTTCCTCTCTCTTTTTAACTTTAATAAGGAATTCGCTTAAATTTATTGATAATATCATTGATTTTTTTCCTCTTCAATTCATTATTATACTTCACTGTGCAAAGTTTTCATTTGCTTAGTTCACTTATTTCTTCTAATTCCTTCTTTGTTAGTGAATTTACCATCTTGTGTCTCCAGGCCATAATATTTTTAAAAGTGTAAGCAGGGAGCGAAGCCAAAGTACGCTGACATACTGCTTAAGAAAAGTATGTATATAAGACTTTAATCATAAGATGGATCATATGAAGTTCTCAAGTTTCTCAACTTATTTTTTGCTGTTAAAATTCCTCACGTTTTTCTTATTAATCAATTTGTTTTCCTCGCTTATTGTGAATTTCATTTTGTAGTAATAATTACTTAGGTATCGCTTAGTTAAAAAGCAAGTTGTGCATATATATACTATATGGATTATAATGCATTATATAAGGATTAGTGGTATAAAGATTTTTAGTTGTAATGCAATGATTATTAATTCAAAGAATATAATTGAGGGACTGGCAATACAAGATTGTAATATATGAATTTTAATATAGAAATTATTTGCTATAGATTATTTAGCTTTATTATATATATATATATATTAAGGGTTATTTTTGTTACTTTTTCATCCTTGTATTACTAATTCTTATATTTTTATTTTACTTTTTATGCCGCGTAAAGTTATGCATAAATTTCTATATAGTTAATGCGGGTGTTAATTACATGAAAAAGAAAATTAGAAACTAAATATTATAATAAATTATACAGGAAAAATTGAACCAACTATTGTAGTAGTATTAAGGCTAGCAATTTTATACAACATTGTATTATCTTATGGCTCTGTATCTTTTGCTGCAACTTCTTGGAAACTATCTGTACATTGAGATCTTTTCTTTCTTTTTATTTTTTCCTGTATATTTTCAAATAGTCAAAGAAGATATGTTATTATCCTTTGTCCTCTATCCTTTTAAGTTAATTAATATATCGATGTATCTGCTTTACAATATTATATTTGTATGCATATTTATCATATTTATTCTCATCTAAACAAAATTTAAACGATATATTTATCAATTATTCTCATCTAAACCACATTTTAAAAAGCTATTTGTAAATTCAAATTTTTCATGACCGCGCAAGCACGGGAAGATTTACTAGTATATATATATATATATATATATATAATTGGGAAATAGAAAAGTGAATGGCATGTCTTTTTGGCCAAAAATCATATTTATCTTTTTTCTCTTTTTTTTTTTTTTTGTTTTTTCCCCTCAAATTGGTTCTTTCACCGAAGAGTTGTAATAGCCACGTTATACGAAGAGTCATAACTCTTCATTAATTAAGGGAATACATAGACAATTGATAACCGATAATATATTGAAGTTTTATTACTGTCAATCAATGTCCATAATGTGATAGCGGAGGATTAAGTTGACTTCGATTCATTCTCCTTTTAATCACAACAAAAGTTTCATATTCTTTCCATACCGGCGTTTCTCCAATGTCGGTACACTAAATATCCTTTTTAGCAGCATTTTTTGACATGATTAATTGCTTCGATCAAGATAATCTTCATATAGTTACATGCCAACACTTTGATCTATAACTCATATTGGTAAGTCGTTTATTTTTTCCTCTCTATCTTTTCTTTCCCTTTTTTCCTTCAAAATCTCTTACGCTTGTGTACCTCTTCCGCTTGGGATATTCTTCTGCGCATCTTTAATCACAGGAAAAACAATGAGGCAAAAGAAAAACAATTCAGACTCTCTACCTCTCTCGGATTTGAATGACTCCTCAATTCCTTTTTTGGGTTCTTTAATTCTTCTACTTTCTCTTTTCTCTTTGAGTGAGCTTTTTGTGAGTTCTTGTGATGGTTGGAGTTGCTCTAATGGTAAGCAACCCCCACTTCCAACCGAGAGGTTGTGAGTTCGAGTCTCCCCAAGAGCAAGGTGGGAAGTTCTTGGAGGGAAGTATGTCGGGGGTCTATTTGGAAACAGTCTCTCTACCCTAGGGTAGGGGTAAGGTCTGCGTACACACTACCTTACCCAGACTCCACTAAATGGGATTATACTGTGTTGTTGTTGTTGTTGTGATGGTTGGAGTCTTTAGATATTCAGTAGATTTATTCCAAGAAATGAAGGAAGCAACGAACATTTTGGTTTATCCAAATAATTTAGAGCAGATGATACCAGCCTTTGATTTGCAGGACTAAAAATTTATTGGAGGTAAGCAAATAAAATAAAGGAGGAGAGAAGTGAAAATAAAGTAAGAAGGAAAAAAAATAACTTCTGAAACCGTACTTAGAAAAGCGTTAAAACATTCAAAAGGCAAAAATAAAGAAGTATGCAGTTCATGCTTGAAATGAGTCTAATATATATATGTGTTCTATGTCCGAATTGATTTTCAACTGTTGAGATGAAATATAATTGCGTGGACTTAATTTTTCATAATGCAAATTTTTATGTGAAATTCGTTCTCATTATATTAGTAAATAAATTTCAATATATTTGAATATATTAATTGATTTATCTAAAGATTATGTTTATTGGCTTATTGTCTAATTTATGAGATTTTCTACTTCTATATGTATAGTAACAATTTGATGAAAGGGGTTGTTTAATCATATGATCCTTGACAATTATAATAAAATTTTATAATATGGTTTACTTAATTGGCACCTTCTTTAACTGTCTTGAAGGCCAATCAAAATATGATCTTGGATGAGGGTTAATCAAGTTGTAAATCCAAATGTCAGGGCAGGAGACATGGAAAGTATGATGGCAAGACCACTTTTATCTAATTTATATCACATGATTTTAGTTACGTGATCCCCTGACATCGATGTGAATTCAAATTTTTATATTGTAATTGTGAAAGAATATTATTTATTTCTAACTTCATTCATCTATATAAAAATAATTTACTCAAATATATAAATGTGTGTCTATTTATTTCTTTGAAAAAAAAGTTCTCTAATATCTCGATTAAAACCACGCATAGCGCGGACGAATTCACTAGTTTATATATAGGATTGGCACGTGCATCTCTGAAATTATGCACTGTCCACTCCTTTACTTTTATGACGTGTTAATTTTGGCTTTTAGCTTTTTCTTGAAAATTTCATAACAGATATTTTTTTCGGTCCACAATAAGTGATTTTTTGGCTTTTTTTATAATCTAAAATAAGTGATTTTTTCAAATTTCAAGAATGAATTAATTATTTTTTCCTACATTACCCTTGGAGTAAATAGTATTGGAGTATGTGTTACAAGTGTTTATGTGAAGAGTAGTAAAGGTTAATATGGTCAATTTCATTATTAATTAATGTTAAAAGGTAGATTTCTTAATCTGTGTGAAAAATCAAAAAATCACTTATTTTGGATCGGAGGGAGTAATTAGGTAATTTTAGGAACAATTATAGACTATAACCAGTCGTGTAGCCAATTTAAATTAGTCAATTAATTATTTTGTCAATGAATGGTGTACCAAAATTTTTAGATCAAACTACATAACATTTAGCTAGACAATAATTTCTTTTTAATAGAACCATAATCGTATAAATCAAATTTAAAATAACAAAAAGACAACATTAGAAATTTTACTAATAAAAGTAAACCTAAAAACCAGTTAGGAAAGAGAGTTGGGAGAACTCGTAGTTTGTAGAGAGCTTTTGTTAAAGATATTTTTATAGAGCTTGACTCTAAATTATAAAAATTATTTAAGAAATAACTTTAGTTAAAAAAATTACTTTTAAGATTAGTTATTTATTTCTATACAAATTTTAAGTCTTAAGAGTTATTTTATTAGGAAATTTATTAGATTGAAAAAGAACCAAATAGAACATACATGGTGATCTCCGTTTAGTTTTGGCAAATAAAATGGGCAAAACTTTGAAACAGTGAATAATACGTCACTTTGAACACACTGAACCATTGGACTGCGGGCTCCTGGACTGCCTCACTCAATTGTATTCAAAACATAATATATAACTATATAAAGTAGTATATAATTTATATACCGAATATAATTTTTCGACAAAGGGTACTGTGCGCTTGACCACCCTTGGAATAGGGTGGCTAGGCCACTGACTATAACGTGCATAGGGTATTGCTATATATGAAAATTCCATATATGATTTAAAATATATTATTAATATGTAAGCTTTCTTTAGACATTGTGAATCAACAATTTGCATGTAAAATTCGGTAACTTGCAAGCTTCGATAACGACCTATTTCACAAACCTTACACTACTTCTTTGTACAAGTTATTAAATGTAAACTATTTACAATTCTTCTGGCAAAATATACTATTAAACGTATAGTTAAAACTTTTCACATTTCTTAAAACAAATTTTTATAATTAAAATGGGCCAATCAATATCCGGTTTAGTTCAATAAGACGTTATGAATTATGTGCAAATCTATGCAAAAGAGATGAAAAGAATTTTCTAATTAGCGAAAATTAATACAACCTCACATCCAAGTAAAAAAATATCAAGCAGTTGCAAAAATCAATTCAAGAGTTTAAAACACAATTAGGAGAGAGAGAGAACTTTTTTTTAAGAAAAATAAATCGTCTCTTTACTTATTCTAATTTTAAAATTTAGTAAATAAGATATGTAATTTGACATGAGAAATTATCAGCGATGTATAAAATCTTTTGAAGAATAATAGCTGAATTTTTTTAGCCAACTTTAATGTTTATTTTCACAAAGAAAAAAATCACTATTCAATGTAATTAGATATTAATTGAAAAATGTGAAATCGAACATTGTAATATATAAAATTAACAAAACGAGCAAGAAAAAACAAACCGCATGTCTACTGTATTGAAATTTGAACGAGAATTGATGATATCATCAAAAAATTTACAAGGAGGATTGACAAGTTCTAGCTTAGGTAATGAGGTGATCAAAATTTATCTTCCTAATAATTTCCTTAGGTAAATTATAGTCTTTTAGCTTATTTTTGTTGTGAATTAAATATACAAATAATTTTTTTCCAGATCAATTAAGCCTTAACAAGTGTAATGTGGTATTAGTAATTGTAACATAATATGTGCAGCTTAATTTTGTTTTTATGTAGACCACATTGAAAATACATAATTTTTTCTATCCCAACTCATATGATGGTATTAGATTGGGCACTCTGTTGAAGAGAAAAGGAAAAACTTATTAATGTGTTCTAAAATATATTATAGACGTGTTCGTGGTTATAAATTATTTCATTAAGAATAAAATGATAATTTTAAAATTAATTATTTTTTAATATAAAAGATACTTCTTTTTGATAAATCAAATAAAAAAAGTTGTTACATAAAAGGGAACGGGAAACGAGGCTCACGCATAGCACGAGCTTAGCTTACCTAGTAGTACTACTTTACCTATTCTTTTATTTATATATATATATATATATATATCATACTATATTTACACAAAAAATCATGAAATTCCAATTTGTTCCTTTTTTACCCCTAATAATGAGCTGTCCCCACTCATCTTGCCGACAAAGTCCCTCAATTTGTTTAAAATATTATATTCTAAAGTAGTTAGTTATCCAACCGAAAAAGCAGAGGGTGCGTTTGGTAGGTTGCATAAGAATAATGTTGAATATGGTGTATTAGTAATATTGGTATTAGTTATGTTTGCATTAGTTATGTTAGTATTAGTTATGCTGACATAATTCTTATCCATTATTTGGTATGATGTATTAAAGTATTGCACAATTTCTAAAAGAGTGTTTGTTTACAAAAATGCCCTCAAAACTAGTCCACACTCTAAATGTTTTTATATGAAAAAGTTAAAAAAATTATTTTATTTGTCTACCTATATTGTAAAATAAAATTAAATATTTATTTATAAAAAAGGAAATATGCTAATTATTTATTTATTTACTAGGGATATAATTTTATTTCTCACTATTTGGATTATTTTGAACTTGCATTAATATACTAACTAGCATATTTTAATCAAGCATAACTTTTGAAGGATAATTTTGTCTTTAACTAAGCTAATGCATGTATTAAAACTCATTGCATTGCTAATACCATTGTTTTCTATGCATTAGTTATGCATAGGATAATACCAAATATAATGTATAACTAATGCATATATTTAAAATGTCTACCAAATAATGTATTACTAATATACAAAATCAATGCATGCATTAGCTTATCTAATGCATTCTACCAAACGACCCCGAGAAATCAAGAAAGGAACATGTCTACTTTATATTATGAGTCAGCATTTTCCATTGTCATATGTAAAGCTGGATATTATATTTTACTTAACTACTTTTGAAATAACACTACTTTATATCTCAAATTACGCGAATCACACTTGTTTGGATGGGTGTTGTATTGTATTTTATTGTTATTTTAAATATAATATTTATTTTAATTGTTACTTAAATTTTGTTGTATCGGATTTTTAAATACGTCGTTACGTAACGACTAAAAGGGTCACTTTATGGAATGACCTATTTGGTATGGGCGCATCGTTTCCTTATTTTTTTTCTCTTATCTTACCCTTTATTTTTATAGTATTAAATAATATCCATTACCCTACTATTTTTTTTATAATATTATAAGTTTATTTCTTATATTGTTAGTGCATGATATCATGAAATAATAATAAATAATATAATCTATTCAAAATGATACAATACAATACTACTCCCTCCGTTCACTTTTGCTTGACACGTTCTGATTTTTCACGCCCCTTAAGAAATAATAAATAAAGTGCATAATTTATCATGATACTCATATTAATTGATGCATATTTTACTGAATTTGAGAAAATAATTTGAAATGAGTAATAAATATTGTGGGTATAACAGGAAAAAAATTATTTTCTCTTATTATGCGTAAAGTAACAAGTAAAAATGAAAATCTAAGTTTTGTATACGTGACAGAGTATATTATATGACATGTTATAATACCATATATAACAACTATCCAAACAAGTTGTGTTAATATGATCATATATATATATATATATTAAAGCAAGAAAGTTATCATATATGATTGACATTATCGTTAAGCCAAGTGGCAAGCTAATAAATGTCAATAGTATATGATAACTTTATTTTATATTTGACTATTTTAGTTAAATACAAATACAAATATATAATATAAATTTGAATTTTAGAACTTTATCTATAAATTCAAAATTATCTTCTAATTCAAATTCCGTATATATATATATATATATATATATATATACGGAATTTGAATTAGAAGATAATTTTGAATTTATAGATAAAGTTCTAAAATTCAAATTTACATTAAAAATAAAATTTATCTTTTTTTATCATGTTATCATATGCAATCATGTTAGGAACTTTTGTTATTTTTTCTAATTATTTAAATACTACTTCGCATCTAGCCAAAAAAAAATATTCCATATAACTATAAAACTTTTTCATGTTTAAAATCTTATAAGTATTGTTCTTTGAAACATTGTAGCTAGATTTGAATAAAACAAATTCTTTTAAAATAAATGTAATATATAGGGTACACGTCTATGTTTATCTAAATAACAAAAAAGAGTTTACATAACCAAATAAAAGTTTACTTACATATATAATAAAGTAAACATACATGCTGGAGAAGACAAATCACAAAATCAGTCAATATTAAAAAAAAGTTATTTCTTTTTTCTTCTTGAAGAATATTTGTTTGAAGAGTCAATTTGCATAAATAGATATCAAACAAATAACAAAACTTTGCCTATACAATTGCTATCATTAATTTTAATTTAGCACATTCAAGGAATTGAAGGGTATAAGCTGAAACCCCTTCATTTAGCTGTAGTCAGGCAAATATTGCAAGGGTATAATATTTTTTTCGTTGAAGAATATTAGTTTTGAATCATTAGATTATGTACAAGTTTTTTTTTTCAAACTCAACAAGAGAGAAATTGGTTTCTAATTGATAGTTTCTATAGTGACTTTTAAGTGTAACAAAGAGTATATAAAGAAAAACTTGGTATGACGTGAAATATTTTTTTTTAAAATGTAAATAAATTATTTCGAAAAAACTCTTTACTTTTTTTTAATTCAAAGATAATAAAAAGATAAGATATTTTTGAACATTAGTAGAGAGTTTTAAAATTATTATAATAGAAGTTATATCATGGATAAGCTCAAAAAATCGAAATCTTATGGAATATTTACATAATAGCCGTCCATATTTATTGTTTACTTTTTATAGTTAATATAAATAGATGATATGCCGATAACACACGATTATACACATATTATATATGGATTATATATAAACTACACATCATTCAATTTTTTAATTTAAGTGGTCGTGTGAGCACCTATTTAGGCTGATTAGATAAAGCCAAAAGAAAAATATGAAATAATTTCAACCAAAGACTAAAATATAATTAAAGTTCATATGTAGACATTTTTTTATTAAAATACATCCTTTTATAGTGAAATAAATTAATTTTTTTGTTACAAAAGAAATAATGACATAAAAAATAAGATGAAAGAAAATAAATATTGAAACAAAATGTTAGAAAGATCTAAAAAGAGAAATAAAAGATGAACAACAAATGTCTTCTTATGTTTCATCTTTGTTGAGTATAAAAAATTTGAAAGTTAATCTCATCGATTTCAAATATTTTTTTTCAGCTCAAATACATAGATTATAAGATAAGGATATCTTAGAATATATTTTTTAATTTACATTATGTGTCGTTTTTAACAAAATCACTATTACTAACAAACTAATATGATATTCGCATTTGAATTAGAATGCAATTTGAGCAGTTTTCATTGAGGTTAAGCCAAGTATGGTGTCAAAAAATAAACTACGTGACAATTTTAAGACAATATATGCAATGTTTTATAATAATAATCAACTAATTTAACATTTACTGATTCAAAGAACAACGTTTTTGTATATATAGGGTATTAAAAATTCAAATTTCGGGGCTAGAGATATCAATAAACTTAAAGTGGAGTCATACTAAAATAAATCCGACCAAAGAATTATTTAAATTTTTAGATAGCTGATTAACAACTTGTTTGGATGGTTGTTACCCATTGTATTGTATCGTATTGTTACTTTAAATACGGTGTTTGTTTTGATTGTTACTTAAATTTGATTGTATCGTATCGTTAAATCGGTCGTTACATAACGACGAAATGTGCCACTTTATGTAACGACCGATTTGGTGTGGTTGCGTCGTTACCTTGTCGTTTTCTCTCGATCTCACCCCTTATTATTATTAAATAATTTTATTTTATCATTTACCCTTTTTTATATAGTAATTTTACCTTGTATCATAATTTTTTGTTATAATATTACAAGTTTATTCTTCATATTGTTGGTGCTTGATATCATGAAACGATGGCAAACGATACAATCTATCCAAACATTATTTTTATCAAACGATACAGTACAATACGATACAGTACGATACGATACATTATAAAACAATGTGTAACAACCATCCAAACAAGCTGTAAAGTAAATTTTAAATTAACGATAATATCTTCACTTGCATCATTATAAAGATAATTATTATTATAATACATATAAAGTTTTAGAAATTGAAATTTCAAAATAAAAATATTTTTTGAAAGATAAAATCATACCAAATAAGAGTTCAAATCGTAGTATAAGAGCCACGTCGTAATCAAAGAATCGTTTATATCGTGTCTACCTTTGTGCTTTGCCATAAATATGAGTTATTATTTCACTTTGTGGCTATTTTTTTTGTTCCAATGATACCTGTGAGAATAGTGCAAAAATAAATTATTATTACGTGAGAAAATGTTAGTCTTTTTTCATGTAGTATTTCTTAATTAATATCTGATGATTATCTATAATTATTTATAAGGTTTAAATGTTAAGGTTATTTACATATAATTCAAATAACTCAGATATTTAATATGGTTAATGTCAAATATCAAAACGGAGTAAAAAAAATTCACTAACTAAAGAAATTTTTATATTTTTAGATAACCAACTAAAATGAGTTTTGAATTAAGAATAATATTTTCAATTACATTATTATAAAAATAATTATTATTGAAAAATAATGTTTTAGAAACTGAAATTTTAAGAAAGAAATATTTTTTAAATGATATCAACACACCGAATAAGAATTCAAATAGTAGTAAAAGAGTTAAGTGTTATCCAAGTAGTCATTCATTGTCTCAACATTTAATTGTTTTGCTATAAATATGAGTTACTATTTTTAGGATCCAATGACACCAACAAGAATGATATCAAAAAAAATAAAATAGAAGAAATGGTTAATTTTTTTTATGTAGTTAATATCCAATTATTATCTATATTTACTGAAAAAATTTAAATTTTAAAATTATTTATATACAATCTAAATAACTTAAATATTTGACAGTGTAGTTTATTGAAAAAGGGAGTACTTTTCCTAATTTGGTCTTTACAACTCAAACCATTTTCACTTACCTTTGACTTCCTTTTTTGTTTCATTCACGTCAATTCCAATACCATACAATCAATACAAATACTCCGTCCCCCACAAATCCTATTTCTACATTCTGATTCTCAAAGCGAAGAATCCCACTACTTTCTTTTTCCCTGTTTCATTGATTTAGTGATTTCAAGATCGATTTTTTTTCTCCTTTTGTGTTGTTATACATAATTCTTGAAAAATGGCTTCACAAATTTTTCCCAAGGTGAAGAGTGAATCATCGGAGAGTGGTGGTTCTGAGAGCGGAGCTGATGAAAAAGGTGGAAATAATGATAGTTTTGAATATTTTGGGTGGGTTTATCATTTGGGTGTTAATTCAATTGGGCATGAATATTGTCACCTTAGGTTCTTGTACATACGTGGCAAGTACATGGAAATGTACAAGAGAGACCCCCATGAAAATCCTGGCACTGTAAGTATCAAATGTTATGATGTTTGTTGCTTAATTAGTTTCTTGTTCCTGGAACTTAAGTTTCTTGATAATTGAGAAATTTCCAAGGGCCAGTGGCGCGCGATTCAAAACTCGGTTGGATAATGGGCTTGGCCTTCTATCCTTCTCCGCTTATGTATCAGATTTTTGTCTGCAGCAGGTTTGAATCCGTGATGTGCGTCTAACCCGATCACGAGCTGCGGCTCTTAGCACTAGGTGGATAGTACTCCCTGCATCTCATTTTATGTGATGGACTTTGACTGGGAATGGCATTTAAGAAAGAAAGTTTTTGAAACTTGTGGTCTAAAACATACCGCATGTACATTTTGTGTGCAGTGGCGCAGGATCTCCACGAAAGGGGTTCAAATTTTTTTTTTTTTGTAGCTAGTGGGAATTGAACTCATGACCTTATGTAGATTTTGAACCCCCTTGACCACTAAGCTACACTTTTGGATTGTGTTAAGGGTGTTCAAAACTTAATATATAGAGATAAAAAACAGATTTTGCCTTATATATACAGTGTAATTTTTCGGCGAAGGGTGTTCGCCCCCCTAAATCCGCCACTGTTTGTGTGGCTATAAATTATCTTATTAAAGGTAAAATGAGAACTTTTAAGTTTAAACTTTAAAGTTAACTTGTTTCTATACGTAGAAAAGTGTCATTCTTTTTGGGATATACTAAAAAGGAAAGAGTGTCACATTAAATGGGAAACAAAGAGTAATTTGTAGTTTGTATCATGTTAGGTGGATTGAAATTGGAAGAATGTGATATGGCTTAAATGATGATTGATGATGGCTAAAATGGGAAGTTTTTGAGTCGTGAGTGAGATCCTCTTGGATTAGCTGGAGTCTTTAAGTGTTTCTTTTGAGTTGGGTTTGCTTGAAATGGTTGTAGAAATTTTAGTGTATGTGGCACTTACTAACTACTAGATAATTGCTTAGAATTGGTTTTAATTAAACAAAGAGTTATGTGGATGATCGAAGTTGTCATCTTTATGTTAAGAAGCACAAATGATCAAATTGTACCTTCTCGAGTAAGCAGAGAGCTGAATTGAGGTGAAGTCGGTGTTGATGCTTTTGGTATCTTAGTTTTGGCTATAGTTCCTCAAAAAGAAATTTTTTTAATGCATATTCATCCGAAATGATTGCACTCCACAAAAGATGCAAGTAGCATACATAAAGGATAAAATAAGAGAAGGCCACTTGACATGGATTAGTCATGTCCTATGTCGACCTTCACATGTACGGCTCGTTGGTATGGAACCATGGCGATTGAAGGTGCTGAAAGAAGACGAGGTAGACATAGAATCACATAAAATAGAGTTATCTCGAAAGACCTACAATCGCTTGGAATTCATGCCGAGTTAGTGAAAAATAGGGCGTAAAGGAAGAAAAAGATCATATAGGCAATACCAATGGGTGGGGTTAAGGTTTAGTCATGTTAATATGTTTGCTTTAGGTCCTACGTTCACTAGGAGTCTTTTAGTCTTGTTTATCGATTCATATGCTTGTAAAACGTTTAGAGAACTTCTAGTGATAGAGCATCCTAAATTTTAAATATGTTAGTTTTTGCTATATTCGATTGAGATAGGTCTAATGGAGCGGCATGGATAGTGATGGTACATATAGCAAACCCCAACTAGCTAAGGATTGAGATATAGTTGTTGTAGTTGCAAATAATATTGGTGGTAGTATGTCTTCATCATATATTGTCTGACTGGATTTATTCATATTTTGATTGAGCCAATTTTGGGTTAAAAGGGAATCTGATAGATTCAAGGAGTTGATTGACTGAACCAAATGGTTTCACCATGCCCTTGCACTGCAAATATCTTGTAGCGTGAACGTAACTTGAAAAACAAGTATTATGCCCAGATCAAGGTTAATTTTTTTCTGTGAGAGAACAGATCAAGGTTAAAATAAAGAAGAAAAAGAGTTTGTTTGGTCAAATTAGGTAATTGGTTGCACACTTAAGTAGATTTGCACAAGAAATGGTGTTATTTTATGAAGTTTGTAAAGATATTACTATTTATTGGGAATGATTGAAAAGGCAATCTATGAGCATTATCTGAAGAGGTGCCATTTAGAGCACTTCTTGAGGTGCAATACATTAATGTTACTCTTTGGTAAATCATACTGTTGATGTGGGCACACTGCTACATAAATGTAGCTGAAGGTGAAAGAATAATGAGTAGATTGTTGTTGCTTCACTAAAGCTACTCTTTATCCTCATTATCATAGTTTGGGTTAGGTTTCATGCAATGTAATTTTTTGTCTGTTTTGCAGTTCTCTTAATATTCAACATATTTTTTGTGGATGAGTCCTCCCACAGAGCAACTTCTTGTCAATTGTTCTGTGTGAACTCTATTATTAAACTTGCTCCCTTTCCTGAAATAATTTGTGTAACATAGTGGCGTGCCCATTTTCATGTAAATTCTAACTGATAGATTGGTGTAGAGGCAAAAAATTAGAACTTAAAGAGTGAATAAAAGTAAGAATCCTTGCAACACAGTTTCGTTGAGTGGGAACATAAGGAAAATTAGTATGCTTTCACATTCTGTCTTAGCCGAGACTAAAGCTTTTTTTGAGAGCTCTATATGGTGAGGTCAGAAACACTTTGTAAAACATGAGGAGGAACTGGTATCTGGATTATGTTATTGCTGATAAAGAATATGTGGTTTTCCATTGGTCACAGTGTGCTTGTAGCTCTTTCTAGGAAACACCTAACCAGTGGGAAAACCACATATTCTTTGTGAATATAGCTACTTTTTGCAAGGGAACAACTTTACGTTGCCTGAGAGATATCCGATTAGGTAAACCTTGGCAATATTCTTTAATTTTTTTCAAATTTGTCATCTATCTGTTTCTTTGTATGCCTAGAACTTGCTGGCCATCTTTAGTGGCAATGCTTCTATAGTTCGCATGCATAGCCCATTTCCTCGCATTCATTGTCAAACGTGTATCGAACAATTGCTTCATGGAACACAACTATTTTCGTGCTTGATCACAACACCACCACCACCACCAACAACAAAAACAAACCTAGTGAATTCCAACAAGTGGGGTCTGGTGACCAAAAAGGAGTATCTTAGTGACCGATGTATTTATTGCACAAAGATCGAATGCTGTGACTTATGGTATTACATCCTTTTTTGCAGAAACCAATAAGGAGGGGTGTTATAAATCACACGCTTATGGTGGAGGAGTTAGGCCGTCGAAGAGTTAACCATGGGGTGAGGCTCAGAATCATTAATATTGATCCTCTGACCCTTTCAGCATAATTTTGGCTCTTTTTTTAAATGGTACATCATGTAATTCCAGATAAATTTTCTTTGCGGATATCTAATGATATTTTCTTTTTTCTTTTGTCCTTTTCTAGGATCTCTATGTGTTGAGGTTTCAGAATCGGCTGGACGAGTCAAAAAAGGGAGAAGTAAGTGGGACATTCTTTATGCATTATATTATTAATAAAGCCGGTGCTGCTTATCTCTCTTTTGTTAAGCAATCTCTCTAGGTGTATGAATCCATCTCGTCTTTAAGTCCAAAATGTTTCCGTGAACTCTTCTATGCTATTCTCTCTCAATTATTAATTTCTTCATTGATGGAGTTAGTGAGTTTCATGGGCTATTTTATATTGAGGAGGCTAATACTTGATTGAAATTTATTGCTGTAAGATTGCTTGTGCTTCGCCCGGTGAGGTCCGAATATGGATGGAAGCCTTTGATCAAGCAAAACAACAGGTATTGCATGATGGGAGTTTTTGACTTGATTTTCTTTTTCCTTTAATCGTGAATACTATTTACATGGTTTTCATATTCTACTTATTGCATGTAAAATGTGCTAGTCCATTTTCCCTTAAGACTAATACTCTCCACAGTTCTAAACTTTTCTGTGTATAATTGTAATGTATGTTTTATGCAAGAGAAGGCTTGCACTTTGATCCAATTTGGCTGATTTGACCTTGAACTTGTTAGACTTGACGATTTGGTCTAATCTTAGACGGAACTAGCTGAGTTTAACATCTTTGTTAACTTTCATGTGCCATTCCCCTTGCAAATGCATATCACTTGAGTTGTAGTGTAGCAAATAAAGAGAAAGTGCAGACAACATATAAGAGGGACTGGACATTTCTTTTTTCCTTTTTGACCAAATTTTTTTCTTCTACTCTTGTGCTAGTCAAATTAGGTCATATACATATGCAAAATTCTGAATTTGTGGTTTCTGATATTAAAGGAAAGATGTGATAATAAAGTACAAAAACAGAATGAGAAAAAGTAGTCGTTTGTTTCCTGCTTAAGAGTGCATTAGGAAAGACGACTCTAAATGGATGCTTCTTCTAGCCGTTAGTTTTCTCCCGAAAGCAGGGTTTTCTTAATATAATTGTTTGATCCCAAACTATCATAACATGATGTTCATGAAAGAATTTGTCAAATGTTACTTTGATTTAACTGTTGTTTCTCATACTGGACTATTTCATCGCAGGCAGATTATGAGCTTTCAAGAGGTCAGAGTGCAAGAGATAAACTGAAGTTAGAGAGCGAGTATGCTGGGACTGTCCTGATGAAAAAGATGCTTCTTCTGAATTTAATTGGGCTTATCTCAGTGAATAGATGATTTCATTTATATTTGAAGTGCCTCTTACACTCCCCCCCCCCCTTCTATTTTCTTCCTTAAGGTAAAAGAGGCAATAATCCGGAGAGTGATTAATAGAAGCCTGACTAATTTATGATTTGAATAATGTGTATATCTGTATTACAGTTTTTCTCAACTCTTTGACTTGTTGCTTGAGCCCATTGTGATGTTGCTTCTTATATGCTTTATTCTTTTCCATGCTATCTCTTTATATAGTTGCTGTATCTCATGTAAATTAATTTTCTCTCTTGAAGGATTAACCTTGACGGACATCGACCTAGGGTACGGCGGTATGCACATGGCTTGAAGAAGCTGATAAGAATAGGACAAGGTGAGGAGCGAGGGAACTGTTGGTGGTACTCTCTTTCAATAGTTGCTCTATCTATGGGTGCATGTGCTGCTTTCAATTGTAGATGACTTTTTTTTGGGTCCAAATTAAGCGTTCTCTCATAATTTCCATCTTTTATTTTTTTGCTTTATAAAACCTTGTTCTTTGACTGTTGTAACAAATGTTGATGATGCTATCCCCAATATAATCAACCCACAGTGTCCTTAATGTGCGAATCTGAACATTTTCGAAATAAAAATAAATTTTCTAAAATGTTCTCTAATGCATAGGTCCCGAGAACCTTTTGCGCCAAGCCTCAAGCTTAGGTGCCAATGGTGAATCAGATGTGTACTTTGAAGCAGATGGTGCAGATGTAATTGAAGCACATGAGTGGAAATGCGTTCGTGCTCTTGATGGTATGGTTTTTCATCTTCTTCAATAAGAAATAATATTTAAAATAAGCTATTGGATTAGAATTTAAAAAAAGAAAAACAAAATAAATGGAGCTTAAATACATAAACAAAGCTTGGAGAGGAAATTGGCTAACTTTCAGGTGATCATGCTAAAGGAAGATATTAGCTATCTTCCTGGTGCAGTATGTGCTTTCGGATATCTTATTCTTGATTAGTAGTACAAAAAGGGAAATAAAAATTTTGCTTTAGGATTTTAAAATGATCTTTTTCAGGTAGATCTTTACTTGAATTTTAGAGTTGGAAGATACTTTTTTATAAATTACCTTCTATGCTTCTAAAATATTGCGTTCTTCAAATGTTGTAATTCGTTTTCTAATGTTGTTTCCCACCTTCTTTGTAGTGTAGGTATTCGGATATTTGAAGATATGGCAAACAAAAAGGTATCTGCCATGTCACTGGATTTACTTTCGTGATTGCAAGTTTATACTGTATTGGAATGTCTAGACTGCTGCTTATTGGTACATATTAAGACATATGATAAATCTTTAAGGTTACTCTTTAGTTGCTGTACTGATGTATGTGATCTTTTTTGTTTATTAAACTATATATATATTGATAAGTAAACTATGAAAAATATATATCTGCATTAAATTATCTTAATTTACGGACGGCCTTCAGGATCGAACAAACTGATCAAGTAGTATATGCTCTTATAACTTTTGTTTTCTAATTCCTTCGTCAGTGAGTTGATTTCTGATTAATATGACATCTTGCTGATTATCAAGTTTGAGGAAGGGCAGAAATCATTTTGATTGGCTACTTACTGTAGCATAAGCAAATTGCTTCTACTCTACAACAAAATTATGCTTACAAGTCGTAAAAGGAGACTAAGATGAATTTCCAGAAGCTAATGATCTAATATTCTTCTTTGATAAGGTAGCTAATGATTTAATATCAATGAAATGGAAAGTAGATATAAGTTTCTGTCCTTTTCTTTTGTCATCTTTCTCTTCATATCTTTTTATGTGAAAAATTGCCAAGGCAAATTTTCAAGGATTCCACATTGTCTGGGTTTTATTTTTATAGTCAAAAACTTGTCTGACATGCTCATTGTCAAGGTCTTTCATATTATCCTGGATTTTATTCGTACAATCAATAACTTACCTGGCATTCTTTTCTCCTTTCTTGTAGACTGGTAAAGGAGTTCTTGTCAAGGCCGTTGCTGTTGTCGAAGCTAGTGCAGATACTGTCTTTGACGTGCTTTTGGGTCTTGATCGACGTCGCAGATACGAGTATGTTTCTCTGAATGCTTGAAAGTTGTGGAATTATAAACGACAATCCTGCCTAATAGTCATCTTGCAGGTGGGATACATTAACAGGGGACCTGGAGTTGGTAGAATCTTTGGATGGTCACTGTGATGTTGTTTATGGGACACTTGATCTCAGAAAACTTTCCTGGTAAGTTGCAATCATTCGCATTCTGCTTCTTAATGGTGCTGCACAGTGGTATAAGTTTTGAGAAACTGTGTAACACCATATAAAATCTGATTGAAGAGCTATAAGAGACATCATGCTGGATGTAGTGGTTGACTAGTATTTGCCCTCTATACGTATTGGATATGGCTGCTTCTAAGAAGCTCCTTCTGCTGCTAATTGCGTCTTTGGTGTAGGACTAGTAAAAGCTAGTTGAGTCAATGAATCAGATGGGATGCTGTGCGATTATGCTTTGGCTATAGGAATTTGTAAATGTAAGCTTAAAGTTAAAGAATGTAAGTGACAGAAAAAGAAGAGAAAAGAGAAAGAAGTAAATGAATTGGAAGAACAAGTAGATAAAAGATTCCACGAGAGGAGTTGAAGATTGAATGTGCCTCCTATATCCACTTGCCTTAAGTTTATTATAGTAAACACCAAGTTGGGGTTGTATCCAAGATTGAGGTGTTTAGAGATTTAGGCTGGTAATATTCAAAGCATTCACCAGAAAATAAGAAGGGAATATGGTATCCAAAGAGAACTGCGGTCAGTAGATGCTTGTTGAAGCATTATAACACTTTTATGTATGAGAAAGAAGAAATGGAAAAGGAGGTTGAGAAGCAGAAGATAGCATTTGGATACGTAAGCAATGTAGAAACAGAATAGAAGAAATACCAGCATCTATGAGCAGTTGAATTCAAAAGCTCGGTGATACTATTATAAGCTAAGATTAAGGAGAACACAAACGACATGAAGTAATAGAAGAAACACTATTGGTCATGAATCTGCTTTGATACTATGGTCAATGTATTATTTTTTGTATAACTTGCTTTCCTGATTGGTGTGCAGTGTAATGTTATCATTTTTTCTACCCTTTTGATGTGGATGATTCTTCTCTTTATGTTTGGAGGTCTTTGCAATATGGTCTCCTTGAGTCTTCTTCTTCTTCTTTTAATGCATCACAGATGCTCTTTTGCAGGTGGCAATCCAAGAGAGATTTTTTCTTTTCTCGGAGGTGGTTTCATGGTCAAGATGGAACATATAGTGAGGATCCTGAGCTTTCTCTCTACCGAGCTCTTCTGTATTATGTGCCAGAGCTACTTTTATTGTTGCCTGTTAGAACTGCTTCTTAGTTTTAACTGTGCTGTTTGTTCTTTTTATATACAAAATTCGTTGATGAACTTTGAAGTATGAGCTTACCTTGGCTGAACCTTTATTTCAGTAGAAAGACAACATGTGGCTCACATCTTCGAGCTCAAAACCTTTTGTCGTCTTTGAAAGTGTTGGTTTATGTTTAGTCAACAATGGCATGCCAATTGGAAGAGTTGGTGGAAAGAGTTGGTGTGGATGCTAGGAAGAAGCTTCCTCCTTTGATGTCACCCATGACATCAAGAGGAGGTAGTTTGATGTCACCAATGACATCAAGAGGAGGTCTTTACCTCTATAAATAGATGCACTCCTTCATTTGTAGAAACCATCCCAAAAATAATACAACACATTGTAGTGAGTAGAGAGTTAAGAGAGAAATTCTCTTAAGTGTAATTGGGAACTCTCCCCTTCCTTTGTTAATATTAAAAAGGCAACTGTTCTCTGGTGGACGTAGGATTATTTTGATCCGAACCACGTTAAATCTTGTGTTCTTTCTTTTACGTTTCCGCTAACAATTGGTATCAGAGCTGCAGGATTCTTTAACGATCTAAGGAGGAAGAACAAGCAAAGATGAGTTCCATAAAGTTTGAAATTGGTAGATTCAGTGGACGCAACAACTTCAATATCTGGAAGATCCAGATGATGGCGTTACTGCGGAGGGAAGGTTTAATCCATGCTATTGACAGAAAGTATCCTAAGGATATATCAGCTCCCGACAAGGAGAAGATTGAAGGGGATGCATTGAGTGCAATCCAACTATCCCTTGCACCTAACGTGCTTTGTGAAGTGAGTACGGGTACCGAAGAGACGGCCAAACAGTTATGGGAAAAGCTAGAAGGGCTATACCAAGACCGATCAGTGACAACAAGGATGTTGTTACAACGGCGTCTTCACACATTTAAGATGGGGTCAGGTACTTCGTTACAAGATCATTTAGATGCGTTTAATAAACTTGTCATGGACTTACAGATTGCAGGAATTAAAAGGGAGGAGGAGACGCTTGCATGTGCTTTGCTATTTTCATTGACTTCAGGATATCGTGATATTGAGAATTCAATGATGTATAGCAAGGAGCCTATCAAGCTTGAGCAAGTGCGGCAGACACTTAACTCTAGTGATGTGCGGAGGCACATTGAAGGAGATAGAGATGACCAGGCAAGTGGGCTCTTTGTGAGAGGCCGGACTAGCCAACAGGGAAAGAGCAAATCAAAGCACAGATCAAAGTCTCGTGTGAACAAGAAGAATACAGAGTGTTGGGGTTGTGGCAAGAAGGGGCACTTTGAACGAGACTGCCCAATGTCAAAGTCCAAGGAAAAGGCGAGTGCATCCACAGTTGAACAGGTACATGATTTTGATAATGATTATGTACTAACAACATCGTGTAATAATAATAGTAGTTATGGAAACAAATGGGTGTTAGACTCTGTACTCTGCATATGACGTTTCGAAAGACTGATTTAGCAGCTATGAGAAAAGTGGAGGAACCATAGTAATGGGCAATAATGCAACTTGTGCAATAGTTGGCATTGGCTCAGTTCGGGTTCGCTGCCATGATGGAGTCGTGAGGACTATTACACAAGTCCGTCATGTTCCTGATATGAAGAAGAATTTGATCTCCCTGAGTACTCTGGATGAACAAGGCTACAGGTACATGAGCGAAACAGGAACTATAAAGGTGACTAAAGGTTCTTTATTCATGCTAAAAGGAAAGCAGGAGAACGGCCTTTACACATTGGTCGGAAGCACCATTGTTGGCTCTGCAAATGCATCTACAGTGCAGTTATCTAATGATGACAAGGCAAGACTATGGCACATGAGACTGGGTCATATGAGCGCACGTGGATTGGAGATGTTGAGCAATCGTAACCTTTTGGAAGGTGAGAAGATTAGCACACTTGACTTCTGTGAGCACTGCGTTCTAGGGAAGCAGAAGAAGGTCAGCTTCAGCACTGACAAACACAAGACAAGAGGAGTGCTAGACTACATCCATTCAGATTTATGGGGTCCTCTAAACTTCCATCGAAGGGCAGAAAGAGGTATCTTCTCACTTTTATTGATGATTTCTTACGAAAGGTTTGGGTGCATTTTTTGAAGGCAAAAAGTGATGCTTTTGAAGCATTTAAAGAGTGGAAGATTTTGGTTGAAAATCAAATGGAGCGGAAATCAAGTATCTTCGCACAGACAATGGCTTGGAGTTTTGCAATGAAGAGTTTAATGAATTCTGCAGGGTTCATGGGATCTCAAGACATAGGATTGTCAGGCATACCTCACAACATAATGGAGTTGCCGAGAGAATGAACAAAATTTTTCTTGAAAAGGCTCGTTGTATGCTCCTACAAGCCAAAATGTCCAAAGTATTTTGGGCTGAAGTAGTTCACACTGCTGCTTATATTGTCAATCGATCTCCAGTATCGGCAATTGACTTTAAGACTCCAAATGAGCTATGGTCAGGTGAACCCTCTAACTATTCATACTTACGAGTATCTGGGTGTCTAGCTTATTATCACGTTAATGAAGGAAAGCTTGAACCAAGGGCTAAGAAGCCCATATTCGTAGGGTATGTAGATGGAGTAAAAGGGTACAAACTTTGGTGTTCGATGAATCCTCTATACTTGATCCCTGTAAAGTTCCCGTGGAGTTTTTAGGAAATAAGAACGACGAGCAGGTGAAGCTTTCGGTGGAGCTTGCCAAGGAAAAGGATCAAGAAACTCAGGTTAAAGATGAGTCAGAAGATGTAGACCTTGAAGAACTTGCTGTCAATGAACCATACACAATTGCGAAGGGGAGGGAGAAGAGGCAGATACGAGAACCGGAACGCCTTATAGATCAAGCAAACTTGATTGCATATGCGTTCGTAGCTGCACAAGAAGAGATTAAGGATCTAGAGCCCTCCTCGTATATTGAAGCAACTTCTTGCAAGGATGCTGTACAATGGCGGTTAGCCATGACTGAAGAGATGGAGTCTCTTCACAAGAATCAGACATGGGTCTTAGTGAAAAGACAAAAGGGGAAGAGGACAGTTGGATGCAAGTGGGTCTACCGAAAGAAAGAGGGAATTCCTGAAGTGGAAGATGCTAGGTTCAAGGCGAGATTGGTTGCAAAAGGTTTCAGTCAGAAGGAGGGAATTGACTACAATGAGATTTTCTCCCCAGTCGTGAAGCATAGCTCAATTCGTGTGCTACTAGCATTGGTTGCCCAATTTGACTTGGAGCTTCAATAGCTTGATGTCAAAACTACTTTCTTACACGGTGATCCAGAAGAGACAATCTATATGGATCAGCCTGAAGGTTTCCCAGCTGAGGGAAAAGAAGATCACGTATGCCAACTAAAGAAGTCTTTGTATGGTTTGAAGCAATCCCCTAGACAGTGGTACAAGAGGTTTGATGCATTCATGACTACACATGAATTCTCAAGGAGTGCATTTGATAGCTGTGTGTATCACAAGAAGATGTCTGGTAACTCAATGATTTATTTACTGTTGTATGTTGATGATATGCTTATTGCTGCTAACAACATTACAGAGATAAATGCTTTGAAGAAACTGTTGAGTAAGGAATTTGACATGAAGGATTTAGGAGCTGCAAAGAAAATCCTTGGTATGGAGATTTCAAGAGAAGACGGTGTTGTACATCTTTCTCAGAAGAGGTATATTGAAAGGGTTCTCAAGAGATTCAATATGCATACGTGCAAGCCTGTAAGTACACCATTAGCTCCTCATTTTAAACTTTCAGAGTTACAAATGCCTCAGTCCGAGGATGAGGTGGAGCATATGTCAAAGATTCCTTATGCCAGTGCAGTTGGTAGCATTATGTATGCTATGGTATGCACACGTCCAGATATTGCTCAATCTGTAAGTGTGGTAAGTAGATACATGTCCAGCCCAGGAAAGAGGCATTGGGAAGCTGTCAAGTGGATATTGAGATATCTCAAAGGAGCTTCTGGTGTTGGTCTTACCTTTCGAAAAAGTGGTACAGGTATTTCAATTCTCGGTTATGTGGATTCTGACTATGCAGGAGATCTTGACAGAAGAAGGTCCACAACTGGATACATCTTTACCCTCGTTGGCAGTGCCGTCAGTTGGAAGTCGACTTTGCAGTCGATTGTCGCTTTGTCTACGACAGAAGCAGAATACATGGCAGCAGCGGAGGCGGTAAAGGAAGCTATCTGGTTGAAAAGTTTAGTAGCGGAATTGAGTTTGGTTCAGCTGGAATCAACTCTTAGATGTGATAGTCAGAGTGCTATTCATCTAATGAAAAATCAGAGATTTCATGAGCGCACTAAACACATTGATGTCAGATTTCATTTTATTCGAGATGTTGTTGAAGAGGGAACTATCAAGGTCGTGAAGGTTATCACAGACGATAATGCTGCAGACATGTTGACCAAGATAGTCCCGCTCGCTAAGTTTGCACACTGCAAGGACTTGGCGGGGGTGTGCATCAACTGATGCAACTCCGAAGAGAACAGTTGCTAGGTGGAGGTGGTATGTTCAACAATGGTTTGATTCTTCTTGTTTCTTACAACGGGGTTGCCCAGTAAGCTTAGAAGTTTTGGCCAGAGTTGTTCACACGCTCGAAACGCAAACCAAGGTGGAGATTGAAAATGTTGGTTTATGTTTAGTTAACAATGGCATGCTGAAAATGTTGGTTTATGTTTAGTCAACAATGGCATGCCAATTGGAAGAGTTGGTGGAAAGAGTTGGTGTGGATGCTAGGAGGAAGCTTCCTCCTTTGATGTCACCCATGACATCAAGAGGAGGTAGTTTGATGTCACCAATGACATCAAGAGGAGGTCTTTACCTCTATAAATAGATGCACTCCTTCACTTGTAGAAATCATCCCAAAATAATACAATACATTGTAGTGAGTAGAGAGTTAAGAGAGAAATTCTCTTAAGTGTAATTGGGAAATCTCCCCTTCCTTTGTTAATATTAAAAGGGCAATTGTTCTCTGGTGGACGTAGGATTATTTTGATCCGAACCACGTTAAATCTTGTGTTCTTTCTTTTACGTTTCCGCTAACAATTGGTATCAGAGCGACAGGATTCTTTAACGATCCAAGGAGAAAGAACAAGCAAATATGAGTTCCATGAAGTTTGAAATTGATAGATTCAATGGACGCAACAACTTCAATATCTGGAAGATCCAGATGATGGCGTTACTGCGGAGGGAAGGTTCAATCCATGCTATTGACGGAAAGTATCCTACGGATATATCAGCTCCCGACAAGGAGAAGATTGAAGGGGATGCATTGAGTGCAATCCAACTATCCCTTGCACCTAACGTGCTTTGTGAAGTGATGAGTTGTCCGGCAGGATGTTCCACTGTCACGGGATAGCGTATTTGTCTTTGAGGTTCTTTCTCTTTGTTTTCTTCATGCCATATTATTTCTAAAGAAATAGAGCGTTGTAATAACTGTTAGTAGAATAGAACTTATGTTTTCGTAATTCCAGCCATATCATATGCTGTTCAGCCTATTTGTTTCTATTATGCTTTCATTGACTGATATTTTTCTACATTTGGTGCAGCGATTTTGCATTTTCCAACTGAATACAAGAAGCGGCCTCCAAAAAGTGGATATCGACGTATAAAAATTAACGGTAAGAAACTCCATGTCATTAAAGATATAGTACTGGAAGATTAATCAAAAAAAGATTTGGTATCTAAAGATCTGGCTTGTGTATCTGGAAATGTCTATAATCTCGGTGTTTGTCTTTAACATCCAGTCAATCCCAACTCAATGCAGCTCAGCAGATGTTTGTGGTCTGGAAATTCATGTCTCTTGACTAATTTATGCTATCTAACCTATCAAAAATATTTGTGGAGTAGTGAGGTTTTACTTCCACTGCTTTACTATATAATACTGTAAATCTTCCTCAACGGTGGATCTGCGAGAAAATGTGACTATTTATTGGTGTCTCAAGACATTGCTGATATCATGAAAATTTTATTAGTTTGATGTTAGCATTCTAGATTAAATTTACGATAAGATACTACGCATTCTTAATTATTGCTGATTGTTCCTGACTAAACTATGTTAAATTGTAGCTTCTTCTTGGGAGATCAGCAATATAAGTACTTCCTCCACATTAAATCCTGCAAGATGCCTTGTGACACTGATTCTGGAGATACATTCTAAGCACTGGTTTAAGTGGAAGAATAATGAGTTTTCTAAATTTGAGAGGACACTTCCTTTTGGAATGTTGAGTCAAGTGGCAGGTTGGTTGATTTGTTACCTATGTTTTCTGGAAGCTCATGAGTTGTGTTAGGAAGCCTAATTACACCATTCATTGCATCTTTTTAGCTTCCGAATTATCTTTTGCGCTACCTATCCAACAGAATATGTGTGAGAAAGAGAGGGGGGGGGGGAGGGAGAGAGGTGATTCATAGAGCATATTCTTCTTGACATTGATGATGCCTTGTTTTCTTCTGTTCCCTATATTTGCTTTCATGTTGAACGAAGATTGAGTTGTTTCTGATTTTGCTCTTATTATGTAATTGAAGTCTATATCGTCTGCTGAACTCTACCTCTTCATATTCCTTTCTGTTCTCTCCGTCTTATTCCCCAGTTTTCCTTTCTTAGGCAATGTAAAATTAATTCTCCTTTTACCTTCCACATCCGATTAAGAAGCTTTTTTTCTAATCAATGTATAGAATCTCATTTCCTATATCTGAGAGCTGTCTATGTTTTTCCTTCCTTGTGTATCATTTGCCTGAAAGCCTCAACTAGTTAAATCACTCTCTCTACCTCTGGTCTGCCCTTAATTTTTTAATAAAAGAAAGATTAAAAGAGAGATACATATACAAAGGTGGGATATGTGAATACGGGTTCGAAGTAGAACGTAAATGCTTTACATTTCCATTGTAGTTTGACAGTAGTAATGAACCAAAAGTCCCTTCTGCCTCTTGTTCCTTTTAACACAGTATTCTGATTTGCTTGCAACTATCTCAAAGGATGCAAGGGGCCGTTTATTCAATCTCTACTTCCTGCATGCACTAAACACTTATTTTGTGTTTCCTTCAATTTTACACCTTAGCCTGCATTCATCATCTTCGTATATTTCCTGGAAGATATTCCTCTACTAATGTCACCATTATCATCCAACGTCTTATTTTAATTATTTGTGTAGGTCTGAAGGAATATATTGGAGCAAATCCAGCACTTACATTTGAATCATCCACAGTAGTTGTTCATTCAAAAACATCTAATGTTTCTATATCAAGCAATGAGCTTGAGGATACAGTGGGATCAGATGAATTCTACGATGCAATAGGTGACGAGTCCTCATCATCTGATGAAGATAGTGATGACCAAGTAACCAGTAAGAAGGTTTGTCATTTCTCGTGTTCCTCAATCGATCAAAAGCAGTGGATTATTTCCGGAGACTGCCTGCTTCAATTACCTTGCCTTTGAACCCTTTATTTACCTCTTTGACAGGACAAAAAAGTCAAGCTAAAAAATGTTTCATGGGGCATAGCAAGCTTGGCTTTAAAGAGGACATCAGGTATTAAATTTCGTTCTTCTCATCCTTATTAGTTTCTTCTTTCTTTCTTCTTATTTTTTCTCCACCCCTACATTTCTTGCTTTGGTGTATCGTATGTGGAAGCATCTATGTAGTCCTTCATCTTCATGATCAATTACTCTAAATACGGAGCAGATCATGAATGAGTAACTTGAGATGCTACTTCTGAAGAACTTTAGTCCTTATTTTCAAGGACCAATTAAAATTAAACACGAAAGATGTTTTTAACTTAAAAGAATCTCCATAAAAGCGGCTTTAACATTTGCGACAGATGTGCTCTCTGTGAAAAAGGAAGTGAAGATGTCAACCATCTGTTCTTCTGCTGCAGTTTCACCTCCCAACTTTGGAATGTAACGTTCAGTGTCTTGGGTCTTTTTTTAACTCATGAAGTCCTCTGCTCTGCCGGTACAGGAAAGGTTTAGTATAGGCTTGAACCTTGGTTTGGAACACAATCCCTACGACATTATGGTGGTTCATCTGGAAGGAGAGAAATGGAAGATAATTTTGAAATGGAATCCGTGATTATTGTAAAGTTTAGATGTATCTCTCTTCTATCTTCTTGCTGCAACATGGCTGTAGTGACTGATTTAAATCATTTAGATGGCAATAAATTTTTTGAGCTCAGTACGCAATATGTGATTGAGGCATAGTTGTTGTATTACACAATATGTGATTGCTGTAGCTATTCTCTTACTGTAACACCATACACTTATTTCTGGATATCAATAAAATTACCTTTACCTATCCAAAAAAAGAAAAACAGAAGCATTGGTTTTTTAGCCTAGATCCGAATGTTTAGTCTAGAAGTCTGCAAAAAATTCAAACACGCTGCATAAATCACTCTCTTCACTATGTACCATTTTTGCTGGAGCCGAGAGTGAGTGGTCTTTAGATGATACTGCTGTTTATCTTTCGTTGCTTTAAAGTCTCTTAAACAACTTTATTAAAACATTATGTTCAATGTCGCATGCAGCACCAGACATTAGTAAGGAACTAAATCCTGATGTACCTCCATTAACTCTTGATCCAAGTCAGTTTCACGGTACCATGCGGCTGGGTAAGAGTGAGAGCGACTCTGATTGCTGGTCTTCGCCAAGTGGTTCTGGGTTCATGATCAGAGGGAAGACATACTTGAAAGACAGTACAAAGGTAGCTTTTCATTCTTGAAATATTATTTATTCGAATATTTGGACTAAGTTTTCACTTGTAGTTGTCTAATGCTGGAGATGTACAAGTTTCAGAATTTTTTTCCAGCTCTCTAATTAATCACAAGAGTCACGTACTTAGCAGTGTTGAAGATAAAAGAAAAATGAAAAGGCCAAGGGTATTATTGGCTAGGGGTGTGCATTCGATTTATCGATTCGATTTTGACCCTTATCGATAATTACTTATCGATTATCGATTTGTACATATGCTTATCGTTATCGTTTCAATAAGATTTCGATTTTTTCGATTTCGATTTATCGATTTTTGGGGCTTATCGATTCGGTTATCGATTACACCAATAAGAAATTTTACGGGATTCCACAGAAAGTATATCGCTACAAACACACCTAACTAATATGGACAAAAGGAAGCTAAAATAAGAAGAGCACCGTTTATAACATAAAAATTGTGTCAACAAGCACATGCAACGAAACTAAAGTAAGGGATCAAATGTATGCCACCAACACTCCAACGGTATAAACAAACAAAAAATCAAAATACATCATCACGGCTAATTCTGTTTTCCATTAATTTGAACTTCATTTACTTGAGCTTTAAATATGATCATTCCTTAAATGTGGTAGAGGAAATAATAGGGTTAGGGACTTAGGGTAAAGGAAAGGGTATTATAGAATAAGGGTAAAAAAAAATTAAAAAAAATAAAAAAAATAAAAAAAATTACTGTAGCTTATCGATTTATCGATAAACCGATAATCGAAGAGGACAAAATCGAAATCGAAATCGATAAATCGATAAGGAAAATTTTGAAATCGAAATCGAAATCGATAAACCGATAAATCGAAATCGATAAACCGATAACAAATAATCGATTCGATTTATCGATAAACCGATTCGAATGCACACCCCTATTATTGGCTCATAAAGCATTGCACCTTTGAACAATTGGTTTTCTATTTGTTGTTCATAACCAAAGCAGAGCCATCTTTTAAACTCCTTGCTTACCTCATAGTTTAAGTCATGGTAGTTTACTTGCATAATTGATCACTGGTGCTAACATTTATTTGGCGCAAATAATTTCCATTGTTTCCATATAATGATGGTTCTATAAAAAATTAAGCTCGATTGAATCATCGTAATTGCAATTTTTCCAAGGTCACTGGTGGAGATCCCCTGCTCAAGCTTATCGCAGTTGACTGGTTCAAGGTGGATGAGTGCATCACAAAGGTTGCTCTGCATTCTAAGTGTCTTGTTCAGGTATAGAAGAATCACTTATTACCTGACTGCATTTTGCTTATCCTCTAGATAAATTCAATTTTTTAGTCAAATTATAAAGTAATAAAAGATAATATACTTCAAATTAATGTACCAGACACTGAAATTTTTATTTATTTGAATTTGTCTAAATATTGCTGGAAGGATATGCTACAACGACTACGCCTCAGTCCTAAACAAGTTGGGGTCAGCTATATGATTCCTCACTGACCGTGTTTCTCCATAAAAATTCATCTCAGACTAGCAATATACAATATAAAGATAAAGACAAAATGTACTAGAAGTTCTCTATATTTTTTACTGGCACAAAGGACATGTTGCTAATTATCTCCTACAGTTTACGCTCAGATACCTGACTTTTTGAGGCAAATACTGCCTGTAAACTTACTTGAAGTCACCTTTTATCTCTTTGAAGTCACTGCAAACTTTGTTGTATGATGGAAAACTTTGTAAAGTTTTACATATTAACTTGAAAGGAAAAGAAATGGAAAATACATGAAAAGAATAAGGCCAGATAGTTCATCCTTTGCCTTTGTATATAGTTCATTTTAGCTTTTGACTAGTCATGGTGGCTTCTTTGCTGCCCATATTACCTTTGAGTTACGAAGGGGGGCCTTGGAGCAACGGTAAAGTTGTCTCTGTTTGACCTATAGGTCACGGGTTCGAGCCATGGAATCAACCACTGGTGCTTGCATCAGGATAGGCTGCTTACATCACACCCTCTTTGGGTGCGGCCCTTCCCCTAAACGCGCGATGCTTCGTGCACCGGGCTGTCCTTTTTTATTACCTTTGAGTTACCAGAGGTGTTCTCTATCCTTCCGTGCGTGTTTCTCCTTCCAAATTTCTCCCTAATATTATGATCAATGTCAAACTTTTGGCTACCTTTATTCCATATTTGTGTCATGATATTTTTTAAACCATCCACTTTTATGTCTTTTACAAAAAATTTAAGAGGTAAAGTTAGACGTTTCCGTTCATCAAGTTAGTGTCAGCCCCTATATGAAGTATTCAAAATAGTTGCAAGTTCTTAGAGGATGCAAAAGCAGTGGGAAACTAAAAAAAAGGGGGACAACAAAGATCTCTATCTGCTATTTCACATTATAGTCATATTAATATATATCAGTTTGTCTCTTGAGCATCGTAGAGTAAACACTGTAACTTGCTGGTGTACTTCATTCCTCTTTATAAGGTGATCGTGGTAGGATTTAAAGAGCTTCCTTGAATTCAACCAGTAAAACAATGTTCTTAACTGAGCAATGTTCCGGTATTGATGGCTTGTTTTTGCACTGATCGATGTAGTGTTTAAAGAGCTTCATTGAATTCAACCAGTAAACAATGTTCTTAACTGAGAAATGTTAGGGCATTGATGGCTAACTTTTGCACTGAGCATATTTCTCTTATCGATCTTATTTCATGATTCTATTTAGCTGCTAAGCATATCCGTTGCTCACAGTGTTTTCTTAACTTCAGTCTGATGCAGGGAAAAAACTTCCATTTGTCCTCATAATTAACCTCATGGTACGTCTTTTTGGCTTTTCCCTTGTTAATGTTTAATAGACCACGGTATACCAAGCACTTTCTAAATTTATTCTTAAGATTCTGTTTCATTAAGTGTTTCATATGACTTCTCTCATTTCAGCTGTTTCACAAATAACTTGAAAATTACAAAAGCAGTTTTAAAAGGAAAGGACAGAATTTGGGTCGTTAACCAGAAAAAATGTAATCTTGTTGAATAAAAGTTAATTGTAAGAAATGTCACTAATTGTGTTCTCGCTTGGTTTTCAGGTTCCGGCTAAACCAAATTACAGCCTGGTTCTTTATTATGCTGCTGACAGACCTGTAAATAAGAATTCATTGTTGGGTAAATTCATTGATGGAACTGACTCTTTTCGTGATTCAAGATTCAAACTGATTCCAAGCATCATTGAGGTATCAGTTTCTTTGTCAGTAGCAGACTTCTTTCCTTACACTCTATTGCTAATTGCTTCTGATCACAGGGGTACTGGATGGTTAAACGTGCCGTGGGAACTAAAGCTTGCCTATTGGGAAAGGCAGTAACTTGCAAATACCTTAGACAAGATAACTTTCTGGAGGTTAGGTTCCAAGTTCATTTTCTTGACTTAGATATAACTTTAAAAAAAAGTTTCTTTGAGATAAATATTATAGATAAAGGAAGAAAATATTTCTCCTGCGCCCGGGCTTTTTTTGCTTGCATGGCTTTGCTGAATTAGTGAGCTCAAGTGGCTTTCTTCAATACATATGCTTCCTTCACTGATTTAATCCTCAAATGGAACTTCACGCATGCAGATTGATGTGGACATCGGTTCATCATCTGTGGCAAGAGGTGTCATTGGTCTTGTACTGGGATATGTGACAAGCCTTGTCGTTGATCTTGCTATTTTAATAGAGGTATGTCATTCTTCTCCTTGAGATTATGTTCCATCTGATCAGTTCTTACCAAAGAAGGAACTTGGCTCGATAGGAGTAAAACCGTCTAATCTTCAAGTAGTTCAGAATGAACCACCAAAGGTAAGTACCCCTCCATCATTAACCAAGGGTCTCGGGTTCGAGCCAGGGGGAAACTATACTATCCTAAGGGTGGTCAATTGACATTGTGTATATAGGTTAAATATTAGGTTTTAGAGGTATATAACATATATTGAACACCCTTTGTTGGAGAATTTTTCACTTCTTTCAAGTTTGAACACCCTTGGGAAAATTCTTGGCTTCGCCACTGGACTTCGAGTCCTATAATGGAGTCGCCTTTGGTAGGAGGCGCTTTGTCCCCCAAAATCAGATTTTCCGGCGCGTATCCGGATTAGTCGGACTACAGAGGGGCACTAAAAACTGGGTGGGAAACCAAAAAAGAAAGTTTAGAATGACAACTTTATGAAATGATATACCATTTCGCATGTTGTTTCTGGCACTTATGTGTAGCTTGATTAATGCTCCCTCCCTCCCTCCGTCTCTCTCTCTGTGTCTCTCTTAACAATGCACAGGACATAGTGATTTTGTTGTTTTCCTCTCCCAGAGGCATACCAATGCAATAGGTAGAGGGGACACCGGCACCCGTATAGTTCGGTAAAAATCTCATGTATACATGTATATATCTTTAGAAAATAGTGATATATTAATAGCGGGCACCCTATATATAGAGTAAATTTTGGTTGAATCAAAAAGTGCACCCGCGACCTTCAAATCCTGAGTACGCCTCTACCCTCTCCACCATTGAAGTTTAAAATACTTCCAAACCTAAAACACGATAATCGTATATTACCTAATAATACTAGAAATGGGTCGTGAATCAACTCAATCATTCACTATCAAGCCAAATAATAGAACAAACGGTAAAAAGAAAAGTGAAATATTCTAAAGCTGCTATGTTAAGTGAATGCCTGTGCAGGACACATTTCATGTTAATAATGAACAAGTTCTCGACATCCTGGTTTTATATCCGTAAATAGTACAGTTGCATTTGTTATTCTCTAACAATTCATGTCACTTGCACATGACCATGTTATACATACATTTGCAGGCAAAAGAAGAGGCTGAACTCCCTGAATACATTCTTGGAACTGTTAGATTAAATCGGGTGAAGGTCGATTCTGCTGTGCCATTGGAGAGCTGAGATTCTTTCGTTAGTGAGGGTCATTAATCCCCTTGAAATCGAATATAGTGGAGTCATTATTATTAATTTGTGTACTAAAATGATATCCCAACTCATTTGGGACTGAGACGCAGTTGTCAAAAATGATATACCAAGAACAGCGCAAAATCGCATGTTGTACTAAGAAAACCTGATTCTTGAAACAGAAGTTGTAACTGAGATGAGTGTTGTGTGAATACTCAAAATCCCTATACTTTTCATGACATATATATAGTGATTGTCACTCCTTTATGTGAAGTATTAAACATCAAGAATAATTGGGCAAAGATAATTTTTAGCCCGCAGCTGAAACTATTTACATCAAGTAACTGCAAAAGTGTATAAAATTTGTATATTTTTTGTATCTAACATACAGAAATGTATATATACAAAAAATATATATTTTCGGCTATTATTTTGAGAGCGATTGTACAATGTCATTTTCTCAAAATAATTTATCCCACCCCATAATGCAACCTAACTCCACTTATAAGATCTTGGTAAAATATAATGTTTACTTCAGATAAAGGAGGAAAGTTATAGTAAGTAATTGCGTGGTTTAATCTATTAAATAACAAGGAATTCATATATCGATCCTAACTAATTTAAGATTGAGGCATAGCCGAAAATGATCTAAGCTCATAAGTAGCTCAAATCCAGGTTGGTGTCTTGCAAACCCAATTAAGATCAATATTTTAGATGCAAATTTAGAATAATATCATGTTTTGAAGTTAATTTTTATTGTCAAATAATTGATGTGTTCCTCCATTATATTAGCAAAAATGTCACATATTATGTGATTGAGTGATCCAAAAGATTTGGTATATGTCTCCTTTAATTTATCATTCCCCACTTGAAATTGTGTGGTCAAAAGAGTTGGTGAAAAGAGGAGTTTACAAAACCTATAAAGAAGAAAAAAGAAATGGAATAATTTACCTTTTCTATTTGCTGCTATTCTAACATCACTTTATTCATTTTTTTTCACCTAATTCTTAATATTATACCTACTTTTTATTTGCTTAAATAACCCTTTTATCTAATAATTAATTTTGAAAAGCGAAAAATCTCCAAAGGTCACCTTATTGGGGGTTTTGATTTGAAAAAATGTAGTGCGAATTCATCTCTCAACTAATTCAGGTTCAAGGGAGAGCGGTCAAGGGTACGACAGCCCTTCCACTCGGCACCATCGGATCACTAAGGCCAACTTCTATTCCTGCTTATGGATTCCTATTAAAGGGTAAGAATAAGGCTTACAATATTGAAAATTCAGTGAATAACGGATTTGCCTATTTACTTTTCTTAATTTAAATATTACGTTTTTTTTATATATTTTTGACAGGGTATGAACTCGTGATGTGCGCTTAACCAACAAATTACGGGTTGCGCTCTTTCCACTGAATCAAAACCTTGAAGCCAAACATATTTCCCCTTTAATTTTTTTAAATTTTTTATGATTGATTGTGTTTTTTTAACTTTTTGGATGGTGGGTTGTGTTTGGCCACACATACGTTTGTTTCTGTACCCACTAATTTTGACAAAATCACAAATTTTAGTGCCAATCTTTACCCCACCAGTTTCTCCATTTAAATTGAAGGGCCACTCTCAATACTAAAAACTTTTAACGGCATTGCCTCTGAGTTGAGCTTTAAGTTTAGTATTATTTTTTTGTTTTGTTTAAACCAGGGAACGCACTGTCGCTATTCTTCGAATGCGCATCAGGTAAACCCTGCTCCTATGTAATAGCCCGTAACAACCGAGGAAGTATGCAAGTGGTTTTCGACCCCTAATTGAGCTCCAAGCTGCTACATTGTATAGTACATAATTTTTAAATTTAAAGAATTTAATATTTAAAATTAAAATTTTGGGTCCGCCTCTACTCTTACAACAACAACCCAGGAAAATCCCACAAGTGAAATCTGAGGAGGATAGTATGTATGCAGACCTTGCCCTCTACTCTTAATGGCTGTTTATTCATGGGAACCGAATTTAGTTACTTTACTTTGCCTTTTTTGTTCATAAAAAGAAGTGTACTTATCCAACTACAAATCCATACAAATCCACACGGAGGAGATGAAATTCCATTTTCTTTTTCATTCCAATTTGTCTAGGGAAACTCATTTTGTAGAATTCTTGTCCCCCTTTTAACCCTATGACTCTTGCTTTTCGGTTTTGGTTATTAATGCAAATTGTACTATTTCTAGTTAAACAAGTCTTCTTAGCACATATGATTTTGGTGGGAATACGGCGGCTAGCCAGTTTATGGATCGGTCATTTAAAAGTAGCCAGCATTTGTAAAGTTATTAAAAAATAGTCACTATCTTGCTGTAATACGGAAAGTTCTAGCATAATATACTGGAGATAGGTGCACTTGTGTACGAACTTTCAGCATATTATGCTGGAACTCCAACACGAGTAAAGTTCCATTATACTATGCTGGACCGGTATATATAATTTGAACAGTGTTTTCGTTCAGATTTATCTTTACATGAAAAGTGGCTAAATTTCGATTACTTTTGAAACTGAAGTTATTTTTGAATGACCACTTGTAAATCTGACTACTTTTAAATTTCTCCCATGATTTTGAAATTCATGTGACATGTTTACACTTTAGTTAGCTTCTTTTCAAAAACTTAAAACTGCCATTTTTTGTGCTATAAATATACAAAAAAAATTGGGTTTCTCATTCGTTATATTCGTGTTAGCATCCGACTTTTAATTCGTTTAATGTAAGGTTCATTAAAGGAGAAAGCACTTTTTATCACGAGTTTTTTCATTTTCACGACTCGTAACAAAGAGTCCTTGCCCGTTTACTAATTGATCAAATTAACTCAAACTCACAAACTGCATCATTTTTATGTGTTGAATTATTTATCCATGGAGGCGAATAAGGTTGCAGATGCTCTCGCTCTTTTTGGAAGATCAAAATCTATAAATGGCTTAAGAACGACAAATTAATTTTGGGATCTTCTACCTTTATATGCTTTGTTTACTTTCTGAACTGATTTAGCAGGGGCTGTGTCAAATATATGAGTTTCTTCCTTCAATAAAAATGGTATCTTTATTCAGCAAGAAAAAATAAAAAATTACGAAAAAAATTATTATGTGTCTCACACAACTGACACTATTGTGTGAGGCTTGTTTTCGTCTCACAATGAAATGGACCCAATTCTTACATATTAGGGTCCACAAAACTTCGGGTATAATACATTATATTATGAGATACAATAAAGTCTCGCACAACTAATATTAGCCGTGCGAGGTACAAAATAAGAAAATTCAAAAATTACCAATGGGAAAGAATTAGTTGATAAATAAGAAATGAATTGTCAGCAGATTACCAACCAATAATTTTGGGAGAACTTATTAACCCCCTTTGCAATGTCTCATTTAGCTTTTTTTTATATCAATAATCATAATAATAAGATTATGTTAGACATCTTTTAAAATGTCCTATTTCATTTCTTGATCATTTTCTGAAATACCGACATGTCACAAAAAAAAAAAATCAAACTTATATAAAATTTACCACTGTAAACCGACTTTTACATTTAAAAAGGCACTAACTAATGATTCTATTAAACATGAAACAGAAGAATAAAGATGCACTTTTAGGCTAAATTCAATTAGAAAATACTTAACGTAAACTAGCCGTCCAATCACTACGCATTAATTTGTGGGACACTTAATTACTCATTGTGAGTCTCATAAAGTTTAGTACAATGTGATTAGCCGAGGATTTGAACCTTATGGATTCGGAATTCTAATTCTTTTAAGTTATTAAATTCTAAAATAATAACTTGTACATATTGCATGAATTTCACAAGACAAATATAGAGCCGGTACAAAAGCTACTGGGTTCAGCTGAATCCATAAGCAGAGGGCTAGCTCCGCCCCTATGATTAGCTGGATAACCGATAATTACCGCATTGGAAAAGACTGAATTTTTTAATTAAAAAAATTCTAATATTACAGTTGTTGGTATTCTACAAATACTCAAAGTTAATTACTCATTCCGTTCACCTTTAGTTGTTTAATTTTAACCTTACATTGCCTTTAAGAAAAAGTAAATGAAGTAGGCATTTAACATTTTATCCATAATAATGACAATATTTCAAAAAGTCTTGGAAAATAATTTGGATAATTAGTACTTAGTTAATGATAAGGATAAAACATAAAATAAATATTGTCTTTCTCTTGATTTACTAAAATGAGCAGGTAAAAATAAAAGTATATTTTTAATATAGTGGACAAATAAAAGTAAACAAGAAAAGTAATAATTAACATGCAACATTCAAGAATTAGCTTTGAAAATATTTTATTTGGTACAAGAACATAAAAAATGACAAAGTTTGTTATTATAATAATTTATATATTTGTTACTTCTTTAAATGTTAGACATTCTATTCAACATTCGTCCCAGCATGAAGAGTAGAAATTTATCATACAAATAAGTGAACTTGACACCTAATGTCCTCTTCACCTCGAAGGGGCAGATCCACGTCAATTATGAACACGTTAATTCAGTAGTTTTATTTCGTATCTCATATTAGTATATATTAAAAGAAATGCTACCAAATATTTATAAAATATTTGATTATGAATTTAATTATATTTATGTATTAACTTGAAATAGCTATAGAATCAGAGGCGGATTTAGAGTTTAAAGTTTATGAGTTCCTATTGTAATCTCAAAATAATATACACTAATAACTTGGTTTACATTTATATATTTATAGATATTTAATGAATTTTTTAATAAAAATACAAAATTTCCGCAAAAATTACTGTGTTCTTGAAAATCCAGTAACTATACTCTACATCCGCCACCCTATAGATACGTAAAGTTCACATTACAAATTCATCTTTGTTCCCTAATTCATACAAAATTTTCAAATGGGAAAATGTCAATGAAAATGCCATCTTCCTGTCAAGGATAAGGAGTCAATTGAATATTTCGGCGGCAAGATTAAACAATTCGCTCAGTCACAAAGGTAAATTCAGAATTTTAGTTCTATGAATTTATATTTAAAATTATTGGTTTATATATTATAATTTTAATAATTATTTACGTATAAATTTATACTCCGATTCACACTTGAAAGCAACAATTCTTGTTCCAATTTCGTACATCACAATTGCACTGGTTACCCGTGAAAATTAATCTACAAATTCAATAAATGCAATTCAGAACTCTTACATATACTGTGAATAATAATGACAAAATTCTCACCAATTTCGAGTGAAATTGTATGTAATTGATGCAACAAAAAAAGAAATTGCTTTTTCTTGTCCTATTATACGCAAATATTTTTGGATTATTTAAAACCACCTTTTTCTTGTATTTCTTGTCCTATTATACGCACAAAAAAATGTTTTCTTCTCCTTTCTTAGATCTTCTCTTCTTATCTTCTCTTTTATGGGGAAAAGAGAAATAATTTACTTCAAAATTTTTGACTTTTACTGTATTCATCAGAACAAATTAAATCATATTAATTAAATGGCCTTGGAATTTAAAAGCGGCGTAATTTCTGGTGGATCTCATAGTCTAGAAGGTCAAAAATAGTTAAATAAGATATTCCATCTGTCACAAAAAAATTAGTTGTAATTAAAAAATTTACTAATTGTAGAATCTTTTTATATAGATTATTTTTTTAACTTTGCTTTATATAGAATTATTTAATTCGAACTCGCTTTTACTTAAAAAATCTAGGACAGGAAGATTTACAACAAGAAGAAATATGGAAAATCCAATGAATAGTTTGTACATTGAATACTACATTGAATGTTACATTGGATGCCTATGTTGTGAATAACTTAAAGATTAAATCCCTTACTTTATGTCCATCATCTTTACTTTTTATGCCTATAAAAGGCTATGTAATTGTAATGGAAAGAAACACACAATTGAAGAAGAAATCTCTTCCTTCTCTATCTTCATTTCTTGTTCATGTTTTACTAAATTGCTTTTATTTTCTTGTTCCATATTGTTACTTTGAGTTATATTTTATAACACGTTATCAGCACGAAGTCTCTAACCTTAAGGTTGAATTCCACTTCTAGTAAGGTATATCTGGATGATCTATTGTCATAATATAAACTTGAGCATCTTGTTCATGAATATAGTATAGTTAAATTTTCGTGAACTAATAATAGGTGGCATGCGTTAGACTACATAATTTACAAAATTACAATTATATTTTATTATGTATGCTTATGATTTTACCTTATAATACAATTTAGTATGTATAGTATAATGATTATACATTAGTTTACTGTCACATATAATTAATATAATAATAATAATAATATTCGTAACTATTTTATTTTGATAAGATAAAATATTAGTATAAGAGGTATGTACTACAACAAATTTTTCATTAATGATAGTTCTTATCAAATTAACGTGTTCAATCATTTCTACATGGAAATATATGTCTTTATTTGCTACATTTCTTATCGGACAACGATAATATTCTAAGTAAGCCGCATTCTATCATTTCTACTCCATCTTGTGGTATGAAAATTCGGTATAATTGTTTTTTTCTTTAACTAACTTTGGAGCTTAGTTCCATTAGAAACTATGAAATAATTTATACTTTGATACAATTCTCATGGCCTTTTAGTTTCACGGACAGATATATGTTTGATCGGAATAGTTATTAAACTAATCAATTCTTTCCTTGTTATTGTTTACTGCCTTCATTGAATTGTTCATCTAATTATATGAACTAATGACTTTAAAAGCAAAGTAACATGATTTTGCTGGTACTTGGCAATAGTGATATCATTATGTTTTATAGCTAGCTAGCCTATTGGAATATGTAAACTGTCTAGCAAAATATTATTACTTTCTTATTAACTTTCTGAAAATTGAATTGTGATATATAATAAAGCAACAATACTAGTTATGTAGCATGTCAAATCACTTAACCAAATTATTACTGGAATTGCTTGATAAAGACTTTAGTGCAATAAGGGTATTCATATTAACCAGTATTTTTCCTACATGTATTTAGTACCTTTTTTAAGTCATGCGAATTAAGTTATATAATTTAATAATGTATACCATGCACTAACTAGACATACGGTTTAGACATACGGTTTAGTATTATCTAATTTACGATTTTTTGTCAAATTATTATTATATTTTTATATCATATTTATGCACCACTTAATTCATTTTATTCAAATTAGCGGACGTGATATCTGCTTTGGGTTATTGAGATATCGATGTCCAATTTTTAATCAATACCACAACAATTAGTTATTTAGTGTAGAATAAATATTTTTATAGTGTTAGTTCATATGAACTTACAAATATGATATCACTAGAGCACTAATTGGTTTTATGCATGTAATCATTATAAATTGGCATTATTTTTAAAGCTTGGGGTAAGACATGGATTTGAATCCTGATAGAGTTTCAAGTCATTATGGTCAAACATGTCTTTACATGGGTAATACATTGGATTCGAGTCCCAATGCACTATATTGATGATATAATGATGACTAAAGAAAAATAATATAGTATTCATTAAAGGCATGAAGATTGTCCCACTTGATTTGCTTCATTCTTGAAGTGAATATGGTAGCAGTACATAATAAGTTTAAATGAAGACATGTGGTTGAACAATGAACGTGAGTGTTCCAAAGATCAAAATAATAATAATCATCACTATGATTTTAAAGGAAAACAATAAGGGTTCTCAAAATAGTCCTTCAAAATGTGAAGGCAATGTTTACCATAAAATTGGTATGAAAATAATAAAGCACGTCGCTGATTATGATCCATTCCTTGAAAAGAATGTGACTTGTGATAAGCATTGAGAATGCAAACTCATTCCTAAAGTTGAGTGGCAATATGTGATAAAAGCAATGAATAAAAACATGCAATTCATGATTATATGAATACCACACAACTCACCTCTAAGGGAAGTTTGAGTGAAATAAAGAGAATAAATATTATTGTGTGGTTACATAAATATGTCATTGGTCGTGTACATGTGATACGCCAAATATTATTTTGTCATGCCTTATAAAAGTTATTAAAGTCAAAACTAAAGCAATAAATGATTTTGCTTATGATGATTTTGACCATGACAATTTATTATAATATAAGTTTCTCCGTGAAGGAAACCTTTACCATATGAATAGTTTGTTAAAAGATCGTGTAGTACAAAAGTTGTTAAAGCTCCGAATGAATAAAATTATTCATAACATTGATATTGTAAAGTCTCAGAAGAAATTTTTTGAGTTTCAAATGTACAAGTCAAAGTGATTATCATATTGAGACAATAAATGAAAGGAAGATTGAATATATTCATATTTCTATAATCATATCGGGTAAATATGAAAGGTACCCAGTTTTATTTCTATTTGTACTACACAAATATAAGCATGATGCTTGAATCATATGCCACAAGTAAACTAGAGGTTTACTAAAACAAATATTAGTTGGCATAACCGGTTGACCATCCCGGTTCAATTATGATGCGAAAAAAAATTAATTGAGAATTACATTGGCATATATTGAAGAATAGAAGATTCTTCAAGAATTCTCTTATGCTGGTTATTCTCATGATATACCAGTTAAGGTAGGGATTACATCCCTTGATTTCTGGAACAAATAAAAGGTGATAAATATATGGGCCCAGTCACCTGCCATGTGGATCGTTTACTATTATATGGTTTTAATAGATGCATCTATTATATGGTCACATGTGCATTTGTTATCAACTTGCAGTTTGGCTTTTGCAAGATTTATTGCTCAAATTATTAGAGCACAATTCCAGAATATAAATTATGATAATTTATCTTAATAATATTGGTTTAAATCCAAGTCGGTTTAGCAGAAATTGTATGCCTCCAGTTATAGCTAAATCATTGGTTATGAGAACAAAACTCTAAAAAAAAACGAAATTTTGTATGAGATGTATTATTTAATATACAGCAGCACTTGTACGCATCTAGCTAAATTATGAAAATTTCTTCCTATCACAATCGGTTCAGGGTCAGGAACCAAATAATTTCTATATAGAAATATGGATGTGTTATATGATTTAATTATTCCACCACAATGCACAAAGATGTGTTCCCAAAGAAGGTTGGGAAATGTGTTGGTGATCCCAACATTAGGGGGAGAAAATGGGCAGCTGAGAAAGTGATACGTGAAATGAATTATTGTGAATACATATAGATCCTCGTACAAGAAAATATGAACTTGAAGTTCAAGTGATAATTCATTTACAAATTATTGTCAGACGCATTTGCTGACCCAAAGCTAAATGTCATATTTCAGCTGCTAATGTTCCAAATAGAAAAAGTCCATGGGGGACAGAGTTTATGCCACTCATAAAGCGTAACAGACCAATCGGTTCCAAAGATAAAACTCCTTGAAGAAGGAGATGGGTAAATATTCAAAATGGTCATAAAAAGGAGGCAAATGCTCTAGAAGAGCACCACGACATAATATTTCACAAGACCTCATGGGAGAGGCTCAGGTACCTGAAATAATGAGATAAAGAGATCTCAATAAGTTATGTCTTTATTAGGTAATAATTAAACCGATATAAAATGATCGTCGACGATATTGTTAACATAATATAGCGCTCAATATTATTAACATTGACGAGGATCTTGAGCTCAAATCTGTCATGAAATTTGGACAGATAAATAATTGGCCAAATGAAAAATACGCAATGAAAGTTGACTTCACTTGAAAATATAAAGTTGGACGGAGTCCCAACACCTGAAAGTATAAATCCAGTAGAGGTAAATGTGTTCTTGTGCGAAAAAGGTCAAGTCGATAGACATAAAGATGACTTGTGTCACAAGAATATTTGTAAATATTCTGGCATTGATTATATAGAGACATGTTCTCTTGTGGTAGATGTAGTCATTTAAGATTTTAATCTGGCAATACATGAAAAACTTGATATGCGTATAATGGAAATCATTGAAGGATTTAAATTGTTCAGAAGCATATAAAAGTTTTCGAGAAACTTGTTCAATAAAGCTTCAGAAATCTTTATACAGATTGAAACAATCAGGTCGTATGTGGTATAATCGCCTGAGTGAATACCTGTTGAAAGAAGGGTACAAGAATGATCCAATTTGTCCTTGTGTCTTTATAAAAAGGTCTGGATATGAATTTGTTATAATCGCCGTGTATGTTGATGATTTAAATATCATTGGAACTCTTGGGGAGATTTCAAAAACAGTAGACTGTTTGAAGAAAGAATTTGAAATGAAAGATCTTGGAAAGACAAAATTTTGTCTTGGTCTACAAATTGAGTATATGAAAGATGGAATATTTGTCCATCAATCAACATATACCGAAAAGTTTTTAAAGCGATTCTATATGGATAAAGCACATCCATTGAGTACCCCGATGGTTGTGAGATCACTTGATATAAAGAAAGATCCATTCTGACCTCATGAAAATGATGAAGAGCTTCTTGGTGCCGAAGTACCATATCTTAGTGCAATTGGGGCATTAATGTATCTTGCCAATAATTCCTGACCAGATATAACTTTCTCAGTAAGCTTATTGGCAAGATTTAGTTCTTCGCCAACACAAAGACACTAGAATGGTATTAAACATATATTCAGATACCTCCAAGGGACCATTGATATGAGTTTATTTTATTCAAATGAATCCAAGCCATCATTGATTGGTTATGCAGATGCAGGATGTTTCTCTGATCCACACAATGGTCGATCTCATACAGGCTATTTATTTACAAATGGAGGTACAACCATATCATGGCGTTCAACAAAACAAACTATGATTGCTACTTCTTCAAATCATGCAGAGATAATAGCCATTCACGAAGCAAGTCAAGAATGCGTTTGGTTGAGATCAATAACTAAACACATTCAGCAAATATGTGGTCTTTCTTCGAAAGAGAATATTCTAACAATATTGCATGAAGACAATGTTGCATGCATAGCTCAATTGAAAGGAGGATATATCAAAGGAGATAGAACAAAGCACATTTCACCGAATTTTTTTCCACTCATGATCTTCAGAAGAATGGTGAAATAGATGTACAACAAGTTCGTTCAAGTGATAATTTGACTGATCTGTTCACTAACACATTACCAACCTCAATATTTGAAAAGCTGATATATATAAGATTGGAATGCATTGTCTTCGAGACATTAAGTGATTTTTCATCAGGAGGAGTAACAACACACTGCACTCTTTTCCTTAACCAAGGTTTTGTCCCACTGGGTTTTCCTGGTAAGGTTTTTAATGAGGCACCAAGCAATGCATATTATAAATAACTATGTACATCCCAATATATTTTTTTTGTAAGTTCTTAATGAGGCATATTATCTTACATGGACATCCAAGGGGGAGTGTTATGAATAGTTTGTACATTGGATGCTACATTGGATGCTCATGTTGTGAATAACTTAAAGATTAAATCTCTTACTTTATGTCCATCATCTTTACCTTTTATGCCTAAAAGGCTATGTAATTGCAATGGAAAGAAACACACAATTAAAGAAGAAATCTCTTCCTTCTCTCTATCTCCATTTCTTGTTCATGTTTTACTAAATTGCTTTTATTTTCTTGTTCAATTGTTACTTTGAGTTATATTTTATAACAATTCTGTTAATTGTGATCAAATACTAGTAATTTATTAATATGGATTGACGCTTACATTAATGCGAAAATGATACTGTAAAGTTATTCTCAAAATAATAACCTAAAAATATATATATATATATATTTATATACTTTTGTGGCTATCAAATAAAAATAGTTTCGGTCGCGGACTAAATATGATCTTTGCCCTACTTTAATACTAGTAATTTCATTTTAGTTTAAAAGTAGTTTAATTGTGATCAAATACTACAAAGATAAAACTCATATATTTGACAATTAATTGAGAATTGAGGCATAATTAATTAATTAAACTTTCTAAAAGTTTAATCAATATTTATCATTTTTCTTTTTTCACAAATTTTTCTTCTTTTCTTAATTCAGAAAAAACGAAGGCAATGGTTACTTAACTAACCCTACTGATTTTGATTTAAATATAGGTATGTAGGGCAGTAGGGTCAAATATTAGAGCCATTAATGTAAAAAGGACACAAAGAAGCATGCAGTGGTCAACATCAATGCACGCATGGCAAGGTCCAAAGGGTAGTCTCGAGGCTTTTTTAGTTTTTGTATATTTTTATAAACCATGTCAATACTTGATAAGGTGAAAAAAAATGAATAAATTACTATAATAGCAAGTAATGTTATTTTTTATATTTATATTTAATAATTTAATTTAATTTATTATTTATATATACACATTACAAAAAAAAATCGATGAAGCAGTGTCATGTGACACCGCTTCAAGCAAAGTACCTACGCCCTGCCCAAGGGGTATCCGCAAAGTCGTAAAACCATGTATAGAAGTCAATAACAGGGGAGTCGGCGATCGAAGTCCCGATGAAAAGCGATCAACAACAGTTCTAAAGTAGCGAAATTCCTTGTCAAGTAAATTTCGACCCGCACAAAAGCGTAACGATCTGGCACTATCTCGGTGAGAGGATAAATAAGATTTATTCCACCTTAATCAGATGTTTCGACTGCGAGTCTTGAATAAAAAAAATTGGTATGAAGCATTTCTCTTTTAATGAACCTTATGATGCACGAATTAGAATGAATCAGAATTCAAAGCGAGTACCTAATATCATGGGCGAAGCTATATGTTATAAAGGGTTGTCAACTGACCTCTTTTTGTCGGAAAATTACATTGTATATATAAGTAAATATTAAATTTTAGAGATATATAACATATATTGAACACTTTTGACGATTTTGTTTCGCTTTTTTTAAGTTTAAACACTTTGTAGGATGAAAAGTAGTACTAGTATTCAGGCCAGCAAAATTCTTGGCATAATGATAGTGGCAACATGGCTCAACTATACTATAATGTAATTAGTTGTCATGATGATAATTTCAATATAATGATCTTGACAACTGTAAATAGTAATAGTAACTTATGGCTTGAATCTAGTACTACGGCTTGTAATAGGGAGCCAGTTAGGCCCCAACTCTCTATACGTATTCACTAGTAATATATGTTATCTTCGTGACAAAAAAAAAAGAAAGTATTTTTGTACTATGAGTCCAGTGGCTTCAATGACACGAAAGGATAAAGGCATGAGAAGAGCTCATTTTTTGAAAGCAAGTGGGGAAAGAGAGTTGCTTTTGTCACAATTGTAGTCCTTTTTTAGCAACTCTTTTGACCTCCCTTTGCTCTCCCTCGTGTTCCATTTTAGTTTCTTGCAAGCAAGCCTGTTCATGATTCACTAAAAGCTAATCCGTTATGGATATTTAAAGGCTGAGTCGAGATTTAAATTTAACGGGTTTAACTTTTAAGATTTTTAATAATAATAATAATAATAATAATAATAATAATAATAATAAATTCAACATAATCCCACGAATGGGATATGTGGAGGATAATGGGTATGCAGACCTTATCCCCTTGAAGGTAGAAAAACTGTTTTCGACAAACTCCCGGCTCAAGGAAAGAAAAAGAAAACAGTAACAACCAGCAATAACAACAACAACAACGACAACAACAATAACAAGAAGAAGATACTAAGAAAACAAGCAGTAACAATAACAAGATAATAAGAGAACATGCAGTATCAATAGCAAAATAATAAGAGAACAAGCCGCATCAACAATAAAATAATAAGAAAATATATAGTAATAAAGATTACGAATAATACTTCTAAGATTTTTTATATATTAAATTTATTTTTCTGTTAAATATTTCTTGAGATTTTAGTAGCTTTTTACATGTATATCTCTAATAAGTATCAAAAGTTATGGGTTCAAACGACGTAATCGGTAGACTACATACACCCCTGAATGTTACTTGATTGAACTAAAAAAAAAAATACATAAATTGAATGGAAGTTGAATTGTTTGGACAAGCTTTTATTCAGGAAAAAGTTAAAATTTCATAGCTGAAATTATTATTTCAATTTGCAATTTTAAAAAATAAATAAAAAATCGAACCGAATTGCGTTAAAATTACATTGAACTGATCGATGAACACCTCTACTTGCAAGAGGATATAAGTAGATTTTCTTTTCACATTTTCATTTTACGTGTATAAAAGAATATATTTTTATATAAAATTATATAACTATCATAAATATCCAATTTCACTTAAAACATAGGAAAAAATACAAGCACAGAAAAGCACAATGTCGTTGTTGCAGAGATACTTCAGTAGTCAATGTCACAATTTGAAGTTTAGTTTCATAAGTTCAATTACAATGGTTTCCTCGACATTTATAACCTATAATTTAGCCTCTTCTCCTCCCTTATTAAAATCTGAAAAAAAAAAGAACATCGGATATAGTGACGTGGATAGAATCCTTTCACTCTTAATTAGAAATTTTGAATTTGAGTTCCGGAAATTAAACAAAATCTGGTAGAAGCGATTTTTCTTTTAATAAGCCTTACACATTGCAAATACTAATTAATTGAAACTTTAAAACGAGTTGCTGCACCGAATGAAAAACTATAAAAAATAATTAAAAAAATTACATCATTTGTAACCCATTGGAGGAGCAAGATTTAAAACAAAAGAGAACAAATTAAAGGAACTAGGTTTTATCTAGGTATGACCTAGTAATCATTGCATATATTCCTTAATAGTACTACTAATTATGTTCTTGAATAACAATTATTACTAAGTTGCTAAGTCCGATCAGCTAATAATGCATAACAATCATGACAACAGTGTCAACACTATAATATATAGTGTTTTTATATATAAAAGCTTTACTGTACTCTTTTTCTTTATATAAATACTTGAGTTAGTTTTTGCACATCTTTATCGACTCATTCGTCTCTAATTATACCTCTCATATATATTGATATTGAATAACTAACTATTAATGTTGATAGATGAGAAAAAATCACTTAGGCACGTTATTTTTTCTACTGGAATGTAGAATTGGTTTCACCAAATTCATTACACATTTAGCCATATCCTTGAGCTTTGTATAGTATTCTTTTAAGAGTCAACGATAACAATAGCTATGCTTTAGTTCGAAGCAAATTGAAATCACCAATATAAATTCTCACTAACTATGTCGCTTTATTTTAAGCTCATCTTATACCTCCTAAGAGTCAACTGCTAATAATTATTTATAGCAAATATATAATAATAATTTGGGAAAAAAATCTTTTACAACTGATAAACTACCCAGTAATCCAGAATTTCACAACCCGCTAATGTATACTCCCTTCTATTACTATTTTTTTCTACACGACCCTTGAAATTTTTAATAAGAAGGAACTTTAGACTATTTTACCTTTATTTATTTTAATATATATTCTATCTTTATTGAATATTTATTCTATTTATGTAGTCTTCATCTTCAAGAACAATTACTATTAAGGGTAAAATAAACAAAAAATAATTAATTTTATCTTGAACTACTAAAATTATAAATAATTTGAGATAATTATTTTTTGAAACCACGACAAATAATATGAGACGGGGAGCATAACATAAATTAATACCCTTATGTGCATTGAACGTTGTCATTCCAAAATTACCCTTTCTCCCATTGACCTTTGTGATTTATCTAGTTTTTGGACTACTCACAACTTGTAAGTAATGAAGTACATAAAATGTTTTAATATTGAAAAACCAAGAAACATTTTGTTTGAGTGTCACATCATTAATTACCTCAAAAATAGTGTTTTACTATTTTCTCAGTTATTGACCAAAATAATTGCACCCGCAAAATTCCAAGAAAAGTTGGATTAATAACCGTTTGTGCATGGATTTGGATGAATTAATATAAAGGTAGATAAAAAGAAAGATGCCCACATACAGGAAAAGTACTTCAATTTATTCTCTAATGGCAAACAACATATCTTATAAACTAAATAATTCCCTCAAATGGTCCCCGTGTTTGTTCTTAAAAAGCAAACTTAATTATATTCTCATTTCAACTAATCACCTTAGCTTTAATTAAAATTTAAGGGCCCGTTTGGCCATAAAAATAATCATTTAAAAAAAATTTACTTTTTCCAGAATCAGTATTTGATCATACAAATTTCAAATTTCACCTGAAATTGAATTTTGAACTTTTTTCCAAAATTTAAGGTTCAGTTTGTCCATAAAAAGTCTCTTTTTTCAAAAATGTATTTGTCCATGAAATTTTACAAGTTTTTGAAAATTTTCGAAAATGAGTTTTTCAAAAAATAAAAAATTATTTTGACAATTTTTTCAAAATTTTCAGAAAAAATATTTTTTCTCATTCATAAAACTGTAATATTTTTCAAGTAAAATGCATGTCCAAATATAATATCAAAAAACAAATACCATTTTTCAGGACTACTTTTTTTCAAAAAAAAAAATACAATTTTTATATCCAAACGCCTACCAAAAAACTCAAAAAATTAGTTTTCAAAATAGTCACAACAAATCAAAAACAACTCTAAATTGTATTCATGTCCAAATACAACTCTAATTTTCTAAATTATTTTCACTTGGAAAAAAAAAGTTTATTTTTTTCCCGAAATTTCACCACTCTTATATCCAAACGCCCACTAATTTCTTCTTCTTTTTTACCAGTCTTTCTCTAGTCCCAATGCAAAAATAAAATAAAATTGTGTAATACTAGTAGTAGTATAACATAAGTTGTGACACAGTTTTGGTTATTTTTTGTAGTGTTGGTTTTTTCTTCTTCTTTCCCTTATTCTGCACTTCTAGTCTTCTACTACTACTGATGCAAGTCCCAATGGGGATACTTTTTCAGCTTTTGTACATCACTACTATTACTTTCTTGATTTTCCTTTCTTTAATCTTTGTTCCAGTTTCAGCTGTTGATCCTTTTACAGAATCACTCTTGAGCTTAAAATCTGAAATTCTTGATCATTCAAACAGTCTAAGTGACTGGATTTTGTCTTCTGATTCTGTAGTGAATAGCCCTACTGAGAAAATATTTGCATGTTCTTGGACTGGTGTAAAATGCAATGAAAATTCTTCTTTGATCATTGGTTTGGATCTTTCAGTGAAAAATCTTGGTGGGGTTTTTTCAGAAGGTCAATTCAGTCCTTTTAGTGATCTTCTTGATCTGAATTTGAGTCACAACTCATTTTCTGAGAAACTTCCTGCTGGTATTTTCAACCTTACAAAACTGAAAAGTTTGGATATAAGTAGAAACAATTTTTCTGGTCATTTTCCTAGTGGAATTTCAAATCTTGTAAATCTTGTAATTCTTGATGTTTTTAGTAATAGTTTCTCAGGTCCTTTACCTAAAGATGTTTCACAAATTGAGTCACTCAAAGTACTGAATTTTGCTGGTAGTTATTTCAGCGGTTCAATCCCTTCTGAATTTGGTTCATTCAAGAATCTTGATTTTATTCACTTAGCTGGAAATTCACTAAGTGGTAAAATACCATCAGAATTAGGAATGTTGAAAACAGTTACTCATATGGAAATTGGTTATAATTCATATGAAGGAAGTATTCCTTCGGAATTAGGAAATATGAGTAAGCTTCAGTATCTTGATATTGCTGGTGCAAATTTATCTGGTTCAATACCAAAAGAGCTAAGTAATTTGACCCATCTTGAATCACTTTTCTTGTTCAGAAACCAACTTAATGGAAAAATTCCATTTGAGTTTGGAAAAATCAGTTCTTTATCAAGTTTGGATCTTTCTGATAATTTGCTTTCAGGTTCTATTCCTGAGAGTTTTTCTGAGTTGAAAAATCTAAAACTTCTTAGTGTTATGTATAATGACTTGAGTGGAACTATTCCTAAAGGTATTGCTAAGCTTCCATTGCTTGATACTCTTCTTATTTGGGACAATTTCTTTTCAGGGTCACTACCAAAAGACTTAGGAAAGTATTCAAAGTTGAAATATTTAGATGTTTCAACAAACTATTTTGTTGGTAACATTCCACCAGATATATGTTCAAATGGGGTTTTACTAAAATTGATCCTTTTTTCTAACAATTTCAGTGGTGGAGTTTCTCCATCATTGTCCAATTGTTCCTCTCTTGTTCGAATCCGAATCGAAGATAATTCATTCTCAAGTGATATTTCCTTGAACTTTGGCAATTTTCCTGATTTGTCATATGTTGATATGTCTAGAAATAGGTTTAGTGGAGGGATTCCTGCTAATATTGCCTTAGCTTCAAATCTTCAATACTTCAATGTGTCTAATAATCCAAATCTTGGAGGTATAATCCCAGAAAAGGCATTGTCTTTGTCACTACAGAATTTCTCAGCTACTAATTGTAGTATTTCAGGAGATTTTCCTCCTTTTGGACCATGCAAATCTTTACTCGTTCTCGAGTTGAGTATGAACAATGTTTCTGGCATTATCCCACAAAGTATAGGCAATTGCCAAAGTCTTGTGAGTATAGATTTGGCCAACAATAACTTATCTGGTCATATACCTGTTGAATTTGCTAGTCTTCCTAGTATTAGTGTTGTAGACTTGTCACACAATGGTTTTAATGGTCCAATTCCTGCTAAGTTTGGAAGCTCTTCTAGCTTAAAACTTCTTAATGTGTCGTTCAATAATCTATCGGGTTCGATCCCACTTGAGAAGAGTTTTAAGGTGATGGATGGTAGTGCCTTTTGGGGTAATCCTAATCTGTGTGGGGAACCGTTGAGGCCTTGTCGCCACGGACCAAATGGACTAGAGTTAGGAAGTAGAAGGACGCAGAAGTTGGCTTGGGTTCTTATAACTTGTGGAGTTGTGGTAGTAGCTATTACAGCTGCAGTTTTCGGAGTGCTTCACTTCAGAAGAGGAGGTAAAGGGAAGTGGAAAATGGTTTCTTTTAGTGGACTTCCTCGGTTTACAGCGAATGATGTTTTGAGGAGCTTCAATTCTGTTGAAGAAGCCAAAGATTTGGTGCCACCTTTAGTTGCTGCTGATTGCAAAGCTGTTCTGCCGACAGGAATTACCGTTTTGGTGAAGAAGATCGAATGGAGACCAGAAGGAATGAATTCCATGTTGGACTTGATATCGAGGATGGGCAGCGCAAGGCAAAAGAATTTGACAAGATTGCTAGGATGTTGCTACAACAAGCAAATGGCTTACTTGTTGTATGATTACTTGCCTAATGGGAATTTGGCCGAAAGGATCCGAACGAAGAGAGATTGGGCGACCAAGTATAAAATCATTGTGGGAATTGCCAGGGGATTGTGTTTCCTGCATCACAATTGCTACCCCGCGATTCCTCACGGAGATTTAAAGGCAAATAACATTGTCTTTGATGAAAACATGGAACCTCATTTGACCGAGTTCGGTGTTAAATTCTTGAATCAGTTAAATAATGGTCCAGTGCAAGCAAGAGTTGGAAATGAAACAGGTATGCACTTATACTTTCTAGTAGAAGATGCTGTCTGCAGTAATTTTTTTTGTTAAATAGTTACCATAAGCTTTTTTTTTTTTGTTTGTAAAAAAGCGAGGGGGCCTTGGCGTAACTGATAAAATTGTTGCCATGTGACCAGCACGTCACGGGTTCGAGCCGTGGAAACAGCCTCTGGCAGAAATGTAGGGTACGACTATAGGGCTATTATAGCCATGTACAATAGACCCTTGTGGTACGGACTTTTCCCGAACCCGCGATTAGCGGGAGCTTAGCGCCCCGGATTGTCCTTTAGTTACCATAGAAAGTGTTTAATGATCTTAATTTGAATGATGACATAAGTTACTAGCCTGTATTCTTGTTGTAAATCCTGTTTAATTGTATCGAACAGGTGAAATTGACCGAGCTATAAAGGAAGAACTTTACACGGACATATACAACTTTGGTGAGGTCATTCTTGAAATCTTAACAAACGGAAAGCTGTCAAATGCAGCGACGAACATACAGAATACCTCCAAAGAGGTTCTTTTGAGAGAGGTTTTGTATGAGAATGATGTTGCTCCATCGAACTCGGTCCAAGAGGAAATAAAATTGGTTCTTGAAGTCGCTTCGCTTTGCACCAGAAGTAGATCCTCAGATAGGCCATCAATGGAAGAAGCACTAAAACTTCTCTCTGGATTGAAGAAACAAGGGTAATAATGTTCTTGAACTAGAAGAGCAAGGCCAATATTTTGACATGATTAGATAATTCTGAAGCATAAGTATATTGTAAAGTATCTTTTTTATTTTCAGTTGATTTCAAGAGAATGTTTTTTATGTAAAGTAGAGGAATGTAAGTATGTTCTGTCCTCAGCAATATAAGGTCTGCTATTTTATCTTTTTTTGGATGTGCTTTATTCTTGAGAATGAAATACTATAATAGAGTAACTATTCCCATATTCATATGGTACTGATGCTAAAGTGGTACTTTATGCTACTGAGTAACTGAAAGTTATCCTTCAGAATATTGTCATAATCAGTTATAAATAACTCAAACCTTAGATTCCAACAACAATCACTTTATATAGAGTATAAAAAGGTTTGTGCCTTAGCTAGGCTTGTTAGCATCATTTCTTGAAACACTCTCTATTTGTAAGTATATGGCATCTTCTCTTGACCTATGTTGCTCGAATCATTCAAAAACGTCTCGGGTGCATGTCGAATACTTTAAAAGATTTGTATTTTTAGGGGATCTGAGATTGGCACATCGATATTTTTGAAGGATCGGAGCTAGGGCTGTGCATTTGGATCGGATATCCGAAATTCGAACCGATCCGCTCAATTTCGGATTTCTGATTTCTGGATCGGATTCGGATTTGATTTATTAAAATTTCGGATTTTCGGATTGGATTCGGATTTGTATAGTTTGAACCCGATCCGAAATCCGAATTTATTAGGGGAAGTATAAATACTAATTTTATTTTTAGGGTTAGGTCTTAATTCTTATTTCATTCTCATTCTTTTCTCATAGCCCGACTTAGACTCAAACTCTCACTGGTTGTCGCTTCCTCTGTCTCTTGACCGATCTGCTCCTGCTCGTCGCTTTTCAAACCCGTCCTACATGAAAAGGTCATCAAGATAATGCTGCTTCTAAACAACTCAATATACAAATAGAGGGGAACACTATGAACAAGTTGTACGTTCCAGCTTTTCCAATTCTTGTTGAATTATTAACTATGTGTATGTGGATTAGGACTGATGTTCACAAGAATTAGAACTATGTTGAACTGTTGTTTATGTTAATTTTGTTCTGTTATGAACTGTTGAATCCGATCCGAAAATCCGATCACCAAACCGATCCGAAATTATGCAATCCGATCGAATCCGATATAATTCGGATCGGATTCGGATTGCATTTTGTGGAATCCGAAATCCAAAATTTCAATCCAAAATGTGCTAAATCCGATCCGATCCATGCACAGCCCTAATCGGAGCAACATAGCTCTTGGACTATGTAAGGGTGGATGTACAATGGCAACAAGTGTAGCTGCACCCTATTTTCTCTCGACATATGTTGCTCGAATCCTTCCAAAATGACATATGTTGCTTGAATACTTCAAAAATGTCTTAGGTGCGTGTCAGATCATCTAACAGTTTGCAGTTTTAGAGGATTTGACATTGGTGCAACAACATTTTTGGAGAAAGTGAAAGCCAAGCTTGCAGATTTGGACCCCGATTCACAAGCATCTTCAGAAAATATGACGGGTATCGCTTCTATTTACTTTTGTCTCTGTTTACTTCATCACTTTCAGCACAAATCTAACCAGCTTTGCATCTTCATTCTTCTCATACAACAAGCCAAAATCAATGGTTCCTTTCACATACCGCAGGTCCCTTTTGCTGTACCCAATGTTGTTGAGAAGGCTTGTGCATGAACCTGGAAGTGTAACATTTTGCAAACACTAAATCTGGCCTTTTATTAGTGAGAAACATCAATCCTCCAACCAAAGCTCTTCTAAATTGCCTCTCGTCCACCTTCCAAGATCCATCTTCTAGTTTCAGTGTCACTACCCATTTTCTGAACAAGTCGGGACCGACACTCGATCACTAAACATGACCGAGCAGACCATCTCTACTTATCAAATCTATTATAACTCCAAACTATATATGCAACAAGGCAATACTCTAACCAAATACTTTTGATTAATTTAAATATTTAAATAAATCAATTCCAAAACTTTTACTGTTAAGTTATTATAAAAAAAACACTTGAATCTTAACCCAACGACTATGTCTGTGAAGCCTCTACTGATAAACTGACGCACTGCTCAGGACATGAGATTTCCTGGCCAGTTCTCTAAGTAAACAAAGAAAAAATTAAATAAATATGACCCTAAGGAATACTCCACGAACAAAAGCGGAGCTCACCAATAGCACTAGAAGAGAAGGAAGTCCTAACCAGTAATCTGCTCGCCTGCAAAACCGATTCCTACGTTGTACCGCATACCAACGTAGGTTCCCAAAAGAGAACGTCAGTACCATCCTCAGTGAGTCTCAACAACAGGGGGCGAAACTTTAATAACATATATATTACGAGCAAAGGTTCTAAATGCATGTAAAACATAAAGCTTATAAGAATAATTCTAAATAATTGCATTTCTAAATAATTGCATAATAGCAGTTTATGAATATTCTAAAAGAAATTCTTTTCTTTTTCTTTCTTATAAAAAATACTTCACTTTATACTTTGGGAGTTCCAACTATCCTGACTTGTTTCTGTCTTAGTCACCGTGTGATCGGCACGGGTTCGATCCCAACCTGATCGGATAGGCCCAATTCACGAGGTGTCAATCGCTTCATGGTTCTCAGCGCTCATGTATCATACCTTATCTTAGCTAAGTAAATTCTCAGCAACGAGACCCTCGACTCGAGTGCTCCCTACTTTGGCACAAGTAGTTTCAGGAAGTCAACGTCTTGGTCAGGACCCTTGGCCTGGACGATGATCCTTTCTCAGAATAAAGGATACTCCCAAAAATCTTTTCTTTCTAAAACTTTTTCTTGTGACTTTCCAAGTCTAAATCTTTTCTGGAACATCCAATATATACTCATACTAGTATCCTTAAATGTAAAGCATGGCATAAAAATAAAATAAACATCTAAAAGTATTTCTAAAGATTCTTGCTTCTTTATAAATTTTCAACATGAAAATTGCATATAAGAATAACACAAAAATCTGAAAATTTATGCACATATATCATAATAAATCATCTAAACTTTTGCTAGAATAATTCTAAGTTAATAGGTATTCACTCGCTCCAATTAGGTAAATATAAACTTTTTTAAGCAATTCATCGAACATCTTGTATGCGTGCTTTTGTGAGTTAAACCACTTTAGAAAAGGGTTATATCAACTCACCTCAAAACTTCTCGAGCCAATACGTAGGCCCCAGTCACCAGTCAAACAATCGATTCTATAACAACCTGTGCATTTCGATTAATTTTAAAGTTTCACACCTAAACATGAAATTTATTGTTGATATAGAGAAGGAAGGGAATCAATTATTCAATCCTTACTTATTACCACTGTAGGGTAATTGACAATAGGGAATTTTATATACCTGAGTTCAAGAATTAATGATTTGTAAAGAACCTTATGTCACGCCCCAACCTCGGGAGGCACGATCGGCGCTCAATCGAGTGAACCCAACTGAGCAAGCCTTTTGAACACTTTCTATCCAACTCACTATGACTACGAAAACCATGCTTCCATTTATTTAAACAGTAGGAAAGGTCGTACATATCACGTTGCTAATTTATTTCATATTACCACATTTAAACCATAGTTAAGTTCCCAAAATTTCATACAGATACAGTTAGAAAAACTAGAGTTTAGAAATTTCAACACAGCTCATTGACCCGTACATGACCCACACAAACGTCTACGGAGCCTCTAAAAATACAAAAGACAGTTATGATAACGCCGGCAATAGGGCCCCGACTATACTTCAAAAGTGAAAATCTATAACAAAAGATGTACAACATAACCCCTAAAGGAAAGGGGCTCACCAAGACTCCTGAGAGGAGGATGCTCCGCTACCTGCGATCGGCACTGGCTGCTATGGAATCACTTACATCCATTCAAAAGATGTAGCGTTCCCAACAAAAGTGACGTTAGTACCATGGAATAGTATTAGTATGTATAACTAAACACCATCTTGTTAGAAAGAACAACCATACAAGAATAAAGAAATCATATGGACTAACAAAAGCTTTAACAATCACCACATCATCAAATAAAAGGAATCACATAAATTTCGTATAGTTTCTATAACTTTAGGTTGGGGCATTTCATACTGTTGTATCATCCTTCACAATACTACCGCTTCCTTGCGCAGAGTCCGATCATGGCCCGATCGGCTAAGCTGCCTTATTTGAGACATATACCTCAATCACTATTTCATTCTCACTTTCCCGGTTCAATATCAACACAATACCACCATGTGCGTAGCATGGCGTCCGATCACGGTCTGATCGGCTAAGCCGTCTTACCAAGACGTTACCCTTTTCCGTTAATCATCTCACTTCAATTTTTTTGTTTCACATATATTAGTTCATCGGCACTCGGGGCCACAATTATCACATCATACTGCGCACTAGGCCACATTTCATAACTCACGTTTCACATCATTTCCATTTTCAACATTAACCTTGCCATTTAAGAAAATAGGCACATACGAGAGCAATTCGAGTTGTAAGCATAGAGGGGAATTCACATAGTTCGGTATAATAATCACAATTTAAACTTGACTTGAAATTTAGGCATTTTAGCACATAGTTCATATTCTTCGCACATCCTCAACTTACAAAGAATAGCATATTAAACACATGGAGGCACACCTTTCATATATATTCTCATAACACTAATTCATTTGAAATAGCAAGTACTACATCAATCAAGTTTCGGACTTACAACATTTACATGGACACCATGGGAGCTCAATTTCTAAGAATATGGGGTTTTAGCCCTACATACCTCAATAGAGCTTTCCTTAAATTCTTACAAAATTCTGGAACTCTTAACAACTTCGATCTATTTTATGAGAATTACAAGTTGAACAAAAAATTAGAGACATGATTAAGATTCTAGATCATTTGAGTATATTATCAAGCACTAAGTGTGCATTGTGATTTTAGGACCCTTTTGTGAGAGATTTTTATCATCTTACACCCCAATTGCTATCTTTTTAACTCACAATCTTCTCATACCCTATTATTACTCATTCATGCAAGATAGTCAATCCTTACCCATGAACCCACTTGTTAATCGCTTATTTTAATAGAAATTTTGAAATCATAGATTAGGGCACAAATTCTGACCTCTTAGAATGAATGCCTAGTAATTTTACTTGATAATCTTCAAAGATTTGGGCAAGGATTGTAGTGACTTTGTAAGAGGGGTCTCATGGGGTGTTTTTAATGGGATGGGGTCGGGTTCTAAAATTTTGAAAAAAAGGAGCCCCGACACAATCTGCGGTCGCATATGCGATCGCATAATTGACATGCGGCCCGCGAAAGGGACCGCAAAATGGCCCCCAAAACTTGAACACACTGCCCGGGTATGCGACAAGAATGCGGTCCGCATACCTGTTCTGCGGTCACATAATGCACTGCAAAACTTCCCCTCCCAAAAATTTCAAGGAGATTATGCGATGACTATGCGGCCCGCATATTGATTATGAGATCGCATAATTGGCCGCATAGTTAACTTCAAAACTAACCAGCATACTGTTTCACTCTGCGGCGACTATGCGGTCCGCATAGCTATTATGCGACCGCATAATGGACCGCAGAAATGCGCTTTTCTGAAAAATATTATTCCTTAACTTTTTAATGCATAGATCAATCCAAAAGGTCTGAACCGCGGGAATTTTACAAATTTTTAATGCATATTCCTAACGTGGCACTATGAGATTTCGGGTTTTTGAGGAAAAATTCCATGGGGCCTTACACCCTAAAATTTTCTGGCGTGAGTATTTCGCTGAAATGGCTTCTGTTTCTTGAGCAGAATTTCGACTTCTGCTTTCATGCCTTTGTCTACCAAAAGCCTTTTATGGGCTTAAGTGTCACATCTTTAGTCTTAAACTAAGTGCATGTGCGGCACTTGGCAACTCACTCACGATCTTGCATAACTTGCTCACGTTTTTGCTATGCCAAGTCATCCTTACTACACTCAAGATCGCTAAGAGAATGGAAGAAAGAACACAAGAGAATTGTTAAAGGAAGCTTTGTATTAGAGAGAACTTGAATTGTTTGCTTGGTTGATGAATTACAAATGAATGCCCCCTATTTATACTAATCACCTAGGGCTAGTATGTAAATAATAATTGTTTTACAAGTTCTTCCGTATTTACAAATAAGTCCTTCTCTAGAATATTCTACATAGTTAGAATCTTCTAAGAACTTTCCTAACAATTCTATAGAGTTCTAGGGTCTTCCTAAGGAAACCTCTATATTTCTCTAGAACCTTCCTACAAGTGCATAAATATCTAGAACATTTCCAAGGAGATTCTCTATAGTTCTAGAATATTCCACTAAGATCTAGTCCCTAACTTATATAACCATTCCATATGGCAAAAATATATGTCAAGTGTCACCTACGTGGTATGATGATATGGCGGGTCATGACACTCTCCCCCACCCAATTTTGTGCCGCCCTCGGCACAAAGTATCGACACATATGCGCGCACCTCGCTTTGGTGTCGCTAGAGATCTTTGTCCATTAGCCATGATGCCCTATGAAGTGGTTCTCCTTCCCATTTCATGAGGTACTGGCTAGTAGCTACCTTTCTTCTTACGCGTTTGTACTTTGGATGGATAGCAATGATGGCCTCCATACTCCGCCCATCGGATGCCCCTCCTTGCTCTTGGCCTGAATCTTCCCATGACTCAACCAAGCCTAGCAGCTTCTCAAGCATCGAGTCCATGCTTCCACTCCCTATTTGGCTGCCCTCCGTGGTCCAACCTTACTGACAAACTTGAACCCTCTGCTTGGTGCATCCTCAGAGTCCGATAGCATGACATCATTTCGTAACTCACCATCCTCTTCAACTATATCCATCCAACATTTCTTGCTGCCACCATGCTCCATTTGCATGGTGCCAAGATAGGCTTTGGAATTTCTTACTTTCGGCTTAGATTCCAAGCGCATCCCTCCAATGCAGGCGGTTTCTCCTGTGTCATCCTTATGTGCTTGAGCAAAGTTCCCTGTCATTGCTGCAAGCTTCCCCAACTATGGGAATTCACTTGCCCGATGTGACCCTTTGCAGAAGTAGCACCCTCCCTTAAGCACGTACTCCCTACCATTTTTTGGCCCCTTGCCATTTCTCTTGGACCCCTGTCCGTTATGGGATGGCCCCTTGCCATTACCCTTGTATACCTCGGCTATGCATTTCCCGTTGTCCTCATCATGATCTCCCTCATCCCTCTCAGCGTTGCTTCTTTGGACTTGGCAGGCTCCATCTTGAAGTCAACAAATGACTAGGCTACTCCATTGGCCCGTTCACGTTGGCTATTTGATGTCGACGAGATTTGCAGTATTAAGGTAGTGAACTCGCGTGCATACTCCCCAATTGTGGTCTCTGTCGGAGCTCCCTTAGCTTCCGCCAGTCTGCCACCTCGCATGCAGCCCGTGCACCACCATATAGCTTTCGCTTAGGGACCTTCGCGTTGATCCCTTCTGCAAGTACCAAGCCCTTGGTAATTCCGGTCATGGTTCCCTACAAAACTTTCTTCTAGCAATCTCTTGTATTCTTTCTAACATTCCTTAGTCATAACCTTTGCTCTGATACCGCGTTGTCACGTCCTTAGTCTTAAACTAAGTGTACGTGCGGCACTTGGCAACTCACTCACGATCTTGCATAACTTGTCACATTCTTGCTATGCCAAGTCAGTCTTACTACACTCAAGATCGCTAAGAGAATGGAGGAAATAATACAAGAGAATTGTTAAAGGAAGCTTTGTATTAGAGAGAACTTGAATTATTTGCTTGGTTGATGAATTACAAATGAATGCCCCTATTTATACTAATCACCTAGGGGCTAATATGTAAATAATAATTGTTCTACAAGTCTTTCCATATTTACAAATAAGTCCTTCTCTAGAATATTCTACATAGCTAGAATCTTCTAAGGACTTTCCTAACAATTCTATAGGGTTCTAGGGTCTTCCTAAGGAAACCTCTATATTTCTCTAGAACCTTCCTACAAGTGCATAAATATCTAGAACATTTCCAAGGAAATTCTCTATAGTTCTAGAATATTCCACCAAGATCTAGTCCCTAACTTATGTAACCATTCCATATGGCAAAAATATATGCCAAGTGGCACCTACATGGCATGATGATGTGGCGGGTCATGACATAAGGCTCTCACGTGCCCTTCTTCCTTTTGTTTCTTTTTTTTTACTTAACTAATATTTAATTATATTTACTTTTAATAATTAATAACATTAAAATTATTAATATTCCCCTAATTGTATATCCAATTATTTTTAAATAGAGAAGTAACTCAAAATTAATCACACGGGTTTAAATCCGTAATAGAAGTATAATTTAAGATAAAAAAAAATTAAATTCTATATTTAGCATGTCTTGAAACTTTTATAGATTTGAGGAGTGTTATATTCAACTTTTCATTTGTACACCTTGGAGTTGAAATTGGTTCTCAATCAGCCTTGTTGAACCTCTTTAACAACTCCATAGCATACTTCTTTTGGTTGATGAAAGTTCCTTTTTCAAGTTGCTCCATTTCGATTTTAAGGAAATACTTCATTAACCCCAAATCTGTCATCTCAAATTCTTCTTTCATTGAAGTCTTAAACTCCTCAAGAACACTAACTGAGTTCCTTGTAAAGATTACATACAAGCAGATGCATATTAACTGATTTCCTACCTTTTTCTATATAATGTAGGCGCATGCATGCTTTGGACATAACCTTTTTTCATAAGATGCTCATCAATCTGCTTATACCGAGCTCTAGGAGCTTGCGTTAATCCATGCAGGGCCTTTTTCAATTTATAAACCATATCTTCACGCCTTCCTTCGCATAGCCAACAGGTTGCTCCACATAGACACTCTTCATGTATTCCATTCAAAAATGCAGTTTTCATATCAAGTTGATACATTTTGTTTGCAGTTATACTGATATGAACAAGCAAAAATTTTGGAACCTGTTGAAGTGAGCTCTCCTCCTTGATCTGTCCTCAGTGCTTGTATTTTAACCCCATCTGGTTTTCTATTTCTAACTTGAGTTTTCTGAACATCTCATATGCTTTACTCTTTTACTTGAGAAAATATACACATTGTATCCTTGAAGAATCATCAACGAGCAAAAGAAAATACTTGCTTCCATTAAGAGACTCTATGCACCTAGGTCCACATAAATATGCGTGAACTAAAGCAAGAGCTCTTCTTGCTCTAAATGACTTTTCTTTCTCCAACTTCTCTCGATGTTGCTTTGTGACAATGCATGCTTCACATAATCTGGTTCTTGATGTGAGACTTGGCATCTTTCAAGTTTCAACAGCTTTGATGTCACTCCTTTGCTTCAACTCATCATAGTTTAAATGACAAAACCTCTTATGCCATATCGTTGATGTTTCTGCTGCAGAAACATAAAACATGAACTTGAAGTTGAAAAATTCTCTGGAAACATCTTGTTCGCTATCATTTAGCAAGTAAACATTTTGCAACCAAAATTATCAAAAATTACCGGACTCCTTCCTCAAAAAGTATGCTATAACCAGATAGCATAATTCATCCCAAGCTTAAAAATAATTTTGCCGCATCTTTGGTACATAGAGGACACCATAAATTGTTTTACTTCCTTCAGGGAGCTCCATTTTGATACTACCGATGCCAGTGGTAGTGATTATGTTGTTATCTCCCTAAGTAATCACCGTCGTCTTTCTTTCATCTAGCTCATGAAACAACTGCTTGTTTTCAATCATGTGGTTGCTGCATCCGCTGTCAAGTTACCATACACTCTTTTACTCTAAATTTCCCATGAAGCAACAAAAAAATAGATTTTCTTCTTTTACTACACTTGTTTCTTTTTGGAAGTTTGTCACATCTCCCTTTTGTTTGCATTTTTTTGCCAAATGTTCATACTTACGGCAGTTGTAACATTGGTGCTTTTTTTTGAACCAGCAATCATCTTCTGCATGATTCTTCTTTTTGCAGAATTTGCATTCAGAATTTGCTTCTGGATGGACTGTCAACGGTCTCTTCCTCTACCATGAGCTCATCTTCCCCCTTCATTGGTTGCTTGCAGCACCTCTTCCTCATCCACTAACACTCGGCCTCATTGGGACATTTGTATCTATACCCGCTTTTTGTGTCACGTTTTAACTTATGTCCGCTTTACAAAAAAAATTGCAAGCGTACCCGTTTTTTCGCACAACTTCAGCATACGGGGCTGAAGTAGTAAAGACAATCACGCAAAACTTTAGCATTCTAGTAGCTGGGCCTAAAGTTCAGCTCTAGAGCTGAAGTTTTTGTTTTGTAACTGGCGAACTTCAGCTCTAGTGCTGAAGTTTTTGTTTAGTAACTGGCTGAAGTTTTTGTTTTTGTAACTGACGAAGTTTTTGTTTTGTAACTGGCGTTTTTGTTTTTGTCACTGGCGAACTTCAGCTCTAGAGTTGAAGTTTTTGTTTTGTAACTGGCGAAGTTTTTGTTTTATAACTGTCGAACTTCAGCTCTAGAGCTGAAGTTTTTGTTTAGTAACTGGCGAACTTCAGCTATAGAGCTGAAGTTATTTAGTTCTCTTTTCTTTCTAGTGCTTGTGCTAGAGCTGAAGTTATTTAGTTCTCTTTTCTTTCTAGTGCTTGTGTGTTTGTTTTTCTTCTTCTTAATGTGTGTATTCTGAGAGACAAACAACTATTCTTTCAAAGAATTCTCTTCGACAGATCGGCATTTGGAAACACATGTCTGCTATATCCTTTGGCACAAGCAAATTGCTATACATGGATTGCTTTTCAGAATTTATTTATATATAAAAATACTATTAAAGTCCCAACCTTCAATGACACGTGCCTTTCTGCGATGCAAAAGTTCACACTGCTATTGATTCTCGACATGAACAAGCAAGCGAATGTTACCACCACACATTCTAGTGCAGCACCAACAACAACAGAAGAAAGAAGAAGAAGAAGAAGAAAATGAAGGAGGAGGAGAAAGGGGGCTGAGGTTATTTAAAAAGTGAGTACAAGTTAAAAGTTTTTAAAAAAAAAAACGGGTATAGGTTAAATGGGAGCGATCAAATAGGGCGCCCATGCAATTTTTACGACCTCATTTGAGAGGCTTGCTCCAAACTGCTTTGGGCTTCATATCTCTCCAATGTATGCTCATGGGATAAAAGTGATCCCATCAAGTAATGAATTGAATAGTTACTTAGGTCTTTTGACTCTTCAATTGCTATCACGACTGGGTCAAATATTTCTGGTAAACTCCTTAGGATTTTTTCAACAACTTGTTGCTCCTTCACTTCTTCTCGATATGCCCTCAGTTGGTTCACAATGGTCTGGGCACGAGTGGAAAAAACAACAATCTTCTCTGTGGTCTTCATTGTGAAATTCTCAAATCTCTTCTTAAGGCTTGAATTTTGATAACAATGGCTTAGTTCAATCCTTGGAATTCCTCCTGCAACACATCCCATGCCCATGATTCGAGGGAACAAGCAGTCATCTACACCTTGTTGAATCATTGTCAAGGCTTTTACGTCCTTTTTTGTCTTCTCCTTAAGCTCTTTACACTGAGTTGATGTTAGTTTGTTTGTCTTTTTGTAAGTGGTGTAGCCACTCTGAACTACCTCCCACAAGTTGTAGGATCCGAGCGTCATCTTCATCTTGATAGACCAGAAAGGATGATTGTCCTCTTTTAGGACTGGAATGTGTAGTATTTGGTTCTTTATAACTTGTATTGACTAATGATTTATTATTGTGGTGTTTTAGGTTGTTGATGAGGCAGAGAAGGACAATGAGTGGGACTACAATGAAAATGTCGCAGATGATGAAGATGCATCTGAATTTTTGCATCAGGGTGGTATTGCGTTCAATAAATTGGACCTCCCTGGTGATGATAGTGAGTAGATAGTTGTCTTAACCACTCAGTTCGTATATTGTTGTTTACCTTTTTGTATTGGGAAGGGATTTGAAAAGGGGAAAGATTGGCTATAATGTAAATGAAAGAGGCAAAGGCGACTCCGTAAAATTGGTGGCCTAAAGCCAAATTTTAATAAGAGGCCTTATAATTTTTTTATTAGTACGTATACACACAAATATGCAAAAAAAAATTAATCTTGCCATTTTTTCATACTTGTTGTTTATAGCATATATTTTTAAATGACATAAAGTCTTTAACTTCACATAGTAATATTATTATTTATATTAAAAAGAAAAATTTAAATAAATGAGATATTAGACATGTATTTGCAATATGTTACAGTTGTTATTGTTGTAAAAAATATATTTACTAATATGATGATTTAAGTATTTTAATTCAAAGTTTTAAAATATTTTTGCTGTTTAAGAGTAGACATCTTTCTTTCTTTTTTACAATTTTGTTTGTACTTTTTATTTTTTCTACAAACATTTATATTATCTAATCTGAAATAAAATATGAAATCCATTATTAATATTTTGGGGGACCTAAATCAAGGCTTTACTAGTCTCCTACTAGAGCCACTTATCCGCCCCTGACATTCTCAATAAAATTTATAAAGTTTCACTTAAAATAAGGCAACTATGACACGAGCATTAAAGGCAGCTAGTTTGTCATTCAGTTACCAAATGTGATTGAAGCTGGTTGAATAGTACGTTTATAGTGGGGCAGTAGTCTGTAAATAATTGTTGATTGTCAATGAGGGGCGGCTCAACAAAACTGGTGGCATAAACCAAAATATATTAAAAAGACCCTGAAACATCTCTTATAAAATTCATATAATATTGAGACACAAAAAACATCTATATGACTTTGATATGGTGGTGAGAGCAGAACTCATGATATATCAGTTAGGCGTGCATCATATGGAATTGGATTCTTCCCTTAAGTGAAATGGTAAAGGGTGAGCCCATTATTCATCATGTTTTGAACCTTGCAACATTTGCCTCGGGAATTTCTTAGTTAAAAAAGTTGAGACACAAAAGAACTTGCTTTCTAGTGTGTGGATCAATCAAATGTGAAAAAAAGAAATAGTTAATTTAGAGAATTGGAGTTGAAATTAGAAAGTAAAATCGTAAGAACCATGAAAAAAGACTATACATAAAGAAAGAAAAAGAAAATTGATGAGAAGGTAAATATATTATTTAATTTAGTGACAAATTTTTTTCCAATTAACTCAATTTTACGTCTACCAAATGTTAAAAATTATTAAAATCTAAAATCTTTTATTAATAATTATATAAATATAAATTATGGAGTATATATTATATAATAATATAGTAGAAGTTTTTATTTTTGAAGCCTTAATTATTTGGGGGCCTAAGGCAAGGGCTTCACTTGCCTTACGCTAGAGCCGCCGTGGGAAAGAGGACATGGTAATAGCCTGCGAAAATATGTTGTGTAAATGATACAGTTAAAGAGTTTCAGACTTTCTTGTTGATGGATAACATAGAGAAACGAATGTCTTTTTCTGTCCAATACTTTGTAGGTGACTTTGCTTTTTCAGCCCAATATTTTATACTAGGTGACTTACTGTTTAAAGTATGATGTTGCACCATAAAAACTTCCAATTTCTTTTGGATGTTGTTATCTCCATGCTTAGTTTAGTTTTGGTTCTCAATTAGTGTTGGCATACGTTTGATCCCAATTTGGAGATATATTGTTCTCTATCTAATGCGATTAATTCTCGAGTTCGAGAAATCTAATTAAGAGTAAAAGGATACTTATCGTTCATATATGTGTAGTCAGTGAAGTGTCTGTGAATCTGCTCCCGTTGCCCGTGATCCAAAAACAAACTTTGTGACCATACCATACTAGTATAATCCTTTGTGATTGTGCATGCAACCCATATTTATGTGTCATATATAAATAATAATAACGTCCATTTCCTTATTTAGATTAATTGGTATAACCGTGTTTACGATATTAATTGGTACAAAATTACTTCTACATCACTCTCTCTCTTCGACGCTTTTCGACGCTTTTGTGTAACGGTCACTGACAGCCACCACCAGCGACCAGCAGAGGCACCGACGACCCCACCCCAGCAGGTAAGCAACCCCCCCTCCCACGCCTCTCATCCCCATCTACCATCCCCCCTTCCCTTCTCCTCCCTTACCCTTACCTTATTTGCGGCCACCGACCACGCCGTTGGTAACCATTTCCGGCGACCCTTTTCTTCTTTCTTTGTTGTCAGCTAGCACACTCCCAGGTGATTTCGTTTCTCTTCTTTTGCCCCCTTTTCGTTTTTCACTCCTTTCCCTTGCAACTGTCGGGGCTACGCCAGTGGTAGTGGTGATAACCCCTTTTGGTACACGGTATTTTTTGTGTTTTTAGGGAATTTCTCTGAGCTTTTGGAGACAAGTTATGTGCACGCGCACAAGCAAAGGAGAGCAGCCTAGGCGAGTGTCAACAAAGGGGCGGTGGGAAGCTGAACGCGAGCGTGCAACAACATCGAGTACATCAAAACAAGCACAGGTTCTGTTCTCGGGAGTTGGTACCTCTCGTTTTATTGTTTCTCTCTTGGTGTTAGTTAAATTGATGTTATTTTAGTTCGCACTAGTTTAATCATACAACTAGGGTGCTAGTAGCTACTTGTGTCCTTCTAGTTTGGTTCGTTGTTCGTGGTATGCTAATGAGTCTTCTTTAGTTGGTCGTGAGTGTTGTGGCTGTAGTCCGAGATGATAGAGTAAGGGCATGTCCTCGGGTGGGGAAAATGATAGGGCGAGGGGTCGGGCAGGGTCCAGGTGGTGGGACGGGTGGCGGGAGAGGTTGGGGGCAAGGGAGCCTATAGGTTGAGAATCGGGTCATGAAATATAGGTTCACTAACGAGTAAGTCTATAGAGTTGGGTAAGATCCTCCAGAAGAGGAAGATTAATATAGCGTAGGTTTAGGAGACTAGGTGGGTCGGATTCAGGGCAAAAGACACGGATGGGTATAAGTTGTGGTACTCTGGAGTCCAAAGGGGTAAGAATGGAGTGGGTATCTTGGTAGATAGGCATCTTAGAGAGTCTGTGGTAGAGGTTAGGCTAGTGAATGATAGATTAATGACTATTAAGTTGGTGGTTGGTGAGTGTACTTTAAATGTGGTTAGCGCGTACGCGCCGCAAGCAGGGTTGGATGAGGAGATTAAAAGGCGTTTTTGGGAAGGGTTGGATGAGATTGTGCGTAATATTCTGCCTTCCGAGAGATTATTCATAGGCGGAGATTTCAATGGTCATATTGGGTCCGCTGCAGGTGGATATACAGAGGTGTATAACGACTTTGGTTTCGGGGAAAGGAACGGAAGGGGCACTTCGCTGTTGGACTTCGCCAAGGCATTTGAGCAGATGCGAACTCAAGTTTTCCGAAGCGGAAGAGCACTTAGTTACTTTCCAAAGTTCGGTGGCGAAGACCTATATTGACTATTTCCTCCTCAGGAGAGGGGATATAAGGTTGTGCGAGGATTGCAGGTGAGACCCTCGCAACACAACATAGGCTTTTAGTGATGGACGTTGGTATTTTAATAAGGAGGAAGAAGAGGTTAGTACGAGGTTGCCCAAGGATCAGGTGGGGCGCCTTGACAAAGGATAAATCCCGGGAGTTGGAAGGAAGGTTATCGGCTATGGGAGCTTGGAGGAGTTATGGGGACGCAAACACTGTATGGTCGACGATGGCGGACTGTGTAAGGAAGGCAGCGAGAGAGGTGTTAGGGGTATCTTCGATGGCCACAAAGGAGACTGGTGGTGGAATGAAGTTGTCCAAGGTAAAGTGGAAGCAAAGAAGGCAGCGTACATGCAGTTAGTAGGGAGCACTAGCGGGGAGGAAAGGAGGATGAACAGAGAGAGGTATAAGGTAGCTAGGAAGGAGGCGAAGCTGGCAGTCACGGAGGCAAAAACAGCGGCTTTTGCTCGCCTGTATAAGGAACTAGGTGACAAAGATAGGGAGAAGAAGTTATTCTGACTAGCTAAGGCAAGAGAGAGGAGGGCTAGGGATCTGGACCAAGTGAGGTGCATCAAAGATGAGGACGGCAGAGTTTTGATGGGGGATGACCAGATTAAGAGGAGGTGGCAGACCTACTTTCATAAACTTCTAAATGAAGAAGGGGATCAGGATATTGTGCTAGGTGAATTGGGAAATGCCGACAATCTACATGACTTTAGTTATAGGCACATTGAGGTCGAGGAAGTAATGGAGGCAATGCGTAAGATGAGTAGGGGCAGAGCAACTGGACCGGACAAAATTCCGGTTGAACTTTGGATGTGTGTGGGTAGAGCAGGCTTGGAATGATTAACTGGGTTATTTAATGTTATATTCGAGACAAATAGGATGCTAGATGAGTGGAGGTGGAGTACAATGGTCCAGTTGTACAAGAACAAAGGTGATATCTAGAGTTGTAATAATTATAGGGGTATCAAATTACTGAGTCATACTATGAAAGTTTGGAAAAAGTGGTAGAAATGAGAGTGCGAAGGACAATGTCTATTTCGGACAACCAGTTCCGGTTCATTCCGGGGCATTCTACCATAGAAGCTATCCACCTTATTAGGAGGACGGTGGAACAGTACAGGGATAGGAAGAAAGATCTCCACATGGTATTTATTGATCTGGAGAAAGCGTACGACAAGGTTCCTAGGGAAGTTCTATGGAGCTGCTTGGAGGTGAAAAGGGTGTTGATTGCCTACATTAAGATGATCAAAGACATGTATTATGGGGCTAAGACTAGGGTTAGGATAGTAGGAGGCGATTCCGAGCATTTTCGGGTTGTTATGGGGTTGCACCAAGGGTCTGTGCTCAGCCCGTTCCTATTTGCCCTAGTGATGGATGCACTGACTCATCATATTCAAGGGGAAGTGCCATGGTGTATGCTATTTGCTGATGACATAGTTCTGATTGATGAGACGCGAGGCGGCGTCAACGAGAGGCTAGAGGTTTGGAGACAGACCCTTGAGTCTAAGGGTTTCAAGTTGAGCAGGACTAAGACGGAATACCTAGAGTGCAAGTTCAGCGTCGAGCATACGGAAGAGGGGTGGACATGAGGCTCGACTCCCAAGTCATTCCCAAGAGGAGCAATTGCAAGTACCTTGGGTCGGTTATTCAGGGGATTGGGGAGATCGACGAGGATGTCATATATCGTATAGGGGTGGGGTGGATGAATGGAGGTTAGCGTCGGGAGTCCTGTATGACAAAAAAGTGCCACCAATACTAAAATGTAAGTTTTATAAAGTAGTGGTTAGGCCTGCCATGTTGTACGGGAGCGAGTGTTGGCCGGTTAAGAACTCACATATCCAAAAGATGAAAGTAGCAGAGATGAGGATGTTGAGGTGGATGCACGGGCATACTAAGATAGATAAGATTAGGAATGAAGTTATTCCGGAGAAGGTGGGCATAGCCCCCGTGGAGGACAAGATGAGGAAAGCAAGACTCAGATGATTCGGGCACATTCAGAGGAGGAGCACTGATGCTCCGGTGAGGATATGTGAGCAACTAGCTGTGGTGGGCATGAGGATAGGTATAGGACAACCCAAGAAGCATTGGGAGAGGTGATCAGGTAGGACATGACACGACTTAGGATTACTGAGGACATGGCCTTTGACAGGGAATTGTGGAGGTCGAGCATTAAAGTTGTAGGTTAGGAGGTAGTTGTGAATATTTCTTCGAAGCATCAGAGTTAGACTTGCCAGTTAGGTTTTAGTTTTAGAATGTTAGTGGTTTCTACTGATGCCGGTCTTTACCTACTGGTTATTGTGTACTTTTCATCTATTTCGTGTTTTTTTATATTGCTATTATTTTATTATATTTCTATTGATAATACTAATATATCGTCTCTTGTCATCTTCTTGAGCTGAGGGTCTCCTGGAAATAGCCTCTCTACCCCTCAGGGTAGAGGTAAGGTTTCCGTACATACTACCCTCCCCAGACCCCACTAGTGGGATTACACTGGGCCGTTGTTGTTGTTGTAACTTGATGCACATTGTGGAGAATCGTTCTTATATGAGAGCCTAAAGTCTCAGATGTTCACAGATATGCAAAAATACGAATACTAAAATGGATGGGGATAGAAGGTGTAAATAACACAGAGGATAAAATGAGATGAGGTAGTAAGAGATTATTTGACAATATCATATGTCAACCTCCAGATAAAGTGAAACCACCTTAGGAGCTTGATAGATGTAAAAAATGTAATAGGGAAATTATAAACAAATACCCACAATATCTTTGAATCCATGCACACCTAGCACAAAGTAGGCATTTTTACTGCTTCCTCATTAAAAATCCTTCCCTAAAACCCACTTCAGGAAAAATCGGTCCAAGGGAAAAAGAGTACAACACGTGCTTTCAAAGATAATTGTCAAATTTATCCTCGACTGGATACCTACATGAGTTAATCCAAAGCATAACAAATTTCAAAGCAAATTGTACTCGTACCAAAGTAGTAGTACTGCTTTAAGTGTGCCACATTCTAGTTGTTTGGTAGTTGTATACCGTTCCTTGATTCGAGCTTATATGAACCTTTCTCGGTTATACCGGCAACTCTATATGGACCTTCCCAGTTCGGGCCTAGTTTCTCGTCATTTGGGTTCTTGGTGTGGAGCGTAACTTTCCTTAATACCAAGTCCCCGACTTGGAAATGTCGAAGGTTAGCCTTCGGTTGTAGTATCTCCCCATTCACTGCTTTTGGGTAGCTAATTGGACAAGGGCGGCTTTTCAACTTTCATCCGATAAGTCAAAGCTCGCGTCCATGGCCTCACCATTTGATGCCTCGGTAACGTACTGGAACCTTATGTTTGGTTCTCCTATTTCAACTAGTATCAGAGCTTCCGCACCATAGACAAAAGAGAAAGGGGTCGCATCGGTGCTTGACTTTGAAGTCGTTCGATATGCCCACAAGACTTTGGGCAAGATTTCTTTACATTTTCCCTTCGAATCGGTTAATCTCTTCTTCATGTTTTGGAGTATAGTTTTGTTTGTTGACTCCGCCTGACCGTTCCCACTAGGCTTATAAGGTGTTGACAAAATCCTTTTAATTTTGTGGTCTTCAAGAAACTTACTTACATTGTTGTAGACAAACTGCTTCCCGTTGTCGCAAGAGATCTCGGCCAGTATCTCGAATCGACATATTATATGATCCCAAATGAAGCTGATGACCTCTTTATCCTGAACCTTTTCAAACGCATGTGCTTTGAGTCACTTGGAGAAATAATCAACCATGAGTAGTATGTATTGGGCTTTACCGGGTGCCCATAGCAAGGGACAGAAGATGTCCATCCCCGATTTCATAAAAGGCATGGCGATTAGACCGGGTGAAGCATTTCCCTGGTTGATAAATCATCGGGGTGTGCCTTTGGCATTCATTACACTTTCAAACGAAGCCTTTTGGATCCTTTTCCATCTCGTTCCAGTACTAACCAGCTCTGATCAATTCTTGAACCGAGGATTTCACTCCCGAATGGTTCCCACAAGTACCCTCGCGTACTTCTCTCATGGCATAGTCGGTCTCTACTAGACCAAGCACCTAGCTAGTGGCCCCAAAAAGGATTTTCTATACAATTTTCCCTCGACCAAGCTAAACCTGGCAGCTTTAGTACATAGGGCCCTTGACTCCTTAAGGTCTGATGGCAATTTCCCTTTCTCTAGGTAGTCTATGTATTTGTTCCTCCAGTTCCAAGTCAAGCTTATCGAGTTTACCTCAGTGTGACCTTCTTCTACGATCGATTTCATCAACTGTACTACTGCTCTAGAGTGAAATTCGTTGGACTCGACTGACGACCCTAAATGTACCAATGCATCGGCCTCGTTATTTTGATCCCGAGGTGCGTGTTGTAGCCTCATATTCGGCTTCATTGTTAGTCAATTTATAGTTCTAATAGACTTCCTTATTATGTTACTCGCACATGTTTTTAATATGATGCCTAGCCCGAAACCCTTCCATTGGAAGCACCATCCATAAATAGGGTCCAGATCCTCGAGCTAGTCCCCGAAGTGAGTAGTAATTCCTTCTTAACCTCGAGGATCAAGGCCGCGAAAAGTCGGCCACGAAATCTACCAAAATCTGAGATTTTATGGCGGTTTGGTGTTTGTACTCGATATCATCTCCGCTAATTTCTACGGCCCATTTGGCCAATCAACCTGAGAGCTCGATTTGTGCATAACATTCCTCAGCTGGTACGAGGTCACGACACATATGGGGTGACATTGAAAGTACGGTTTTAATTCCCTAGACGTGCTTAATAAGGCGAGTAGATAATTTTTCTGAGTGTGGATACCTTTTCGGCGTCGCGTAGTGTTCTACTAACATAACCAGGACACCACTTGCCGCTACCTCGAAAACTACCAAGTAGAGGTATAGATCGTTCGCCTTCGGAATATGCAGTAAGGAATGGCTCGATAAGTATCCCTTGAGTTCTTTTGAAGCTCGCTGGCACTCCGGGGTCCAAGAGAATTTGTTCTTCTTTTTCAATAATGAGAAAAACTGGGGGCTCTTATCTAACGATCTCGAAATAAACCAGCCCAACGCGGCTATCCGCTTGATCAGTCTTTTACTTCCTTAACGTTGTCAACTACGGTGATATCTTCTATAGCTTTTATTTTGTTCGCTTTGATCTCTATTCCCTAGTTAGATACCATGAACTCGAGGAACTTTCCCGAGTTGACCCCGAAAGCACACTTCTTTGGACTTAGCTTCATGTTGTACTTCCTCAATATGTCGAAGGTTTCCTCCAAATGTTTCAAATGGTCCTCTGCTCGCAGGGACTTAACCAACATATCATCAATATAAACCTCCATTGACTTCCCTATTTGTTTCTTCGAACATCCGGTTAACTAGGTGTTAATACGTGGCACCGACATTCTTTAGCCCAAATGGCATCACGTTATAATAGTAGGTTCCGAATTTGGTTATGAAAGAAGTCTTTTCTCGATCGCCCTGGTCCTTCTGAATTTTGTTGTACAAGGAATAAGCATCGAGGAAACTCAGTATCTTGTGTATGGTCGTCGCGTCGATTATTTTATCGATGTTAGGCAAAGGGAATTAATCTTTTGGCCACACGTTGTTTAGAACATTATAATCTATACACATTATAAGCTTGTTTCCCTATTTAGGTACGACTACTACTTTAGCTAACGAATCTGGGTATTTAACTTCCCGGATGGAACCTATTTTCAAAAGTTTAGTTACCTCGTCTTTGATGAACGTGTGTTTGATCTCGGACTGCGGCTGTTACACCTCCTTTTTACATACCCGCGAGGGTACAAGGGAGTTTTTTCCAATTAAAGGACAATCGAAACGGGATTTGTTTATTTATTTTAGAGTCGCCACTTGGGAGATTTAGGGTGTCCCAAGTCACCAATTTTAATCCCGAATCGAGGAAAAGAATGACTCCATATTACAGTCTGCGTACCAAAAATCCGGATAAGGAATTCTGTTAACCCGGGAGAAGGTGTTAGGCATTCCCGAGTTCCGTGGTTCTAGCACGGTCGCTCAACTGTTATATTCGGCTTGATTATCTGATTTTTGTACAAATATGAACTTATGTGCAAATTTTAACTTTTTACCGCTTTCATAATTATTATTATTATTTTTATAGAATTGCAACGTCGTGAAAATGCATCTCGAACCACGTCACAATCAATGCACCCGTGGTCGTCGACACATTTTGACTCCGTTGAGATTTGGATTTGGGTCACATCAATGTGCACCCGTGTTTAAGAAGGTTAAATTATTAAAGGTGCGCCTAAAGCAACTAGCGTATTGTTATTTTGGGAAGGCCGTAAAATTCGCTAAACGGCCTGTCCCGAATTCTAAGTATTTTAATATATACATTTAGAGGGCCCCGCAGCTTGTGCATTTTTGTTTGTCGAGGCTCGTCTCATTTTTATTTAAAAGGATAAACCTACAGTGACTATATTTTCTATTAAGTTCGTCTCTAAAAGAAAAGAAAATCTCTTAATTAATTACATGCTAAAAACGTAACTTATTAGTTATTAGTTTACGGCTAATGCGAATGGAAAATTGCGATCGAGTTTGTACGAAGAAAAACTGCTTTCATTCTATATTCTATTATTCAATAATACTAAAACATGAGATTGACACACCATAATATCAAAACAGATTAACTATTCTTTGATTAATTTAAACTAACATTATTAGATGAAGAAGTTATACATATGCAACATCATTACTCATTTAATCAATCAACTACATTTTTATACAAAGACAGGAAAATTATATTCAAACACAAATCCAAACAGGAGTAATTCAACAGGAACAAAGCCTGATTAATATTTCATTTTTCGCTTCAAGCCGAGAGTATACAAATGTGTACCTGGAAATGGCAGTACAAGAACAAAAGAAGGAGAAGTCAGCAGCAATAATAACACAGCAATAGCAGGTTCAGCAACACCGCAAACCAGTAACAACCAGTAGAATAACCCAGTAGCAGATTGAAAACCCAACAATACCAAAGTGCAATCACAGTCAAAGCAGAAGAGCGACGGACACAAGATGTAGTGGTTTAATGATTTTTGAATAACACTCGAGAAAAGCAAACGGAAATTATTCAAGTAGAAGTTCAAGTTGTCTTTCTCTTTTACTCTCTAACACTCTTGAAATTTTCCAGAATGTATTACTCTAAAAAATATTCTCCCAATAATAATCTCTAACCCCCCTTAATGTGTCAAATGACCCTATATATATATAGCAAGACCTTTGTCTTGAATCCCCAACCCGGAATTATTCCCCCAAGGCATGCTTTGTCCCCACTACTTAATGTTTTCTTTATTTTAAACTTTGTCCCCCATGCCTACATTAAATAAATACATCATCCCCAACCCATTATAATTTGTCCCCCATACCTAACATAAACAAATACAATATTCCCCTCCACTACATTATGTTTTGTCCCCCATTATGTTAAACAATTATATCAAACACCACCCCATTATATTTTGTCCCCCATGCCTACATAAACAATTATAATAATGTTCAATTACCAAACTACCCTTCCGACCTTATTGCAATTACCATTTTACCCCTGAATGTACTGCAATTTACCAAACTACCTCCATCAGCTCTAAACAATCAATTAATCATAACTTAACCAAAATATAGCCAAGATGACCAATTTCTCAACAATCTTCAACAACAAATCACATGAACACGATGAACAACACAACTCTAAATTAATGGAAATAAATTAACCATATCGGGAACCAATCCTAGTTAACTTAGACCAAAAATGAATGAGCAAAGAGACAACAATACAAGCAACAAAATACATGATTCAAACTAAATCAACAAATCAAAAACAAACATAAACTCACATTAAATCACTGGATTAAACATGAACTTCAAACAAAGATGAACATGAACTAAATCTATTTTTTAAACAACAGACATGACGGATTAAATGACTCAAACACATTAATAATTTCTGGAAAATACATAACAACATGAAACAAATTGAAGAAATAATCAATTAAATTTCAATTTGAATCTGACAAACATCAAACTAACAATTCCCTTTTTTTTTACGAAATAAATAAGATTAACATGACATAAACATGAAAAACAACTAATTAAATTTCCATTTGAAATCTGAAAATTAATTCAACAAAACACATGAACAAACTAAAAAATTAATTCAAACGATAGACATGAACAAAACAAGGATCGATTTTAGATTCGAGAAAACAAAACACGGGCAAAATAAAATTCAAAATCTACTAACCGGATCGACACGAAATATGTACGGACTGTTTCGACAAACCTCGACCAAACAACCATGTCATTCCGGATTTTGACGAAGAGCGAAAAACCCCATCTTCCCTTTGAACTCGAAGCATTCAAACTGGACTTTGACGAAGTATTCATGTACAAAGAAAATGAAGAAGAAGCAATCAACAACATCAGTTAAAGCTCGACGAAGGAGGCAGAAGCAGCGTGAAGCAGAAGCAGCAACGCGGAATGGAGGAGATGGAGGATGAAGAAACAGCTCGTCGAACTCAAGCTCGATGAAGAAGATGAAGCAGTGGCAGCTTAGCCATGGCAGCCATGTTAGCTCAGGTTCGAGCTCGACGAAACAGCAGGAGCTATGGTTCTTGGGGTTGTTTGGACGTGATGTTGAGGGAGGAGAAAGAAGAAAGCTGAAGCAGAAGCAGCGGGGAGCAGAAATGGAAGCAGCTTGGCCATGGAAGCGAGTGGTCGACGAGGGCCAAGCTTAGGGACGACGGTGGCGGGACTGCTTGGTCATCGGGAAGCAGAAGAAGTAGTAGCAATGGCGGACTGCTTGGTGGAGCTGGGCAGCCATGGATGAAGCAGATGATGCAGCAGAAGCAGCGCTCGACGTGCAAAATGCAGCAACAACGTTGCTCGTCAATGGCGGAACGGTGGAGGGGTCGTTTAAGAGGGTGAAGCAGCCGCGATGACGAAGCTTGAAGGAGTGCAGTTATGGAGGTTCGACGTGGGGGGGAGGTAGCCATGGTTGGCCTCTGTTTGGAGTTTGAAGAAGATGAAAATAGGGAAGGGGGCGGATGGTCTAGGTTGTTTTTAGGGTTTTTTGGGTTTTTTCTTTGTTTTGTTTTGTGTTGGACCAAAAATGAAAAATGAAGAGGGGTTTGGGTCTTTGGGTAAATGTGGTGGACCGGGTCGACCCGGTTTGAAGTGGACCGGGTCATGGGGAAGGTTGGGCAATTATTTGGGCCTGTGGTTGAAAATTGAAGAAGTGGCCCAATCCGATTTTTCTTTGTATTTTTGTTCTCTTTTCTTCTTTTATTTTTCTGAAACTAAATTATAAAAGTACTTAAATTATTATTAAGAACTAAACTAAGTTATAAAAGTGCAAATTAACTCCCAATAACAATTAACGCACAATTAAGTAATAATTAAGCATAAAATTGTATATTTGGACATTAAATGCTAAAAATGCAAACGATGCCTATTTTTGTAATTTTTAATTTTTGTAAAACAAACTTAATTACTAACAATTGTAGAATTAAATCCTACATGCAAAATGCGACATATTTTTGTATTTTTATTAATTTAACAAATAAACATGCACAGACAAATACAAATAATTATTCAAAAATATCACAAAATATCACAAAATTGCACACCAAGGAAAATCATTTTATTTTGAATTTTTTTGGGAGTAATTCTCATATAGGGCAAAAATCACGTGCTTACAGCTGCCCCTCTTTGCCCGAAGACATGAAGGGTTTTCGTGCAAAGATAAAGTGAGCGATTTTTGCCCATCCGCGTACTCCGTGTGAAGCATTTTTGAAAAAGATTTAACCGAAACTTTGCTTCAAAGGTTTCCTACATATCCCTGGCTAAAGGGGAATCAGCTTAATATAGTTCGGGAAGTTTTGGTAGCTGGGACTACCGTGGGACTGCAATGTTACTGCTGTTGCATGCTGTTATCACTGCTTACCGATCTCCTTGTTACACCGTGTTTAAAAGAAAACAAGAAGCTAGGCTAGACTGTAACTTGTTCTTGTTGCCTTGTTTTCTTGTTTGCTTGCATTTCTTCCGGTGCTTTTCTTCCATGGATTTGGGAATAACACTGGCCCTTTGCTTTTCTGAATACCAGTTTTCATCATTTTATTGGTCCGCTGGGGACATGGCTTTCTTCATTAAGCTTCTCGGCGGTTCCTCTGGGGGGTACGGCTCTCTTTATCAGATTTGTTATGCTGAGCATGATTCAATGTTCACAGGCCGCTTCTTTCAAGACGCGTCTTTTCTTCCTTTTGACTCATGCGGTTGAATTTGTGTTGAGGCCTTTTATTGCCACCTTTTGCTTCCCGATGCTGGGGATTTTTATTGTTTCCTGCTGGGGATTCCTGTTGTAACCTTCTACCTTCCGGTGGGGTTACTGATTTCAAAATCTGCAGCATAGGACTAAAAGGTATTCCTCTCGTTATACAGGTGGGCGCCTGACATGAAATTTAAAGACTGAAATGTATTCCTCTCGTTATGTAGGTGGGCGCTTGAGATGAAATGTAAAGACTGAAATGTATTCCTCTTGTTATGTAGGTGGGCGCCTGACATGAAATTTAAAGACTGAAATGTATTCATCTAGTTATGTAGGTGGGCGCCTGACATGAAATGTAAAGACTGAAATGTATTCCTCTTGTTATGTAGGTGGGCGCCTGACATGAAATTTAAACACTGAAAAGTATTCCTCTCGTTATGTAGGTGGGCGCCTGACATGAAATTTAAAGACTGAAAAGTATTCCTCTCGTTATGTAGGTAGGCGCCTGACATGAAATTTAAAGACTGAAATGTATTCCTCTCGTTATGTAGGTGGGTGCCTGACATGAAATTTAAAGACTGAAAAGTATTTCTCTCGTTATGTAGGTGGGCGCCTGACTTTAAATAAACAACTTTTAAAATAAAATGTCATTCCTTTCTTTAGGTTGGCGAGATTTCAACAACTTTTAAAAATAAAACGCCTTTCCTCTCTTCAGGCGGGCTCCTGATTTCAACAACAACTTTTAAAATAAACGCCATTCCTCTCTTCAGGCGGGCTCCTGATTTCACCAACAACTTTTAAAATAAACGCCATTCCTCTCTTCAGGCGGGCTCCTGATTTCACCAAACAACTTTGAATATAAAATGCCATTCCTTTCTTTAGGTTGGCGAGATTTCAACAACTTTTAAAAATAAAACGCCTCTCCTCTCTTCAGGCGGGCTCATGATTTCATCTACAACTGATTAAAATAAACGCCATTCCTCTCTTCAGGCGGGCTCCTGATTTCAACAAACAACTTTGAAAATAAAATGCCATTCCTTTCTTTAGGTTGGCGAGATTTCAACAACTTTTAAAAATAAAACGCCTCTCCTCTCTTCAGGCGGGCTCATGATTTCATCTACAATTTTTAAAATAAACGCCATTCCTCTCTTCAGGCGGGCTCCTAATTTCAACAAACAACTTTTAAAATAAACGTCATTCCTCTCTTCAGGCGGGCTCCTGATTTCAACAACCTTTAAAATAAATGTCATTCCTCTCTTCAGGCGGGCTCCTGATTTCAACAAATAACTTTGAAAATAAAATGCCATTCCTTTCTTTAGGTTGGCGAGATTTCAACAACTTTTAAAATAAAACGCCTCTCCTCTCTTCAGGCGGGCTCCTGATTTCAACAACTCCTGATTAAAATAAACGTCATTCCTCTCTTCAGGCGGGCTCCTGATTTCAACAACTCCTGATTAAAATAAACGACATTCCTCTCTTCAGGCGGGCTCCTGATTTCAACAAACAACTTTGAAAATAAAATGTCATTCCTTTCTTTAGGTTGGCGAGATTTCAACAACTTTTAAAAATAAAACGCCTCTCCTCTCTTCAGGCGGGCTCCTGATTTCATCTACAACTTTTAAAATAAACGTCATTCCTCTCTTCAGGCGGGCTCCTGATTTCAACAAACAACTTTTAAAATAAACGCCTTTCCTCTCTTCAGGCGGGCTCCTAATTTCAACAACCTTTAAAATAAATGCCATTCCTCTCTTCAGGCGGGCTCCTGATTTCAACAAACAACTTTAAAAATAAAATGTCATTCCTTTCTTTAGGTTGGCGAGATTTCAACAACTTTTAAAAATAAAATGCCTCTCCTCTCTTCAGGCGGGCTCCTGATTTTATCTACAACTTTTAAAATAAACGTCATTCCTCTCTTCAGGCGGGCTCCTGATTTCAACAAACAACTTTTAAAATAAACGTCTTTCCTCTCTTCAGGCGGGCTCCTGATTTCAACAACAACTTAGGAGGAAATGCCTCTCCTATGGGTAAAACTAATCTTAGGAGGAAATGCCTCTCCTATGGGTAAAATAAACTTAGGAGGAAATGCGTCTCCAATGGGTAAAACTAAACTTAGGAGGAAATGCATCTCCTATGGGTAAAATAACTTAGGAAGTGCGTCTCCTATGGGTAAAATGAACTTAGGAAGTGCTTCTCCTATCGGTAAAACTAAACTTAGGAAGTGCGTCTCCTATTAATGAAATCTTTAACTTAGGAAGTGCGTCTCCTATGCGTGAAATCTTAATTCAGGAAGTGCGTCTCCTCTGGGGTAAAAGTAACTTAGGAAGTGCGTCTCCTATGGGTAAAATAAACTTAGGAAATGCGTCTCCTATGGGTAAAACTTAGGAAGTGCGTCTCCTATTGGCAAAACTAGACCTAGGAAGTGCGTCTCCTATTGGTAAAGGCGTGGAATGTATTCCCTTGTTATACAGGTGGACGCCTGGTATAGACAACAACTTTAAAAATAGAATCCTATTCGAGGGCGGATGAACCCAAAATATCCTATTCGAGGGCGGATGAACCCAAAATATCCTATTCGAGGGCGGATGAACCCAAAATATCCTATTCGAGGGCGGATGAACCCAAAATATCCTATTCGAGGGCAGATGAACCCAAAATATCCTATTCGAGGGCGGATGAACCCGAAATATCCTATTCGAGGGCGGATGAACCCGAAATATCCTATTCGAGGGCGGATGAACCCGAAATATCCTATTCGAGGGCGGATGAACCCAAAATATCCTATTCGAGGGAGGATGAACCCAAAATATCCTATTCGAGGGCGGATGAACCCAACATATCCTATTCGAGGGCGGATGAACCCAAAATATCCTGTTCGAGGGCGGATGAACCCAAAGAAAAAAACTTGAAAATGTCTTACCTCGAAAACTTGCTGGGGATTATTTTGCTGGGAATGAATTTTCCCTTTCTTCCTTCCCCATTATGGGTTGTCCGACCCCTTTGAAATTTGGTCGAAAATCTGTCAAAGATGCTTCTACATCTCGATGATCCACTGGGGATAACACTGCTGAAGATAACTCCTGTCACACCTCCTTTTTCCGCGCCCGCGGGGCGCAGGGGAGTTTTTTTCCAATTAAAGGACAATCGAAACGGGATTGGTTTAATTATTTCAGAGTCGCCACTTGGGAGATTTAGGGTGTCCCAAGTCACCAATTTTAATCCCGAATCGAGGAAAAGAATGACTCTATATTATAGTCTGCGTACCAGAAATCCGGATAAGGAATTCTGTTAACCCGGGAGAAGGTGTTAGGCATTCCCGAGTTCCGTGGTTCTAGCACGGTCGCTCAATTGTTATATTCGGCTTGATTATCTGATTTTATACAAGTATGAACTTATGTGCAAATTTTAACTTTTAACCGCTTTATTATTATTGTTTTTACAAGAATGTGAACATCGCTTAAAATATATCTTTGGACTGTGTCACATGAAATGCACCCACAATCCGAAACATATTTTATTTGATGTTTTAGGATTTGGATTTGGGTCGCATGAAATGCACACCCGAGCTTAAGAAAGTAAATTATTAAACACGCGCCTAAAGAGACTATCGCGTTATTATTTTCTGCGGAGGCCGCGAAATTCGCTAAACGGCCCTCCTGAATTCTAAGTAATTTTAAACAAGTATTTACTGAGGGCCCCGCAATTTGTATTTTTATTCGGCGAGGCTCATCTCATTCTTATTTTTTAAAGAATTTTGTAACGTCATGGAAATGCATCTCGGGCCACGCCACAATCAATGCGCCCGTGACTAGAGACATATTTCGACTCCGTTGAGATTTGGATTTGGGTCACATAAATGTGCACCCGGGTTTAGGGAGATAACATTATTAAAGGCGCGCCTAAAGCAACTAGCGCATTATTATTTTTGGGTAGGGCCGTGAAATTTGCTAACGGCCCGTCCCGGAATCTAAGTATTTAATACATATATTTTTGTGAGGGCCCCGTAATTTGTCCCTTTTATTTGGCGAGGCTCGTCTCATTTTATTCTTTATTATTATTTTTTATTATTATTTTTTATTATTATTTTTTTTTATATTTTTCAAAAGGGATGCCATTTTTACGCCTTTAACAATGATAAACCTTACGGCTTCTTCCCAACTACAATCTTGTAACTTGTCAAGATTTGATAAAAGAAGTTAAGCGAATGAGTGTTTCGGGCGTAGCAACAACATGCACTAATACTAATTTTGTCCAAATAAACTAAGACAATAATAACATAACACATTGAACGTAAATAATAACAATACTAATCTTGGGACTACTAATACAACTAAATCAAATGACATCAATTAAACAATAATAACATAACACAAAATGAACTAAAATGCATACGGTGAAATATAGGCAGAAAATTTCCATACCAATTTTATATTGCATCTCAAACATTCAACGTAACGTTTCCCTTTGAGGTTTACTAACCTGAAAAAAAACAGAAAATGGATAGAGCCACGGGCCAACCCTCTACATCGACCTCGACGAACAACCTCGACGTACCGGACCTCGACGAACAAGAGACGACCTCAACGGATTGAAACAGAAGACTCGGACCAAGACTGTCGACGACCCGAGGCGTTGGCTGACTGCTGGTTCTATTCTTTTCGACGCCGCAGATCGATACGAGAAGTTAAAGCGGAAGGGATCGCTTGGGCAAGGCGATGAGGCTGCAATGACGGGAAGCTGACGTGAGGGAGTCGGACGTTTGGTGATGTTGGTGGTTTTGGACGTGAAGTTGGTGGTTTTCGATAGTAGGGGTGCCGGCGTTAATGGAGGCGGGCGTTTGTGACAGTAGGTCGATGGGGATGGTGCGTGGGGGTGCCGGACTGACGGTGCTGGACTGGTTCGTTAATGGAGTGTTGGTGGTGGTCGACGATGGCGGAGATGGTAACGACGATGGTGGTCGTTCGGAGGAGTTTGGGAGGAGACGGGGTTGGACTGGTTTGAGTTTGTGGTCGTTTGGTGGTGTCGTTTGGTCGACGCAGGCGAGGCGGAGATGGAGCTGGAGCTCGCGGGCTGGGGAAGGTGACGGGGTGGTGTTCGGACAGTGGAGGTGACGACGCTGCTGCTACTCGTCGGACTGGGTAGTGACGATGGTGGAGCTGGGAGGAGGAGGGTCCGTGTGGTGGTGGTGTTTGGAGCGTTTGGACGTGGGGAAGGTGAAAAGGGGGGGGGGGGGTCCGGTGGTCACTGGTTTTTTTTCCGTTCTTCCTTTTTTTAGGTTTCGTTTCTTTTTTCGTTTTTAAGAAGAAAACGGAACAGTCGTTTTTTGCTTTTCGTTTTTTTTTTTTTTTTTTTTTTTTTTATTCTATATTGCATTTTTTTTTGAACATTCCGTAACATTTCCTTGTCTAATGCTTGAAGTTTACTAACCTGAACAAACAGAGACGGATAGAACCAGGGACCAAACCTCTACATCGACTTCAACGGACGGACTCGACGAACAACGACGACCTCAACGGAACCGACGACTCGAACCAAGATTGTCAATGACCTCGACACTCATCTTCTCTCTTTCGACGACCTTGACGGACTGTGGGTTGTTTGGGTGATGCGACGCAGCAAACGCAGCCACAACTGCTGCTCGAAGGGAGGCGATGAAACTACTATTTTTTTTTCCGGGTAACGGCAGTCGAAGGGCAACGACGACGAGGCTGGTGCGCTGGGGGTGGTTCGCGACTGGTTTGGGTAGTATGGATGAAGAAGAACGTGAAGCAGCAGCAATGGAGGAGTGGTCGTGGTCGACGGACCTGGGCAGCGGTTATGGAGGTCGACGGACTGGAGGGGTGGTCGTGGTTGACGGAACTGGGCAGCGGTTATGGAGGTCGACGGACTGGAGGGGTGGTCGTGGTTGCCGGAACTGGGCAGCAGGTTATGGTGGTTTGATTAGTAGGGTGGTGGTGTTTGGACGTGTGATGGGGCAGTGACGAACGGGAGCTTGCAGCGGGCGGCAATGGAGGTTGACAACGGGCCTGCTTGGGCAGTGGTCGACGGGCAGCGACGGGGTGGTGTTTGGGAGGAGGAGGGTGGTCCGGGGGCTGGGCTTCGTAGGTTTTTTTTCTGTTTTTTTTTTTTTTTCTTTTCTAGGGTTTAGTTCTTCTTCCTCCTTTAGGAAGAAGATGAGTGAACAGTAGTATTCTTTCGAAAATTTTCCCAAAAATTCCTCTCCGTTTTTTGTTTTCTTCCCCCCTTCTTTTTGTGTTTGTCCGTGTATTTAGCATGGGCTTGTCAAGAAAAATGAGCCCCACGCGTGGTGGGGTTCAAGGTTTATGTCCCCCACGCGTGGTGGGGTTCAAGGTTTATGTCCCCCACGCGTGGTGGGGTTCCCCATGTGTCCCGGACACGGTTATTATGGGCTAGGTCCGAAAATTAGGCCTAAAACCGGGTAGTTTGAACCCGAATATTATTCTTTTGCCCGGACCCGAGAAATAGGAATACGTTGTTTAACTAGTCCTATGTAAGCAAAATAACTACCGAAAATAAGACTAGTATTTAACAAAACTATATCCTTTTTTTAAATATTTTTAAGGTTTTAAAATAGCTACAAAATATTAATAAAACTATTTTTGTAATTTTCGTAAATATTAAGATAAAATATGAAGTACTATTTTTGTATTTTTTCAAAGTTAAAACGACTATAAAATATTAATAAAACCATTTTTTGTAATTTTCGTAAATATTAAGATAAAATATGAAGTAATATTTTTTGTATTTTTCAAAGTTAAAATAACTATAACATATTAATAAAACTATTTTTTGTAATTTTCGTTTTTTTTAATAAAGACAAAAATATGAAATAATATTTTTTGTATTAAAATGACTTCAAAACATTAATAGAATTATATATATATTTTTTGTTAATTTTCGAATTTATATAAAGTACCAAAATAAAGTGCAATTTTTGTATTTTTCAAATTTATGAGAGATACATAAACTAAAATTTATATATATATTTTTTGAAATTTTTCTTTTTGCAACGAAATAAAGTAAAATAGTTAAAATAGCTATACTAGTCCTAAATTAGATATTTAAGCTTAAGAACGTAAAAATTCCCGGGGAGGGTCAAAAATCACGTGCTTACAGCTGCCCTCTTTGACTGGAAACACGAAGAGTTTTCCGACAAAGAACGACTAGACGTGTTTTTGACCCGACCATTACTCGGACGGACTACACTTAAGGAAAGGGAGGGAATGTGACCGAGCCCTGGTATCTGAGCTGCCTACATATCCTTGGTTATACAGGAATCAGGCCACGTGTAGTTCGGGGTATGAGAGAGATAGTGAAGTGTACCGAGGTGAAGAGCCGATCGAGGTGTCGTTCCGTTGAGGTTCCGGTCCGCGGTCCTGTCATTACAACAAAAATGAAAACTGAAAAAGACTAACTAAGCCTATCAGCTACTAGTTACAAGGATTCCTATCTCTTAAGTCTTCTGAAACTTGGTCTTGAGTCTTGAATGGTGCTTCATACAGACTTTGGATTTGAACCTTGATACTTGCTAGTTGTAGGCGCTAGTTCTTGAGCAGATCACATCCGTTCTCCACTTCTGTGCTTCGGATTCATTCATTTTTTTTTTTGTTTTTTGTTTTTGTGACTAGCTTTTGTTGACCCTCTCAGACTGTTGACTCGCATTCTTGGGGCGAGCTTCTTGTTGCTTCTATCTTGGATTGAGTGCTGGGGATTTTTGTTGTAGCCTTCTGCCTTCCAATGGGTTACGGCTTGACTTTGAACGATCCCGCTGTTCTACAGGCGGACCCCTAACTTCTTCAATCTTTGACATATAACAATCTTCTGCTCTACAGGCAGGCCCCTGACAATCAAAACAAACAAAACAAACAAAATTTCCTAACCCAGTTTGCACTGGGAAGGTTTGTGAGTCGTTAGCAAAATCGTAGCCCACTGATACTACTGGTGCAGTGCTGAGAGTGACTAAACACTAGATTAGGATGTATTCCCTTGTTATGCAGGTGGGCGCCTAACTTCAATGCTTGAAATGTAAGGACTGAAATGTATTCCTCCGTTCTATGGGCGGGCTCCCAACTTTAACACTTGTAATGAAAAAGACTGAAATGTATTCCACTCGTTATACAGGTGGGTGCCTGGATTCAGGAAAATGACTCTTTTTTTTCAAAATGTTGCTTTTTTAGCATCTTAGGAGAAAGATTCATCGGACTAAGATTTTGATCCTAGGAGAAGGTTCATCAGACTAGGTCATTTTTTGTTTTTTTTTTGGTTATCTTAGGAGAAAGATTCATCAGACTAAGATTTTGATCCTAGGAGAAGGTTCGTCAGACTAGGTCTCTATCTTAGGAGAAAAATTCATCGGACTAAGATTTTGATCCTAGGAGAAGGTTCATCGGACTAGGTCATTTTTTTTTTTTTTTGGTTATCTTAGGAGAAAGATTCATCAGACTAAGATTTTGATCCTAGGAGAAGGTTCGTCAGACTAGGTCTCTATCTCAGGAGAAAAATTCATCGGACTAAGATTTTGATCCTAGGAGAAGGTTCATCAGACTAGGTCATTTTGTTTTTTTTTTTTTTTTTTTTGGTTATCTTAGGAGAAAGATTCATCAGACTAAGATTTTGATCCTAGGAGAAGGTTCGTCAGACTAGGTCTCTATCTTAGGAGAAAAATTCATCGGACTAAGATTTTGATCCTAGGAGAAAGTTCATCAGACTAGGTCTCTATCTTAGGAGAAAAATTCATCGGACTAAGATTTTGATCCTAGGAGAAAGTTCATCAGACTAGGTCATTCTTTTTATTTTTTATTTTTATTTTTTTTCTTCAAAAACAACTTAGGAGGAAATGCATCTCCTATGGGTAAACTTAACTTTGAGGAAGTGCGTCTCCTGTGGGTACAATAAACTTAGGAAGTGCGTCTCCTATTGGGGATAACTGTTCTTAGGAAGTGCGTCTCCTACTGGGTGAAACTAAACTTTAGGAAGTGCGTCTCCTATTGGTGAAACTTGCTTTAGGAAGTGCGTCTCCTATGGTGAAACTGACTTAGGAAGTGCGTCTCCTATTGGTGAAACTTGCTTTAGGAAGTGCGTCTCCTATGGTGAAACTGAACTTAGGAGGAAATGCATCTCCTATGGGTGAAACTGAAACAAACCTAGGAGGAAATGCATCTCCTATGGGTAAAACTAAACTTAGGAGGAAATGCATCTCCTATGGGTAAGACGTGGAATGTATGCCTCTATTATCTGGGCGGGCTCCCAATTTCAACACTTGAAATAAAAAAGACTGAATGTATGCCTCTGTTATCTGGGCGGGCTCCCAATTTCAACACTTAAAATAAAAGACTGAATGTATGCCTCTATTATCTGGGCGGGCTCCCAATTTCAACACTTAAAAATAAAAAGACTGAATTTATGCCTCTGTTATCTGGGCGGGCTCCCAATTTCAACACTTAAAAGTAAAGACTGAAACCAACATATCCTATTTGAGGGCGGATGAACCCAACAGATCCTATTTGAGGGCGGATGAACCCGACAGATCCTATTTGAGGGCGGATGAACCCGACAGATCCTATTTGAGGGCGGATTAACCCAACATATCCTATTTGAGGGCGGATTAACCCAACATATCCTATTTGAGGGCAGATGAACCCGACAGATCCTATTTGAGGGCGGATTAACCCAACAGATCCTATTTGAGGGCGGATGAACCCGACAGATCCTATTTGAGGGCGGATGAACCCAACAGATCCTATTTGAGGGCGGATGAACCCGACAGATCCTATTTGAGGGCGGATGAACCCGACAGATCCTATTTGAGGGCGGATGAACCCGACATATCCTATTTGAGGGCGGATGAACCCAACAGATCCTATTTGAGGGCGGATGAACCCGACATATCCTATTTGAGGGCGGATGAACCCAACAGATCCTATTTGAGGGCGGATGAACCCGACAGATCCTACTTGAGGGCGGATTAACCCAACAGATCCTATTTGAGGGCGGATGAACCCAACAGATCCTATTTGAGGGCGGATGAACCCGACAGATCCTATTTGAGGGCGGATGAACCCAACAGATCCTATTTGAGGGCGGATGAACCCGACAGATCCTATTTGAGGGCGGATGAACCCGACAGATCCTATTTGAGGGCGGATGAACCCGACATATCCTATTTGAGGGCGGATGAACCCGACAGATCCTATTTGAGGGCGGATTAACCCAACAGATCCTATTTGAGGGCGGATTAACCCAACAGATCCTATTTGAGGGCGGATGAACCCAACATATCCTATTTGAGGGCGGATGAACCCGACAGATCCTATTTGAGGGCGGATGAACCCGACAGATCCTATTTGAGGGCGGATGAACCCGACAGATCCTATTTGAGGGCGGATGAACCCGACAGATCCTATTTGAGGGCGGATTAACCCGACAGATCCTATTTGAGGGCGGATTAACCCAACAGATCCTATTTGAGGGCGGATGAACCCGACAGATCCTATTTGAGGGCGGATTAACCCGACAGATCCTATTTGAGGGCGGATTAACCCAACAGATCCTATTTGAGGGCGGATGAACCCGACAGATCCTATTTGAGGGCGGATTAACCCGACATATCCTATTTGAGGGCGGATGAACCCGACATATCCTATTTGAGGGCGGATGAACCCAACAGATCCTATTTGAGGGCGGATGAACCCAACATATCCTATTTGAGGGCGGATTAACCCAACAGATCCTATTTGAGGGCGGATGAACCCGAAAGATCCTATTTGAGGGCGGATGAACCCGACATATCCTATTTGAGGGCGGATTAACCCGACAGATCCTATTTGAGGGCGGATTAACCCAACAGATCCTATTTGAGGGCGGATGAACCCGACATATCCTATTTGAGGGCGGATGAACCCAACAGATCCTATTTGAGGGCGGATGAACCCAACATATCCTATTTGAGGGCGGATTAACCCAACAGATCCTATTTGAGGGCGGATGAACCCGACAGATCCTATTTGAGGGCGGATGAACCCGACAGATCCTATTTGAGGGAGGATGAACCCAACATATCCTATTTGAGGGCGGATTAACCCAACATATCCTATTTGAGGGCGGATGAACCCGACAGATCCTATTTGAGGGCGGATGAACCCGACAGATCCTATTTGAGGGTGGATTAACCCAACAGATCCTATTTGAGGGCGGATGAACCCAACAGATCCTATTTGAGGGCGGATGAACCCAAAATATCTTTAAGACTTGAAAATGTCTTACCTCGAATACTTGCTGGGGATTGGGATGAATTTTCCTTTTCTACCTTCCCCATTTTTTATTATTATTCTTTTTTTTTTTAATTCTTTTTTTTTTTTATTTTTTTTTCTTTTTTTGTTTTTACATAGCTTCTTCCTTCGAAGACTACCTCCCTTGATTTACTTACCTGTTGGGGGTAAAATGTTATCAGCTGAGGGTACCTGACTTCCAGAAAATTTTCTGAATGAAAGGAAAATTTTCTGCCCCAGTTTGATAATATCCCTTGTGGCATGCGTTTCTGCATCAATGCCATTTCCTTAACCTGTTTCAAATCAAACAAAATTTGTTAGTTTAAAACATGGTGGTTGGTTGTGATACTCCCAACGGGATGAATTTTCCTTTTCCCTTCCTTGCTTTGCGTTGCACAACTTGTTGGGGGATGATATTATGTGCTGGGGATAATCCCTTTCTCCTGGGGGATATCCCTCTTCTTTTGTGGCATAGCTTGGAAACTGGCATTTCCCCGACCTCTTAGTCTAGTATGGATTTTGCCAAATCGTGCTCACTGCTCTCCTTGCTCTGTTCATGGGCCTTTTGCTGGGGATATATATTTTGACACTGGCCTCGCGCTTGTTCCTCGCTGACTATACCACTTGGATGTACTAGTCAGATCTCATTTTGGAAAGCTGATGGCCTATTCGAAGTCATTTCATCCTTGTTCTGACCAGACAGACTCTATTGGGGATTTTTCCATGAAAGGAAAAAGATAAAAAGGGAACAGGATAAAAAGACAAAGGAAAAAACATGACTCTTTAACAAAAGAAACTATAAATAAAAACCCTATCAAATGCAGATACCGACTCTAATGGCCATGACATGCATATGGGGCCTATCCTTTACCGTCAATCATCTTTCAAGATCTTCAATTGGTGATTCCCCCTCTGATTCTCAATCTTATTCGACTTGTAGTGCCCGAAGGGTTTTCACTATCAAGTCTCTCTCATTTTTGGGTTTTCCTCTCAGCTTTCATCGCCTTATGGTGCCTGTGAAGGTTTTCACCAATAAGACTCTCTCGTTTTATATCTCTCTCTAGCTGGGGATTTGGAGTGTTGCTGGTATGACTCTTTCTGTTGGAGATTAGAGTCCTTTCTGCTGTGGAACAGAATGTTATGTTCGCCGGTAAGACTACATTTGTCTGACTTGGCATCTTTTGAAGACTGATCAGAAGGTCTTTCTTGGACCGTAATGTGGGTTTTGGATAGGGCTAGAAAGAAAGGGTATAAAAGGCTCAAAAATGCATTAATTTTGGGTTATTAATTACAACCTTCGGAATTAGATTTATTTACAACAAACACAACTTTTGCCCCAGTTTCTTGCTTGGGGATATTTTAATTGATGATTTTTTCCATTTTTCAAAACTATGACCGAGCCGTGAAGCGCCTACGTATCCTCTTTGAGGAATCAGGTCAAACGTAGTTCCCAATTCCTCTTTTTCATTTAATTTTCCTCTTTTTTTTCTTTGTTATCAATTTTCTTTTCTTTTCTTTTTTCTCTTTTCGTTTTGTTGTTTTCTTTCCTTCTCTTTTTTTTCTTCGTTGCTACTGATTCCGAACGAGGGGTATGAAAGAAAATAAATAAGGCTCAAAAAGGGGTAACGAAGGATAAAGTGTTTGGGTAGCAGAACAAAATGCCTTCGTCATTCCAGTCTTCAAAACATGCCAAGTGCAAACAACACAATTTAAATTTGTAGTCTCTTTTGAGGGTGCTGGACTTGACAATTATACTCAACATCTGTTTGTTCATTTGTCACTTCTAAAGCACTGTTGGCGACACTCTCATTCTCATTATTATGAACGACCCTCATGCCAATTTAGGCGAATTTTTTTAACGGTTTTCTTTGTGTTCAACTTGCCCCAGTTCCACATGACTCGAGCTCTGAATAATCTCAACCGTCCTTATTTCCTTTAAATGGTCTGAATCACCTTTCCAGGGTTTTATGATTAACTTTTAAGATTAGGCCCAAACTGGGTGCGCATGTCATGTCCCTAGAATCGGTATTGAACAAAAATGGTAAAAAGGACTAAACAAAAGGTGACTGGAAATAATAAAAGACCGGACTTTGTATTAGACTACCGGCGAAATGGTTTTAATAACAAAACAAACAAAACAATCCAGAACAAAATCCTAAAAACAGACTGGATAAGACAACATCCGACTCATAACCCTAATAATCCGAACAACAGAAATGACAACAAAATGAGCCACCACAAGCTTCTCTCTTGCTGACCCAGGAACAAAACGTCCTCCCACTTTATCAAAATTGGCATTTTAGCCACTGAGCCTTGCACCAATACTGCCGAGACCATTACCAGCTTCAACCTCATCAACCTCCGTCGGCAAATTCTCTAGGAGGTTCGAGTGCTCCATGTCACTGTTATTAATCGCAACCCGCCCTTCTCGGATCATTTTCTCTACTTCCCTTCTCCAGCTATGACAGCTCTCAATGTTGTGCCCTATGACATTGGAGTGGTAGGCGCATCGTGCTGCCGGATCAAAGCTCCTTGCAAGCGGATTTATAGTACATGCGGGGAGTGGCTCAATCGAACCAGCATGCCTTAGCCTTTCAAACAGACTGGCATAAGATACCCCGATGGGGGCGAGAGCCTTTCCTCGTTTCAGCAACCTCTTCATTCTTGCATGTTGACAGGGCCGGAAACCTGATCCAGGTGGCTTTTGGTAGGCTTGTGTAGGTGGGTAGGCATTTTGTGGAGCCGGGTGCCTGGAAAGTGAAGTATGGCGGGGAAAGAAGTGGTGTTGGGGAGCGGAGAAGCATTGAGGAGTGATGGAGCTACTCGGGTAGCTGGGAAGGCTGCCATAAGTGGGTTGGGATGGAGAGTATGGGGGATCTTCCATTATGGTGTTGGGTGCTTGGGAAATGACCGAGCTCAAGAGACTTGGCGGTGGAGGGGGTGGTGCTTTTCCCGTTATCCATGCCTGATACATGTCTGCCACATGCTGTCTCAGCATTCTCACTTCTTCTACCAACCCGCTGTTCCGTTCGATCAATTGTTGTCGGTCATCAGTACCGACCCACTCGGTTCTGCGGTTCTGAGCCATTGTCCTTTGATTTTGCTTTGCAGGGAGGAGTTACCACAACCAACCACTTTCTATATATGGACACATCAAAGGGAAGCCATCACGTTAGTGTTAGGGCATTGGACAGACAATCATATATCAGAGATACAATGTACCTAAGCAGTTAGACGATTGTGCCCCCTCAAAATCTTCCACACTCTCTTTTATTTATTTATTATTTTTTTTTATTTTTTTTTTTATTTTAGTGGTGGTCGAATCTTATGGAGATTGCCTACGTATCACGTCCGTGCGTGAATCAGACCTTGCGTAGTTCGGACCAATAAAAGATAAACAATAATAAACGCACACATTTTTTTTTTTTTGGAATTTCCAATTTTCAAATTAAAACAAACTTGATTGCAAAAACAGACTTTTGACAAGAGACAACAAACGGACCCGAAAATCAAAATAATTCGCATACTCTAATCAACAATTACAAACTCAAAAACGAACGGATAGTTCCTTTCCCCGTTTGCCAAATGCAACCGGACGGTTATTTTTTGCAAATGTGGCCCCTTCCAAATTTCATATAAATTTTGAGGCCGGGGAGGATTATTTTGACACTTTGAAACTTGTCCATTCTTTTACGAAAATAACCTTTCGACAACTGAAAGATACTCTAAGGCTATTTCGGCAAGAACGGTTTAAGACGCGGCCGAAGCTGGCTCGGCTTATTATGACAAAAGACGGTATTCACATGACCGCTGACTCTTTGATTTTTTTTTCTTTTAAAAATTACAATAAAAGACTTGGCGTTGTAAACACGGCCCTTCAGCGCCTCGGGGACGAAGATTTATAAGGCTGTGTGGGTCCATATCTCAAAATGACCCAAAGGTGGCTGTTTATGCCAAGTCAGCCTTCCGGCGTCCCTTTCGGGAACATTCGGCCCTTTTTATGACAAAACAGCATCACCTGACTTATTTATAACTCTTTTTTATCGTTTTTCAAATGAGAAAAGTCAATATTGCAAACACGGCCTTTCAACGTCTCGGGGACGAAGATTTTTAGGCTGTGGGGGTCAACTGGACCAAGTCTCAAAAATGACCCAAAAGTGGCTGTTTATGCAAAGTCAGCCTTCCGGCGTCCCTTTCGGGAACATTCGGCTATGTCTTGATAAAACAGCGTCACCTGACTTTCTTTATGACAAAATTAAAATTTGACATATATTTTTTATTTATTTGTTTTTTGGCTATTTTAGCAAAAGGTGGGTTGGACATCACCCGACTTATTTATGACAAGATTAAAATTTTTGATTTTTAGCTATTTTAGCAAAAGGTGGGGTTGGACCCGATGAGGGTTGCCTACGTATCTCACATCCGGTGAGAATCAAACCCGCGTAGTTCGGGCAAATAAACTATTTTTGAAAAGGAAGTATATTTTTTGATTTTTGATTGATTTTCTTTTTAAAAGAAACACTTCTAAGATATATTTTTGAATTTCATTTGCTTTTTTTTTATTCTAAAGAAGAAGAAGAAAATATTTTTTGGAATTTTACCTTTAATAAAAGAAATGCTTCTAAAATGTTTTTTTTCTGAATTTTCTAAAGAAGAATCAAAATATTTTCGGATTTTTATTTATCTATTTTATCTTTTTTGAATTTTGAACTTTCTTTTGATTTGATTTTTTTTTTTGGATTATATATACTTATTTTTGGAACAAATAATAAAACTCTTTTTATTTTTATTTCTGGCATTTTCATAGACAAACAAAATAAAACATTTTTTTTTAAAAAAAAACAAACTCTTTTTCATTTAATGGCAAAACAAACTATTTTCTTTAATATTTTTTAAAAAACAAACAGAACAATGGTGATTTTTTTTTATTTTTCCTTTGCTTTTAATATAACAAACTAACAAGACATTTTTTCATTTTTTTAAAATTTCGGCAGAGTTTCGACTCTACTCGGACTTCTATGCTGTTATTTTCTCCTCTTTTTCACGATTTTATTTTTAATCTGTGGAAAATAATGAAAACATACAAAATCTTTTTGAATTTTCATGCTTTGTTTTATTTGTAAATTTTTTTTTATTTATTATTTCTTTTAAAAATGTGGCATGGGAGACATAACGATTTCCAAAACTTCTTGGATTCCGCAAATGCTCCTCATGCGCTTTTCCCAACATATGAAGCGTGGGGGACATATGGGAATTCCAAGACTTCTTGGATTCCACAAATGTTCCCCATGTGTTTTCCCAAAAAGCAAGCGTGGGGGACATAGGGAATTCCAAGGCTTCTTGGATTCCACAAATGTTCCCCATGCTTTGATTAAAATAACATTATGCTGGGAATGACCCAATGACCCATACGCCCTTGACTAAATACAACATGTAGCACATAGGATGCCATAAGATGGTCTATTATTTTCAGGTTGCTTGTCCTAGACGGACCCAACCCCTGTGTTGAGTCCCCTAAGTCAAATGCACATGATGCAAATAAACGTTCCTACTAGGGATCCGGCATGTGGCTTTGTTATACTAGGTTCAGAACCTGGGTGTTTGTTCTAGACCTGGCTTACCCGAGCGGACAGCTCGAGCCGAGGGGGGGCAGCGTACCGGGAATACAGAAGCTTCACCGGCTTAGCAACTTATCCGAACCTCGTTCTAAATTGGGATTTGACACTATACAGAAAAGAAGTCATACGAAGTACGCCCTTCTTCATGATTTAGAAGACTCAGAGAGAAGATGGGTTTCGGCACAATTTATATACAGTTCACATAATATCAAAGCGGTAAAAGCAACATTTAGCACATTAGGCTTAAAACATGTAAAAAATCAGATAAAGCCAAATATAACAATTTATCTAAGCTCGAATTTCTAACCCTGAACCAGTGGTTCTGGGTTATTAGTCCCCAGCAGAGTCGCCAGAGCTGTCACACCTCCTTTTTCCGCGCCCGCGAGGCGCAGGGGAGTTTTTTTCCAATTAAAGGACAATCGAAACGGGATTGGTTTAATTATTTCAGAGTCGCCACTTGGGAGATTTAGGGTGTCCCAAGTCACCAATTTTAATCCCGAATCGAGGAAAAGAATGACTCTATATTATAGTCTGCGTACCAGAAATCCGGATAAGGAATTCTGTTAACCCGGGAGAAGGTGTTAGGCATTCCCGAGTTCCGTGGTTCTAGCACGGTCGCTCAATTGTTATATTCGGCTTGATTATCTGATTTTATACAAGTATGAACTTATGTGCAAATTTTAACTTTTAACCGCTTTATTATTATTGTTTTTACAAGAATGTGAACATCGCTTAAAATATATCTTTGGACTGTGTCACATGAAATGCACCCACAATCCGAAACATATTTTATTTGATGTTTTAGGATTTGGATTTGGGTCGCATGAAATGCACACCCGAGCTTAAGAAAGTAAATTATTAAACACGCGCCTAAAGAGACTATCGCGTTATTATTTTCTGCGGAGGCCGCGAAATTCGCTAAACGGCCCTCCTGAATTCTAAGTAATTTTAAACAAGTATTTACTGAGGGCCCCGCAATTTGTATTTTTATTCGGCGAGGCTCATCTCATTCTTATTTTTTAAAGAATTTTGTAACGTCATGGAAATGCATCTCGGGCCACGCCACAATCAATGCGCCCGTGACTAGAGACATATTTCGACTCCGTTGAGATTTGGATTTGGGTCACATAAATGTGCACCCGGGTTTAGGGAGATAACATTATTAAAGGCGCGCCTAAAGCAACTAGCGCATTATTATTTTTGGGTAGGGCCGTGAAATTTGCTAACGGCCCGTCCCGGAATCTAAGTATTTAATACATATATTTTTGTGAGGGCCCCGTAATTTGTCCCTTTTATTTGGCGAGGCTCGTCTCATTTTATTCTTTATTATTATTTTTTATTATTATTTTTTATTATTATTTTTTTTTTTATATTTTTCAAAAGGGATGCCATTTTTACGCCTTTAACAATGATAAACCTTACGGCTTCTTCCCAACTACAATCTTGTAACTTGTCAAGATTTGATAAAAGAAGTTAAGCGAATGAGTGTTTCGGGCGTAGCAACAACATGCACTAATACTAATTTTGTCCAAATAAACTAAGACAATAATAACATAACACATTGAACGTAAATAATAACAATACTAATCTTGGGACTACTAATACAACTAAATCAAATGACATCAATTAAACAATAATAACATAACACAAAATGAACTAAAATGCATACGGTGAAATATAGGCAGAAAATTTCCATACCAATTTTATATTGCATCTCAAACATTCAACGTAACGTTTCCCTTTGAGGTTTACTAACCTGAAAAAAAACAGAAAATGGATAGAGCCACGGGCCAACCCTCTACATCGACCTCGACGAACAACCTCGACGTACCGGACCTCGACGAACAAGAGACGACCTCAACGGATTGAAACAGAAGACTCGGACCAAGACTGTCGACGACCCGAGGCGTTGGCTGACTGCTGGTTCTATTCTTTTCGACGCCGCAGATCGATACGAGAAGTTAAAGCGGAAGGGATCGCTTGGGCAAGGCGATGAGGCTGCAATGACGGGAAGCTGACGTGAGGGAGTCGGACGTTTGGTGATGTTGGTGGTTTTGGACGTGAAGTTGGTGGTTTTCGATAGTAGGGGTGCCGGCGTTAATGGAGGCGGGCGTTTGTGACAGTAGGTCGATGGGGATGGTGCGTGGGGGTGCCGGACTGACGGTGCTGGACTGGTTCGTTAATGGAGTGTTGGTGGTGGTCGACGATGGCGGAGATGGTAACGACGATGGTGGTCGTTCGGAGGAGTTTGGGAGGAGACGGGGTTGGACTGGTTTGGGTTTGTGGTCGTTTGGTGGTGTCGTTTGGTCGACGCAGGCGAGGCGGAGATGGAGCTGGAGCTCGCGGGCTGGGGAAGGTGACGGGGTGGTGTTCGGACAGTGGAGGTGACGACGCTGCTGCTACTCGTCGGACTGGGTAGTGACGATGGTGGAGCTGGGAGGAGGAGGGTCCGTGTGGTGGTGGTGTTTGGAGCGTTTGGACGTGGGGAAGGTGAAAAGGGGGGGGGGGTCCGGTGGTCACTGGTTTTTTTTCCGTTCTTCCTTTTTTTAGGTTTCGTTTCTTTTTTCGTTTTTAAGAAGAAAACGGAACAGTCGTTTTTTGCTTTTCGTTTTTTTTTTTTTTTTTCTGACCAAAAGTCCAAATTTTTTTTTTGAACATTCCGTAACATTTCCTTGTCTAATGCTTGAAGTTTACTAACCTGAACAAACAGAGACGGATAGAACCAGGGACCAAACCTCTACATCGACTTCAACGGACGGACTCGACGAACAACGACGACCTCAACGGAACCGACGACTCGAACCAAGATTGTCAATGACCTCGACACTCATCTTCTCTCTTTCGACGACCTTGACGGACTGTGGGTTGTTTGGGTGATGCGACGCAGCAAACGCAGCCACAACTGCTGCTCGAAGGGAGGCGATGAAACTACTATTTTTTTTTCCGGGTAACGGCAGTCGAAGGGCAACGACGACGAGGCTGGTGCGCTGGGGGTGGTTCGCGACTGGTTTGGGTAGTATGGATGAAGAAGAACGTGAAGCAGCAGCAATGGAGGAGTGGTCGTGGTCGACGGACCTGGGCAGCGGTTATGGAGGTCGACGGACTGGAGGGGTGGTCGTGGTTGACGGAACTGGGCAGCGGTTATGGAGGTCGACGGACTGGAGGGGTGGTCGTGGTTGCCGGAACTGGGCAGCAGGTTATGGTGGTTTGATTAGTAGGGTGGTGGTGTTTGGACGTGTGATGGGGCAGTGACGAACGGGAGCTTGCAGCGGGCGGCAATGGAGGTTGACGACGGGCCTGCTTGGGCAGTGGTCGACGGGCAGCGACGGGGTGGTGTTTGGGAGGAGGAGGGTGGTCCGGGGGCTGGGCTTCGTAGGTTTTTTTTCTGTTTTTTTTTTTTTTTCTTTTCTAGGGTTTAGTTCTTCTTCCTCCTTTAGGAAGAAGATGAGTGAACAGTAGTATTCTTTCGAAAATTTTCCCAAAAATTCCTCTCCGTTTTTTGTTTTCTTCCCCCCTTCTTTTTGTGTTTGTCCGTGTATTTAGCATGGGCTTGTCAAGAAAAATGAGCCCCACGCGTGGTGGGGTTCAAGGTTTATGTCCCCCACGCGTGGTGGGGTTCCCCATGTGTCCCGGACACGGTTATTATGGGCTAGGTCCGAAAATTAGGCCTAAAACCGGGTAGTTTGAACCCGAATATTATTCTTTTGCCCGGACCCGAGAAATAGGAATACGTTGTTTAACTAGTCCTATGTAAGCAAAATAACTACCGAAAATAAGACTAGTATTTAACAAAACTATATCCTTTTTTTAAATATTTTTAAGGTTTTAAAATAGCTACAAAATATTAATAAAACTATTTTTGTAATTTTCGTAAATATTAAGATAAAATATGAAGTACTATTTTTGTATTTTTTCAAAGTTAAAACGACTATAAAATATTAATAAAACCATTTTTTGTAATTTTCGTAAATATTAAGATAAAATATGAAGTAATATTTTTTGTATTTTTCAAAGTTAAAATAACTATAACATATTAATAAAACTATTTTTTGTAATTTTCGTTTTTTTTAATAAAGACAAAAATATGAAATAATATTTTTTGTATTAAAATGACTTCAAAACATTAATAGAATTATATATATATTTTTTGTTAATTTTCGAATTTATATAAAGTACCAAAATAAAGTGCAATTTTTGTATTTTTCAAATTTATGAGAGATACATAAACTAAAATTTATATATATATTTTTTGAAATTTTTCTTTTTGCAACGAAATAAAGTAAAATAGTTAAAATAGCTATACTAGTCCTAAATTAGATATTTAAGCTTAAGAACGTAAAAAATTCCCGGGGAGGGTCAAAAATCACGTGCTTACAACTCCTTCCAGAACTACTTCCTTTTGAGTAGGATGTTTCATTCCCCTGCAAACTAATTCCCTTTTTTTTTTTTTTTGAGCTTCTTCCTTCGAAGACTAACTCCCTTAAGACTCGTTTTGCCTTTCCCCGAAAAGAACCGCTGAGGATACCGATTTTCACCAAACTTGTGTTGGACTCCTCGAAACTGCTAGGGATAACACTGTTGGGGAATTATTTACTTACCTGTTGGGGGGATAAAATGTTATCCGCTGGGGATAACGCTGTCGAGGATAACACTGCTGGGGGATTTTGATTCCTTCAGAACTAGTGTTTCACTCTTCGGAAGGCTGTTGGGAATGATACTGGCCTTCTGCTTTTTCTGAGCTCAAGTTTCATCCCTTTGTTCTGTCCGCTGGGGAACAACTTCCTCCATTGGAACTTATTATGTTGGGGGCAACACTGGTTCTAAGACCACTTCCCTTGAGACTGGCGTTATCTTTATTCTTCCCCGAATGGGTACCTGACTTCCAGAAAATTTTCTAAATGGAAGGAAAATTTTTGCCCTAGTTTGATAATATCCCTAGTGGCATGCATTTCTGGCATCAATGCCATTTCCTTTACCTGTTTCAAATCAAACAAAATTTGTTAGTTTAAAACATGGTGGTTGGTTGTGATACTCCTACTGGGATGGCTTTTCCCTTTCTCCTTCCCTGCTCTGCGTTGCACAACTTGTTGGGGATGATATTATTTGCTGGGGATAATCCCTTTCTGCTGGGGATATCCCTCTTCTTTTGTGGCATAGCTCGGAAACTGGCATTTCCCTGACCTTTTAGTCTAGTATGACTTTCCCACCCCATGTTCATTGCTCTCCTTGCTTTGTCCACGGGCCTCGGCCTTGAGGTTTATAACTTTTGATTTCGGCAAGGATATCCCTTCTGACACTCGTCAATCCTTTTGTCAATTCCCTTTGCTGGGGATATCTTTTTTTGATACTGGCCTCGCGCTTGTTCCTTGCTGACTATATCACTTGGATGTACTAGTCAGATCTCATCTTGCATAATTGGAAAGCTGATGGCATATTTTGAAGTCAATTCACACTTGTTCTGACCAAACAGACTCTATTGGGGAATTTTTCTATGAAAGGAAAAAGATAACAGGGAACAGAATAAAAAACAAAGGAAAAAAGATGACTCTTTGACAAAAGAAACTATAAATAAAAACCTATCAAACGCAGATACCGACTCTAATGGTCATGACATGCACATGTGGCCTATCCTCTACCGTCAATCATCTTTCAAGATCTTTATTTGACAATTCCCCATCTAATTCTCAATCTTATTCGACTTGTAGTGCCCAAAGGGTTTTCACTATCAAGTCTCTCTCATTTTGGTTTTTCTCTCAGATTTCGTCGCCTTATGGCGCCTGTGAAGGTTTTTCACCGATAAGACTCTCTCATTTGTATCACTTTCTAGCCGGGGATTTGGAGTGTTGCCGGTATGACTCTTTCTGCTGGGGATTAGAGTTCTTTCTGCTGTGGAACAAAATGTTATGTTCGTCGGTAAGACTCTCATTTGTCTGACTTGGCATCTTTTGAAGACTGATCAGAAGGTCTTTCTTTGGACCGTAATGTGGGTTTTGGATAGGCTAAAAAGAAAGGGTATTTAAGGCTCAAAATAAAATAAAATTTGGGGTTTAAAATTACAACTTTCGGAATCATATTTGTTTACAACAAACGCAACCCTTGCCCCAGTTTCTTGCTTGGGGATATTTTAATTGATTTTTTTCATTTTTTTCGTTGCTACTAATTCCGAACGAGGGGAATGAAAGTAAATAAATAAGGCTCAAAAGGGGTAACGAAGGATAAAGTGTTTAGGTAGCAGAACAAAATGCCTTCGTCATTCCAGTCTTCCAAACATGCCAAGTGCAAACAACCCAATTGAACATAGATTTATAGTCTCTTCCGATGGTGCTGGACTTGACAATTATGTTAAACATTTTATTTTTCCTTTGTCATCTCTAAAGCACCGTTGGGAGACACTCTCATTATCATGAACGACCCTCATGCCAATTTGGCGAATCTTGCTTTTAACGGTTTTCTTTATGTTTTACTTGCCCCAGTTCCATATGACTCGAGCTTTGAATAATCTCAAACCGTCCTTATTTTCTTTAAATGTTCTGATCACCTCTCCAGGGTTTTATGATTAGCTTTTAATATTAGGCCCGAACTGTGTGCGCATGTCATGTCACTAGAATCGGCATTGAACAAAAATGATAAAAGGACTAAACAAAAGATGACTGGAAATAATAAAAGACCGGATTTTGCATTAGACTACCGGTGAAATGGTTTGAATAACAAAACAAAACAAACCAGAACAAAACCTAAAAATCAAACCGGACAAAACTTAAACAAACCGCTAAGAAAGTTTGACACAACCCTAAGAATAATCCGGTCAACAGAAATGACAACAAAATAAACCATCAAAAGCTTCTCTTTTGCTAACCCAGGAACGGAGCGCTCTCCCAATTATCAAACCTGGCATCAATACTGCCAAGACCATTACCAGCTTCAATATCATCAACCTCCGTCAACAAGTTCTCGATAGGGTTCGAGTGCTCCATGTCATTGTTATCGATCACAATCCGCCCTTTTTGGATCATTTTTTCTACTTCCCTTTTCAGATTACGACAGCTCTCAATGTTGTGCCCTCTGACATTGGAGTGATATGCACATCGCGCTGCCGGATCAAAGTTTCTTGCACGTGGATCTAGAGTATATGTGGGGAGCGGCTCAATCAGGCCAACATGACTTAGCCTTTCGAACAGACTTGCATAAGATACTCCGATAGGGGTGAGAGCCTTTTCTCGTTTCAGCAACCTCTCATTCCTAAATGCTTTATTGGGCCGGAAACCTGATCCAGGGGGCTTTCGGTAGACTTGTGAGGGTGGATAGGCCTTTTGTGGAGCTGGGTATTTGTACAGTGAAGTCCGTCCTTGGGAATCTCGTGGAGAATAGTAGCGTTGGGGAGGGTAGTAGTGTTGACGAGTGATGGAGCTACTCGGGTAGCTGGAAAAACTGCCATAAGTGGGTTGGGATGGAGAGTATGGGGGATCTTCCGTTATGGTATTGGGTGCTTGGGTAAGGACAGAGTTCAAGAAGCTTGGCGGTGGAGGGGGTGGTGCGTTCCCAGTCGTCCATGCCTGATACATGTCTGCCACGTGCTGTCTCAGCATTTTCACTTCTTTTACCAACTCGTTGTTCCGTTTGACCAATTGTTGTCGGTCATCAGTACCGACCCACTCGGTTCTGTGGTTCTGAGTCATAGTCCTTTGACTTTGCATTGCAGGGAGGAGTTACCACAACCAACCACTTTTCTATATATGAACACAACAAAGTGAAGGCATTACGTTAGTGTTAGGGCATTTGACAGATAATCATATATCAGAGATGGAATACACCTAAGCAGTTAGACAATTGTGCCCCTCTGAAAATCTCCCACACTTTCCTTTATTATATATATTTTTTTAGTAGTGGTCGAATCTTATGGAGATTGCCTACGTATCATGACCCCGCATGAATCAGACCGAGCGTAGTTCGTGACCAATAAAAGATAAACAATAATAAACATTTTTTAATATTAGAACAAACTGGGTTTCAAAGGTTTGAAGATGACCTACAAACTCGAAAATCAAACAACCCACATATTCTAATCAAAAGCTTTACAAACTCAAAATAAATAAATAAATAAATAAAAGGCCAGCTCCCTTTCTTTGTTTGACAAATGCAACCAAACGGCTATTTTTGCAAATGTGGCCCCTTTCAAATCTCACATGAATTTTGAGGCCGGGGAGGATTATTTTGACACTTTACAAACTTGTCCATTCTTTTACGAAAATAACCTTTCGACAACTGAAAGATACTCTAAGGCTATTTCAGCAAGAACGGTTTAAGACGCGGCCGAAGCTGGCTCGGCTTATTATGACAAAATTCAAACGGTATTTACCTGACCGCCGACTCTTTGTTTTTTTTTCTTTTCAAATTACAATAAAAACTTGGTGTTGCAAACACGGCCCTTCAGCGCCTCGGGGACGAAGATTTTTAAGGCTGTGTGGGTCAACTGGACCAAAACTCCTAAAAAATGACCCAAGGTGGCTGTTTATACAAAGTCAACCTTCCGGCGTCCCTTTCGAGAACATTCGGCTATTTATGACAAAACAACATCACCTGACTTATTTATGACTCTTTTTATCGTTTTTCAAATTAGAAAACTCAATATTGCAAACACGGCCTTTCAACGCCTCGGGGACGAAGATTTTAAAGGCTGTGCGGGTCAACTGGACCAAATCTTAAAAAATGATCCAAAGGCGGCTGTTTATGCAAAGTCAGCCTTCCGGCGTGCCTTTCGGGAACATTCGGCTATGTTTTGATAAAACAGCGTCGTCCGACTTCTTTATGACAGAATTAAAATTTTGACATGTTTTTTTTATTTGTTTTGGCTATTTAGCAAAAAAGGGGGGGGGGGTTGGACCCGATGAGGGTTGCCTACGTATCTCACATCCGGTGAAAATTAAACCCACGTAGTTCGGGAAAATCATGAATAAGTACATGAACTAACTTTTTTTTTATTTTATTTTTTTTATTTTATTTTATTTTATTATAAAGAAGAAAGAGAGCATTTTTGCAAAGAAGGATTTCTAAGAAAATATTTTTTTGGAATTTTACCTTCAATGAAAGAAATGCTTCTAAAAGTAATTTTTGAATTTTGAATTTTCTTTTCAATTTTGAAAGAAGACGAAAAATATTTTCGGATTTTTTTATATATTTTTTATTATATATATTTTTTAAAAATAATTAAAAAGACTTTCTAAAGAAGTCAATGATGGAAAATATTTTTTGGTTTTTTTGTTTCGAAAATTGGGGGTCTAAAAACTTTTCTAGACTTTTTGGCAAGACAAATATTTTTGCAACAAATAAAGACATATATATTTTTTTTTAAAAACTTTTTGGATTTATATATATATATATATATATATATATATATATATATATATATATATATATATTTACGACAAATAATGAAAGACTCTTTTTTTTATTTTTTGCATTTTCATAAGCAAATAAAAAAAACCATTTTAAGAATAAGACTCTTTTTCATTTTCCTTTTCATGGCAAGACAAACTATATATTTTTCTATTTTTTTTTTGAAAAACAAAACAGAACAACGACTTTTTTTTTTCTTTTCTTAGCTTTTCATAAAACAAACTAATAAGACATTTTTTTTCCTCCTCATTTTCTTAAAATTTCGGCAGAGTTTTGACAGTATTTGGGCAATTATTTTCTTTTCAAAAATAAACAATCAATTCCCTAACCGCTATTTCTTTTTTTTCAATTTCAAAATATTATTCCTGATATTCACAAGTCAGTCAACACACAAGTCCGAATCAAATAAATGCGCAAGTAGTAGCAAGTAAGATGCATCAGGATGGTCATTTTCATTTTTTGGTACACCTGTCCTAGACAGACCCAACCCCTGTGTTGAGCCTCCAAAGTCAAATGCACGTGATGCAAACAAACGTTCCTACTAGGGATCCGGCATGAAGCTGAGTTATTCTAGGTTCATAACCTGGGTATTTGTTCTAGACTGTGTACCCGAGCGGACAACTCGAGTCGAGGAGGGGGCTACGTACCGGGGACCCGCGAGATCGTCCGGCTTTGTAACTTGTCCGGCCTCTTTCTTATTTCAGGTATTGACACTAACAGAATAGGGAGTCTCGACCAGCGAGCTTCTCCCCGGAGGTAAGAAGAGAAGGGTTTCGGCACATTTTATATGTACAGTTCAAATAATATCAAAGCGGTAAAAGCAGCATTTAGCACATTAGGCTCAAACATGTAAAAATCAGATAAAACCAAATATAACAATTTATCTAAGCTCGAATTTCTAACCTTGAACCAGTGGTTCTGGGTTTAGTCCCCAGCAGAGTCGCCAGAGCTGTCACACCTCCTTTTTACATACCCGCGAGGGTACAAGGGAGTTTTTTCCAATTAAAGGACAATTGAAACGGGATTTGTTTATTTATTTCAGAGTCGCCACTTGGGAGATTTAGGGTGTCCCAAGTCACCAATTTTAATCCCGAATCGAGGAAAAGAATGACTCCATATTACAGTCTGCGTACCAGAAATCCGGATAAGGAATTCTGTTAACCCGGGAGAAGGTGTTAGGCATTCCCGAGTTCCGTGGTTCTAGCACGGTCGCTCAACTGTTATATTCGGCTTGATTATCTGATTTTTGTACAAATATGAACTTATGTGCAAATTTTAACTTTTTACCGCTTTCATAATTATTATTATTATTTTTACAAGGAATTGCAACGTTGTGAAAATATATCTCAAACCGCGTTACAATCAATGTACCCGTGGTCGTCGACACATTTTGACTCCGTTGAAATTTGGATTTGGGTCACATCAATGTGCACCCGTGTTTAAGAAGGTTAAATTATTAAAGGTGCACCTAAAACAACTAGCGTATTGTTATTTTGGGAAGGCCGTAAAATTCGCTAAAACGGCCTGTCCCGAATTCTAAGTTTTTAATATATACATTTAGAGGGCCCCACAGCTTGTGCATTTTTGTTTGTCGAGGCTCGTCTCATTTTTATTTAAAAGGATAAACCTACAATGACTATATTTTTTCTATTAAGTTCGTCTCTAAAATAAAAGAAAATCTCTTAATTAATTACATGCTAAAAACGTAACTTATTAGTTATTAGTTTACGGCTAATGCGAATGGAAAATTGCGATCGAGTTTGTACGAAGAAAAACTGCTTTCATTCTATATTCTATTATTCAATAATACTAAAACATGAGATTGACACACCATAATATCAAAACAGATTAACTATTCTTTGATTAATTTAAACTAACATTATTAGATGAAGAAGTTATACATATGCAACATCATTACTCATTTAATCAATCAACTACATTTTTATACAAAGACAGGAAAATTATATTCAAACACAAATCCAAACAGGAGTAATTCAACAGGAACAAACCCTGATTAATATTTCATTTTTCGCTTCAAGCCGAGAGTGTACAAATGTGTATCTGGAAATGGCAGTACAAGAACAAAAGAAGGAGAAGTCAGCAGCAATAATAACACAGCAACAGCAGGTTCAGCAACACCGCAAACTAGTAACAACCAGTAGAATAACCCAGTAGCAGATTGAAAACCCAACAATACCAAAGTGCAATCACAGTCAAAGCAGAAGAGCGACGGACACAAGATGCAGTGGTTTAATGATTTTTGAATAACACTCGAGAAAAGCAAACGGAAATTATTCAAGTAGAAGTTCAAGTTGTCTTTCTCTTTTACTCTCTAACACTCTTGAAATTTTCCAGAATGTATTACTCTCAAAAATATCCCAATAATAATCTCTAACCCCCCTTAATTTGTCAAATGACCCTATATATATATAGCAAGACCTTTGTCTTGAATCCCCAACCCGGAATTATTCCCCCAAGGCATGCTTTGTCCCCACTACTTAATGTTTTCTTTATTTTAAACTTTGTCCCCCATGCCTACATTAAATAAATACATCATCCCCAACCCATTATAATTTGCCCCTCATGCCTAACATAAACAAATACAATATTCTCCTCCACTACATTATGTTTTGTCCCCCATTATGTTAAACAATTATATCAAACATCACCCCATTATATTTTGCCCCCCATGCCTACATAAACAATTATAATAATGTTCAATTACCAAACTACCCCTCCGACCTTATTGCAATTACCATTTTACCCCTGAACGTACTGCAATTTACCAAACTACCCCCATCAGCTCTAAACAATCAATTAATCATAACTTAACCAAAATATAGCCAAGATGACCAATTTCTCAACAATCTTCAACAACAAATCACATGAACACGATGAACAACACAACTCTAAATTAATGGAAATAAATTAACCATATCGGGAACCAATCCTGGTTAACTTAGACCAAAAATGAATGAGCAAAGAGACAACAATACAAGCAACAAAATACATGATTCAAACTAAATCAACAAATCAAAAACAAACATAAACTCACATTAAATCACTGGATTAAACATGAACTTCAAACAAAGATGAACATGAACTAAATCTATTTTTTAAACAACAGACATGACGGATTAAATGACTCAAACACATTAATAATTTCTGGAAAATACATAACAACATGAAACAAATTGAAGAAATAATCAATTAAATTTCAATTTGAATCTGACAAACATCAAACTAACAATTCCCTTTTTTTTTACGAAATAAATAAGATTAACATGACATAAACATGAAAAACAACTAATTAAATTTCCATTTGAAATCTGAAAATTAATTCAACAAAACACATGAACAAACTAAAAAATTAATTCAAACGATACATGAACAAAACAAACATTTGCCGATTTTGGATTCGAGAAAACAAAACACGGGCAAAATAAAATTCAAAATCTACTAACCGGATCGACACGAAATATGTACGGACTGTTTCGACAAACCTCGACCAAACAACCATGTCATTCCGGATTTTGACGAAGAGCGGAAAACCCCATCTTCCCTTTGAACTCGAAGCATTCAAACTGGACTTTGACGAAGCATTCATGTACAAAGAAAATGAAGAAGAAGCAATCAACAACATCAGTTAAAGCTCGACGAATGAGGCAGAAGCAGCGTGAAGCAGAAGCAGCAACGCGGAACTGAGGAGCTGGAGGATGAAGCAACAGCTCGTCGAACTCAAGCTCGATGAAGAAGATGAAGCAGTGGCAGCTTAGCCATGGCAGCCATGTTAGCTCAGGTTCGAACTCGACGAAACAGCAGCAGCTATGGTTCTTGGGGTCGTTTGGACGTGATGTTGAGGGAGGAGAAAGAAGAAAGCTGAAGCAGAAGCAGCGGGGAGCAGAAATGGAAGCAGCTTGGCCATGGAAGCGAGTGGTCGATGAGGGCCAAGCTTAGGGACGACGGTGGCGGGACTGCTTGGTCATCGGGAATCAGAAGAAGTAGTAGCAATGGCGGACTGCTTGGTGGAGCTTGGCAGCCATGGATGAAGCAGATGATGCAGCAGAAGCAGCGCTCGACGTGCAAAACGCAGCAACAACGTTGCTCGTCAATGACGGAACGATGGAGGGGTCGTTTAAGAGGGTGAAGCAGCCGCGATGACGAAGCTTGAAGGAGGGCAGTTATGGAGGTTCGACATGGGGGGGAGGTAGCCATGGTTGGCCTCTGTTTGGAGTTTGAAGAAGATGAAAATAGGGAAGGGGGCGGATGGTCTAGGTTGTTTTTTAGGGTTTTTTGGGTTTTTTCTTTGTTTTGTTTTGTGTTGGACCAAAAATGAAAAATGAAGAGGGGTTTGGGTCTTTAGGTAAATGGGGCGGAACGGGTCAACCGGTTTGAAGTGGACCGGGTCATAGGGAAGGTTGGGCAATTATTTGGGCATGTGGTTGAAAATTGAAGAAGTGGCCCAATCCGATTTTTCTTTGTATTTTTTGTTCTCTTTTCTTCTTTTATTTTTCTGAAACTAAATTATAAAAGTACTTAAATTATTATTAAGAACTAAACTAAGTTATAAAAGTGCAAATTAACTCCCAATAACAATTAACGCACAATTAAGTAATAATTAAGCATAAAATTGTATATTTGGACATTAAATGCTAAAAATGCAAACGATGCCTATTTTTGTAATTTTTAATTTTTGTAAAACAAACTTAATTACTAACAATTGTAGAATTAAATCCTACATGCAAAATGCGACATATTTTTGTATTTTTATTAATTTAACAAATAAACATGCACAGACAAATACAAATAATTATTCAAAAATATCACAAAATATCACAAAATTGCACACCAAGGAAAATCATTTTATTTTGAATTTTTTTGGGAGTAATTCTCATATAGGGCAAAAATCACGTGCTTACAGCGGCCTTATTTTTTGTTTGACCGGGTGAATCTTTGGATCCAGGCTCAATTTATGAGTCGTTACCTCCGGTGGGATCCCTGTCATATATAAATGGAGCCAGGCAAAACAATCAGCATTAGCTTTAAGAAAATCAATAAGTTTTTTCCTGAGCCCGGGAGTTAGTCATGTGCCCAGGTATAACTTTCGATCCGGTAGGTGCTCGATCAGTATAACCTTCTCCAATTCCTCGATTGTTGACTTAGTGGCATTAGTGTCATTAGGTGCTATAAATGATCTTGGGATGCCGTAATCATCCTTTTCGTCCGCTATGTGCTCCTCATATGTTTCCAGCACGGTTGAGGTCGATATCATTGATAGTTATTTGGTTTCCTTTTATTCGGCAAGTTCCCTACTTTTTGATGTCGAAACCGCAGGCACTGGGATTATCATTTATAGTGAACATCTCCTTTGTAGCCGGCTGTTCTACGTAGACTGTTTTGACTCCTCCCGGAGTGGGAAATTTCAACGCTTGATGTAAGGTTGAAGGCACCGCTCTCATACTGTGAACCCATGGCCTTCCGAATAAAGCATTGTACCTCATATACCCCTTGATTACATAGAACTTTATTTCCTGGGTGGTCTCGGCAGTGTTTACCAATAAATTTATTTCACACTTCATCGTCTCGCAATCCGTTCAACACCCGGACCGCCGATACAAATTGGTCCAAAAATCCCAGTTATTCTATGACCCTCCATCGGATGATAATGGCCAAGCTACCTGGATCAATCAACACACATTTAACTCGAGATGTATTGATATGTATGGATATTACTAGTGCATCGTTGTGAGGTGGATGATGCCCTCGGCATATTCACCGCTGAACGAGATGGCCCCTTGCGAGACATAATCTGGGGTGCGTTTTTTCCTTGTTATAGAAACTTTTGTGCGTTTTATCATTGGCCCTTGGAGAACATCCGCTCCCCCAATGATCATGTTGATCACGTGTTGGGGCTCCTCTTTTTCGGCCTGTTTGTTGGTGTTCTTGTTTCTGAAATAATTTTTGACCCGTTAGCTTAGGAATTCTCGAATGTACCCATTGTTGAATAATCGAGCTACTTCTTCCCTTAGCTGTCGAAAATCTTTGGTCATACGACCATGAGTACCGTGGTACTTACACACCAAGTTATGGTCCCTCTGGGCGGGATGGGACTGCAATGGCCTAGGCCACTTGGTCTCTTTGATACGCCATATAGCCGACACTATACGTGCAGCATCCAAGTTGAAATTGTACTCCGGCCTTGGCTCCTAGTCAATGATTCTATTAGATCGATCGTTCGTTCTATTGGGGTAAATAGACCCCGAGGGGGTCCCCCAATGACCGCCGGGTACTCCACCAAGTTTTGCTTCAATTGTTGAGAAGCCATGGAACTTCAGGGGTTGAGCCTTTGAGTAAACGCCTGAACACCCCAATCATCCACGACCATGGATAGGTCCATGCGTTCCATCTGGAACCTCGACACGAACTCCCTAAGCATCTATTTATCTTTTTGCTTGATTTTGAAAAGGTCCGACTTCCTCATCTCGACCTTGATGGCACCGACATGGGCCTTTACGCATCCGCGAGCAAAGCAAAAGAATCAATAAAATTCAGAGGCAAGTTGTGATACCATGTCGTCGCTCTTTTGGACAAGGTTTCCTCAAATTTCTTCAACAACATTGGTTCGATCTCGTCGTCTTCCAGTTCATTTCCCTTGATTGCGCATGTATAAGAGGTTAAATGCTCTTTTGGATCTGTGGTCCCATTTGTCATGATCCGAAATCCACTAGTCGTGATGGCACCTAACCCAACCCGCTAGGTAAGCCAACTAATAACTATCCAATTTCCGAAATATTAATAAGGCAATTAAATAAAGGAAATATCTGAATCTTATACATTCCCAAGGACTGGTGATACAAATCATGAGCTTCTAAGAATAGAATTTACAAAGCCGATATGAAGTAAATACATCTTTTGTTTGAAAAGTATATAAACAGAGTTTGATAAATCTAAGACTACCATGAACAAGAGGCAGCAACAACCGGAACGCAGGTACGTCTTCAATCCGGCAACCATCGAGCACAACAACAATAACAGCTAACATCTGCACGCAACGTGTAGAAGTGTAGTATCAGTACATTCGACCCCATGTACTGAGTAAGTAACAAACCTAACCTTAGGCTGAAAGTAGTGACGAGATTGAACAAAGGTCGGGTCCAACACCAATAGCCAACAACAGTTCATAACGACATAAAGCATTTAGATAAAGAAGTAACCCAGAGATAAAATGCTCAGGTTTTTCATAGTTTTCCAAAAATAGTTCCGTTTTTCAAGTATATCAGTGAAAATCCACTCCTTCACCCAAAACATCAAAAATGCAAGTAAGTTTGAAAACTGGGAGTTTTTTTTCCCAAAAACCCTTTCAACAGTAAATATGATGTTTCATTTTATCTCCAGGTAGCAAGTGCAAAAATACCTCTCTATGCTCATATGTCAATATAGGTGAGAAGTCATGAATGATGTGATACCGTACGACATGAGAAAAATGCATCCATATGCATGTATGTCATGTGCATGTCAAATGCGATGGGACTTAGTAATAAAACCATATGCATACTCTCAGAGTATCAATTCACCCAGTCCTCCCAATCACTCAGTCTACCCAGTCACTCAGTCCTCACAGTCACTCAATCCTCACAAATGACTCGGCAATCGGCAATCGGCAATCGGCAATCGCACTCAGTAGGTACCTGCGCTCACTGGGTGTGTGTATAGACTCTAGATGGGCTCCTACAGCCCAAACGCTATATATCAAGCCAATCATGGAATAAATCAATGAAACATGCTGCGGCGTGCAACCCAATCCAATAAATATCCTCACAATCAGACCCTCGGTCTCACTGAGTCATCAATATCTCCAGTCTCTCGGGCTCTCAATGTCATGAAACTAGCCCGACAACAATGATATGATGTATCAATAAATAACAACTGAGACTGAGATATGATATGGATGCATGAATATGACTGAGTACGAAGTAACAACGAAATCAGTGAGATGACAGTAAGAAATGACCACTATGGGTCCTAAAAATATCAGCATAAAGCCTAAACATGATATCTAGCATGATTGACAGCTCAGTTACTTTATCATATGGTGAAAACACATATATCAACAAAATAGGGCCACTACACAGTGCCATAGGAACATCAGAGTCCCAATTCACAGGGTGCACGCCCGTCACCTAGCATGTGTTTCACCTTAATATCAATCACATAACACGTATTGTGGGGGTTTCATACCCTCAACACTAACTTTAGAAGAGTTACTTACCTCGAACGAGGCATTACCAATGCCGAGCAATTCAAACGATGCTCCAAAGATGCCATCACGCGCATTTCGACCTCCGAACGGCTCGAAACTAACCAAAAGTAACTCAAATACATCAAACAAGGCTAAGGGAACCAATCCTAATCAGAAAGGATCACTCTTGAGTAAAAAACACGAAATTGGTCAAAAGTCCATCCCGGTCCCGCACCTCGGAACCCAATAAAACTCACGAAATTCGACAACTCATTCAATTACGTGTCCAACCATACTAATTTCACTCAATTCCGACTCCAAATCGATGTTCAAAACTATAAAATTCATATTATGAAACTTTAGGCCAAAACCCCCAATTTCCTCTTTAAAACTCCTCAACCAAAAGCTAAAATCAAAGATAGATTCATGAAATATAACAAAAAACGAGTAGAGAACACTTACCCCAATTCATATGGTGAAAATTGCTTCAAGAATCGGCTCAATCCGTGCTTCATAGCTCCAAAAATGCAAAAATAGCCGAAATTAGAGTATTTTATATTCTGCCCAGGCCTCCTCTTTCGCGAATGCGGGATAACCATTGCGTTCGCGATGAACAAAAACACCAGCCACCAAAATGCTCTATGTGTTCGCGGCACAAGCCTCGCGAACGCGATACACACTAGAGATGGAACTATGCGAACACGACACAAACCTCACGAATGCGACGAAGAAAGATCCTCCACTCCAGCCCCCAGCTCAACTCAACGCGAACGCGAAGAAAACTAGCCCCAACTCTTCGCAAACGTGGACCAATATTCGCGAACGCGATGAAGAAAATGCCACTTCCATCGAAGTACACTACACGTTCGCGACATTTGCCTCGCGAACGCGATGAAGGATTAAGCCACCAGACATCAGAATACACCAGTAGTGAAAACATGAAAAAATGTAGCCCAAAATTAATCCGAACATGCCCGAGCCCCTCGGGACCCCGTCCAAATATGCCAACAAGTCTTATAACATAACACGGACTTAATCGAGGCTTCAAATTACATCAAACAATGCTAAAAGCACGAATCACACCTCAATTCAAAATCAATGAACTTGAAACTTCAAACTTCCACAACCGATGCCGAAAGCTGTCAAATCACGTCCGATTGACCTCAATTTGCACACATGTTACATTTGACATTACGGACCTGTTCCATTTTCCGAAATCGGAATTCAACCCTGATATCAACAAGTCCACTCCTGGTCAACCATTCCAAAATTTTAACTTTCGTCATTTCAAGCCAAATTCTACTACGGACCTCCAAATTTCAATCCGGACGCGCTCCTAAGTCCAAAATCACCCAACAAAGCTAACGGAACCATCATAAATCCAATCCGAGGTCAAATACTAAAAGTCAAACTTGGTCAAACCTTCCAAATTTTTAAAACTTCTAGCTCAGAATCATTCTTCCAAATGAATTCCGAATAACATGAAAACTAAAATCAACGATTCACATAAGTCATAATGCATCATACGGAGATACTCATGCCCGAGAACTAGCAAGCGAAGTGCAAATGCTCAAAACGACTGGTCGGGTCGTTACACTATTATACTTGGGAATGCCGGGCATTCGGAATCTCTTCAGGATTGGCTTCGGCGCTGCACTCGGGGGAAAGGCTTTTGAATAATTTTTTTTAGAATACGACCCCTTCAGTATTAGAGGCACTCTGGGATCTGATCGACCTTGGAATTATAAGCTTCCACATTCTTGTCGTTGGCCTCTTAAATTAAAGAGAGAATGAACGATCAAACCAATTGCGATGGAACAATCAAACCTAGTTTTAAGTTGAACACTGAAAATTGGCTCTGATCGAGCCCGTGATATGAGCTCGGTTGCAATTAAAGAAGAGAGTAACTGAAGAACACTTTGAGTAATAGCTAGAAGACATAATTGAACTTGTATTGCTTTGATGTGCGTGTCAATAGTGGTTTAAAATGAAAAAGTTCTCCCCTTTATATAGTAGGGAAATTTCAATCCTAGTACAAGTCTAAATAAGGTAAAAACCTTCATTTTCGGTAAATGTCGATCCGCAGTTGATATCGGACGGGATTTGTACTGTAATATCCGGTTGAGGACGAGTATTACGGCTCCCTGCTCGTCATGCTCAACCGTTTCTCTTTTCCTTGGTCTCAAAACTTACTTGGTCCGGATCCATTGTTTAGCCGTACCCAATCCCGGATGCACCGTTCATCCCCCGGGCTCCGAAAAGAGGGACCCTTCGGCTTCGCTCGAAATTGCGTTAGATCATGCTTCCCTCTCGTTTTTTTATTGGGAATCAGGGGTAACATTATCCTTCATTTTGCCCGTACACAAGTTCTTCCATAATTAATGAACATCATAGGCATCATTACAAGAAAAGACTTACACCAAGGAAAATTAGCCAATAACAGCCGAAAAAATTGAAGTCATCAGGGATCACTAGTAGCCTAGCCGTATGACCAGATTCCAATCCAATCGTTAAAATACTTTTAGTTGCTAAATGTCATTCCGGTCGTTACAAACTTTAGATTGTTAGAAGTGCTTTCAGTGACCGAATTTTACTTTGCTAATTGTTTGTTAGCTTTAAACAACCAAAAAACTTTATCATTGTATGTTATTATTGGAAAGATATAAAACTCACTATATCTATATATACAAATACACACCCAAAAGCATACCAAAAAATCAATATTCATATAAAATTTAATAATTAATTACAGAGAACAAAAGCAGCCGAATATCACAAATATAGTTCTAAGTTCTAAAATTGTACTGTATTCGTCGTATTTGTCACCTCCTATCAAAAGAGAAAATAGGATTGTAACATGTACTAGAGGCGGCAAGCAAAATTTATATGGACTTCCCAAAGAAAGCATCAGAATTTATTCGACAAGAGAACTCCAGGAACAGTGAACATAAAATCACGGAATCAGAAGAAAGGTGGAAATCAAGGTTAAGAACAAAGATCATTCTTTCAACCCAATAATTTAATATATTTTACTACAGTTATTTTTTTATATAATATAACTGTAACTGTAATGTCCGGGCCAGCTTGTGCGTGTCTCGACTAATTCCACAGGTACTTGCTACTTCCTAATCTCCCATCAGCACAAGTACTTTAGGCAAGCTCCCACATTGATAACAGCTTGAATCACTATTCCAACATGCAACATCTCTATAAGGCAATTTGTCAGAAACCTCTGAGCATTATCTCTGCTGGACGCTGGTCTCTCATGGTTTTCACCAACTTTATGATCACTAGGCCACACGCTTGGGTGCATGATTGATCTGCAATATACTTAATTCATTTCCGTAAGTTAAATTTTCCTGGTTACGGCTGTCAGCATAAACGCCATCATAATTTTCGATTTTTCACAAAGCAGTGATGGATATCAAAGGTATTTCATATTGATTTATATAAAGTATGGTAAAATACACCTTGGATGTTATAATCTGCACAGCAAAATTTTGTCCGGAACGCTAGCTCGTATCATTAGGAACGGGAGAATCTGGCTGCTAGAGCATAAAAGGGCAGCCCGGTGCATTAAGCTCCTAATATGCGCGAAGTCCAGAGGGGGGCCCGACCACAAGGGTCTAATATTACACAGCCTTATCTGCAAGAGGTTGTTTCCACAGCTCGAACCTTCCTACATGTCTCTTCTGTTCAATCTATTGGTATATGGATTTTAGGCTCCCTACTCTTCCTGTTCACTGCTTAACATATGCAATTCCATCACGTTGGAAAGATATGAGCCCCCATGTTTTGTCATCGCAGTTCTAAATCATATGGTATTTTTTTAGAAAAGGAGAAAGAATAAAACCTGTCCTCAGATGTCATGAAGGACTGCCGGAACCTTCAGTTCAGCAGGAGCTTATCAAAAGGTTGGTTGGGATCTAAAATGCTCGCCAGTTCCCTCTCCCGCTATCATGTATGCCTGATGCCTAACTCATTGCTGTGTACTCCTTACGATCCTTCTTCCTCAAGCTCATAAGTGATACGAGAGGTTGAGAAATCGAGAAAGAGAAGAATGCCAGCACAAGGAAACTTGTCTGTTGAAATAACGAGAGAAATTCTGTAGGCAATCAACAAAAAGATTCTGACGCCCACATATTACCAAAATAGCACAAGATCAGGAAATTTGTACCATAACCAATAACAAAAATCTAGAGGCAATTTCGAGCCATGATATATCCTCATGAACCTCATTCATAACATAAGCAACCCATAACAAACAGGATTTTATTTGTAACAAATTGGATATGTACGTTTTCTATTATCCAAATAGAGAGGAGCACTTGAAAAAGTACTTTAGATTGGTGTCTCAGTCATGACAGTCAAGCCCATTGATGGCATCACGTTAGTCACTTTACCTAAAACTTTTCTCCAGTTATTTTTCCTTGACAGAAATTACAAATATTTCACACAGCATTATGACGGACAGCCTGTGCTTCCGGTATGTGAGAACTATGTTTAGATGCTTGGACCATAGAGGGAAAAAATGGGTATTCGAGACTACTTTATTCTTTTTAACTTTTATACCTTAATCAGTTGTTCCACCTAGCTGAGCACATAGATGAAGTAACATAATGGAAACATGCCACAAAAGAGGCAAAACAAAGAAAATGGACAAAATAATGGAAGCTGCAGAGACAAGAATTCATCTCCAAAGCTCTTTGAGTTCATGAAATCTGAATTCCACACGATGCAATGCCCCAGTAAAAGCAATCAAAGCTAAAACATATAATGCATGAAGACCATAACAGAGATGATCCACGCAGTCCCCATGTGGCATAGGTAATTTAGAGGCTTTATTATATAAATAACTACATCAAACAAACCCTGTATTAATCTCACAAAGGCTTTCTTACATAAATAAGTGTAGCAAAGCTTATAATATCAATAGTGGGGATTATTGCAAATGAAAGTAACATAGATAATTCACATGCCAAGGAGACATTTTGAAAAGAGAAGAAGAAAAACAATCAACAATTGAAAATCAAAATCGTTCTGCAATTTTCTAACAATTATAAAAGCCAATTATCCAAATTTAGATTGAGTTAACATCATTGAGCCAAGGGTCTACAGGAAACAGCCTCTCTAAAGTTTGCGTTGACACTATCCTCCCACACCCACTTACTGGGTTTGTTGTTATTGTAGATTGAGTTAAAATCAGTAAGTTCTCACTTGGTAATGAAAGTCAAATAATTTGTTCACACACTTGCACAAAGTTTGGCCATGACTCAACTGAAAGATAGACAAACCAAATAGTAAAACACAAAATTAAAATACTTAAAGTATTACAACTGAAAAAGTGTAGGTTTACAAGGCATACTTCCCATATGTTTTCATTTTTCATTATCTTTAAACAAAATATTAATATTTCAAGAAGAAACTCAAAAGGATACTTGTTTATAAAACTCAAGTTGAAGATTCTTATAGGCAACACCAGCTATCCAGGCCAAGAGAATCAGTGGAAGAAAAATATAGGATTTAATTGTTGGCAGACATCTCCAGAAACATCATGCAAAACAAGAAAATAAGGTTTTCAATGTGACCTGCATCAATAATAGCACAAAGAAAAAGACCCTCTGAATGCTAGTTTTTCAATATCTCCTAAGATAAAAAAGTAGAAAGGAGAGAGAGAGAGAAGTACAGAAAAGACACAGTAGATGAGTTTTTTCTTTTTATTTCAGCTGCCACACATCATTAGGAGGGTCAAGCGACCAGGCAGTTTTAGTTATACCTTATCTCAAGGTCGGTGTACTATTCAAAGATAGTCCAATATTTTATTTTCCTCTGGAGATCTGCAGGTGTTTTCTATTCCATTACTTTCTTCCAGGAAACGGGTGATGGAGTGAGGAGGCTGCATAATTCTACAGCTTCTCAATTAAATATTGATCAGGCTAATTGTTACTTAATCATCTCATCAATCAGAAAGAACAAAAATTTCTGATGATTTCTTAAAGAGATTAAACTTACTTCACAAATATATAATAGAGTTGGAACACTTGTGTAATATGGCAGCTCAACAGCAAACAAAATAAAATGGACCTTCACTCCATTCTGGAAGCGAGGAAGACTGTATATATTGTAGAATAAACAATCAAGTAAACACCAGATAAAGGCAAAAGCAAGAAGTTTGAAGACCAATTCATATTCTGTTTATGGATTGAAGAGTAAATAACCTGCCCATAGATAACAATACAAGTTTTTATACCATGACTATTTGAGCTAATACATCAAACCAAACAACTTCTTAATGCTTTGGGATATTAAACTGGAGTCTGAAGTATAACACCTATAAGGGAAAGGAAATAGTAGCTACCACAATGGACAATAAAAATTTGAAGCTTCACAAAAACTTGAATTGCCACAAGCCAAAAGCTACCGTCTTTAGGCCTAGGAATCTTGTGAATCAGGTAAGGTAATGTCGCTTTCAGGAAAAGTGACGAAACTCAAGTAGTTAATGTCAACATCTTATGTAACCTGAAAGGAAGTAAAAGCTAAAGCATTGAATGGATATACATACTAATGAAACTTTAAACAATAACTGTGAAAATTAATCATAAAAAGCTCCAGCACAAGAAAACTTGAGGTTGGCTTTACTTGATGAATAAATAAACGACAAGCATTCAGTGAGCATCTCATTATTGTAATGGCACACATGTATATTAAAAGTTGCGTTAAATGTTAATAGTAGAACACAATCACATACCTAGACATGCAAAAAGCATAACAACAACTATTACTACTACACCTCGGTCCCAAACAAGTTGAGGTCGGCGAAAAGCACTAAGCCAAAAAGCATTAAGCATAAGGGAAAATAACCAACGGAATGAACTACAAACGGTTTGATGAATGCTTGAGGAGTTGGAGAGTGAATAGAACGGCGGAAGGCGATTTACACAGGCACACATATATATGAACACATACATATATGATCTGAAAAAAGGAAAATCCGACTGTGATTCGGATTGGGAATTATATGTCTATTGGGATTCCGATTTTGGAAACTAGGAGGCGTTTGGACATAAGAAATTTTTCCCTTTTTTTCAAAATTTTTCACTTTTTTCCATAATAATCTTTTGTTCATAAAAATTTATATTTTCACTTGAAAATGCATTTTGAAATTTTTTAAAAATTTTAAAAACTCCAAAAAACTATTTTCTAAATTTTCACTCAGATCATTCACAAAACTTCAAAAATGACCTAAAATTATATTCATGTCCAAATACAACTCTAAATTTCAAATACTATTTTCACTTAAAATAATTTCATCATTTTTTTAAATTTTACAATTCTTATGTCCAAATGCCCACTAGATCTGCTTTTTCCTCAAATTAAATCTTAGGATAGGCGTTGTCTGTTTACTCTATTTACGTAACTATAATTTTATCTTATAAAATTTATATTTGGATTTAAAAGGGTGAATAATATTTTGCAATGCGCTTTATCCATGTGCCTATATTAAATAATATATTTGAGTTACAAAATAACGCTAAAAAAGTGTAAGTTCTTGAAAATGAGTAATATCAATTGTATTTAGATAGATCAATAAGGAAGAATCTTGCTAGAAATATGCAAATACTGATAGGAGAAAATTCTAAAATAAAATATTGATGTAAATATAAATCCAAACAACACATACATTTAAAATTTATATATATATTTTTGTAATTTTTTCTTTTGCGAGAAAAATAAAGTAAAAATAGTCAAAATAGCTATATTAGTCCTAAATTAAATATTTAAGCTTAAGAACGTAAAAATTCCCGGGGAGGGTCAAAAATCACGTGCTTACAGCTGCCCTCTTTGACTGGAAACACGAAGAGTTTTCCGACAAAGAACGACTAGACGTGTTTTTGACCCGACCATTACTTGGACGAACTACACTAAGGAAAGGGAGGGAATGTGACCGAGCCCTGGCATCTGAGCTGCCTACATATCCTTGGTTATACAGGAATCAGGCCACGTGTAGTTCGGGTATGAGAGAGATGGTAGAGGGTACCGAGGTGGAGAGCCGATCGAGGTGCCGTTCTGTTGAGGTTCTGGTCCGCGGTCCTGTCATTACAACAAAAATGAAAACTGAAAAAGACTAACTAAGCCTATCAGCTACTAGTTACAAGGATTCTTATCTTTAAGTCTTCTGAAACTTGGTCTTGAGTCTTGAATGGTGCTTCATACAGACTTTGGATTTGAACCTTGACTTGCTAGTTGTAGGTGTTAGTTCTTGAGCAGACCACATCTGTTCTCCACTTCCGTAATCTGGGTTCTTTCTTTTTCTTTTTTTTCTCTTTTTTTCTTCTTGTTTTTGTTTTTTGGTGACCAGCTTCTGTTGATCATCCCAGACTGTTGACATGCATTATTGGGACGAGCTTCTTGTTGCTTCTATCTTGGATTGAGTGCTGGGGATTTTTGTTGTAACCTTCTGCTTTCTAGTGGGTCACTGCTTGATCTTGAAAAATGTTTCTCCGTTCTGCAGGCGGACTCCTGACTTCTTCTATCTTCGACATGCAACAACCTCCGTTCTACAAGCGGGTCCCTGACAATCAAAACAAACAAGACAAACAAAATTTCCTAACCCAGTTTGTACTGGGAAGATTTGTGAGTCGTTAGCAAAATTGTAACTCACTTACACCACTGATGCAATGATGAGAGTAAACTAAAGGCTAGGATGTGCATCTCCTATGAGTAAAACCAAAACTCTTGCTAGCAAATGTGTCTGCTAAAATAAAAACCTCAATGACTCAAACTAGAAAGTGTGTCTTCTATGGTTGAATCGGAATGAGCTAAACTAGGAAGTGCGTCTCCTAAGGGTGCAAACTTCAGTGACTAGAACTAGGAAGTGCGTCTCCTATGAATAAAATTTCGACTTAGGAAGTGCGTCTCCTAAAAAAAAACTCGAAAGACCTCGATTAGGAAGTGCGTCTCCTACGGGTAAACTTCCAAAACTGGACTAGGAATTGTGTCTCCTATGGTCGAACTTAAAATGAATCAGACTAAGAAGTGCATCTCCTAAGGGCGAAATATCGATTCCGGAAGTGCGTCTCCTGAAATAAAATATAATCTAAAAGCCAAACTAGGAAGTGCGTCTCCTAAAGCAAAAGTATAACCTGAGCGAACCAGACTAGGAAGTGTGTCTCCTAATAATGAAAACTTAATTCAGGAAGTGCGTTTCCTGTGCATGGAATTAAACTTAGGAAGTGCGTCTCCTAGGGGTAGAATAGTCTTAGGAAGTGCGTCTCCTATGGGCGAAACCTTAATGATTTTGAACTAGGAAGTGCGTCTCCTATGAATGAAAATATTTTAGGAAGTGCGTCTCCTATAGGGTAAAAGTAAACTTAGGAAGTGTGTCTCCTATGGGCAAAACTAAACTTTGAGGAAGTGCGTCTCCTGTGGGTACAATAAACTTAGGAAGTGCGTCTCCTATGGGTACAATAAACTTAGGAAGTGCGTCTCCTATTGGGGATAACTGTTCTTAGGAAGTGCGTCTCCTACTGGGTGAAACTATTCTTAGGAAGTGTGTCTCCTATTGGTACAATGGATCTAGGAAGTGCGTCTCCTATTGGTAAAACTTAACTTAGGAAGTGCGTCTCCTATCGGTGAAACTTTTTTAGGAAGTGCGTCTCCTATCGGTGAACATAACTTAGGATGTGCGTCTCCTATCGGTGAAACTTTTTAGGAAGTGCGTCTCCTATCGGTGAACTTAACTTAGGAAGTGCGTCTCCTATTGGTGAAATCAACTTAGGAAGTGCGTCTCCTACTGGTGAAACTTGTCTTAGGAAGTACGTCTCCTACTGGTAAAACTTGCTTAGGAAGTGCGTCTCCTCAGGAAGTGTGTCTCCTATGGTAAAACTGAACTTAGGAAGTGCGTCTCCTATGGTAAAACTTTTTAGGAAGTGTGTCTCCTACTGGTACAATGGATTTAGGAAGTGCGTCTCCTGTGGGTACAATAAACTTAGGAAGTGCGTCTCCTATTGGGAAAAACTGTTCTTAGGAAGTGCGTCTCCTGCTGGGTGAAACTATTCTTAGGAAGTGCGTCTCCTATTGGTGAAACTGAACTTAGGAAGTGTGTCTCCTATTGGTGAAATAAACTTAGGAAGGAAATGTATGCCTCTGTTATCTGGGCGGGCTCCCAACTTCAATACTTGAAACGTAAAGACTGAATGTATGACTCTATTATCTGGGCGGGCTCCCAATTTCAACACCTGAAATTAAAGACTGAATGTATGCCTCTGTTATCTGGGCGGGCTCCCAACTTCAACACTTAAAATAAAAAGACTGAATGTATGCCTCTATTATCTGGGCGGGCTCCCAACTTCAACACTTAAAATAAAAAGACTGAATGTATGCCTCTATTATCTGGGCGGGCTCCCAATTTCAACACTTGAAATAAAAGACTGAATGTATGCCTCTATTATCTGGGCGGGCTCCCAATTTCAACACTTGAAATAAAAGACTGAATGTATGCCTCTGTTATCTGGGCGGGCTCCCAACTTCAACACTTAAAAGTAAAGACTGAAACCAACATATCCTATTTGAGGGCGGATGAACCTAACATATCCTATTTGAGGGCGGATGAACCCGACATATCCTATTTGAGGGCGGATGAACCCGACATATCCTATTTGAGGGCGGATGAACCCAACATATCCTATTTGAGGGCGGATGAACCCAACATATCCTATTTGAGGGCGGATGAACCCGACATATCCTATTTGAGGGCGGATGAACCCGACATATCCTATTTGAGGGCGGATGAACCCGACATATCCTATTTGAGGGCGGATGAACCCGACATATCCTATTTGAGGGCGGATGAACCCGACATATCCTATTTGAGGGCGGATGAACCCGACATATCCTATTTGAGGGCGAATGAACCCGACATATCCTATTTGAGGGCGGACGAACCCAACATATCCTATTTGAGGGCGGACGAACCCGACATATCCTATTTGAGGGCGGACGAACCCGACAGATCCTATTTGAGGGCGGACGAACCCGACAGATCCTATTTGAGGGCGGACGAACCCGACAGATCCTATTTGAGGGCGGACGAACCCGACAGATCCTATTTGAGGGCGGACGAACCCGACAGATCCTATTTGAGGGCGGACGAACCCGACAGATCCTATTTGAGGGCGGACGAACCCGACATATCCTATTTGAGGGCGGACGAACCCGACATATCCTATTTGAGGGCGGACGAACCCGACATATCCTATTTGAGGGCGGACGAACCCGACATATCCTATTTGAGGGCGGACGAACCCGACATATCCTATTTGAGGGCGGACGAACCCGACATATCCTATTTGAGGGCGGATGAACCCGACATATCCTATTTGAGGGCGGATGAACCCGACATATCCTATTTGAGGGCGGATGAACCCGACATATCCTATTTGAGGGCGGATGAACCCGACATATCCTATTTGAGGGCGGATGAACCCGACATATCCTATTTGAGGGCGGATGAACCCGACATATCCTATTTGAGGGCGGATGAACCCGACAGATCCTATTTGAGGGCGGATGAACCCGACATATCCTATTTGAGGGCGGATGAACCCGACATATCCTATTTGAGGGCGGATGAACCCGACATATCCTATTTGAGGGCGGATGAACCCGATATATCCTATTTGAGGGCGGATGAACCCAACATATCCTATTTGAGGGCGGATGAACCCAAAATATCCTTAAGACTTGAAAATGTCTTACCTGGAAAACTTGGTGGGGATTATTTACTTACCTGTTGGGGGGTAAAATGTTATCAGCTGGGGGTACCTGACTTCCAGAAAATTTTCTAAATGGAAGGAAAATTTTCTGCCCCAGTTTGATAATATCCCTTGTGGCATGCGTTTCTGCATCAATGCCATTTCCTTTACCTGTTTCAAATCAAACAAAATTTGTTAGTTTAAAACATGGTGGTTGGTTGTGATACTCCTACTGGGATGGCTTTCCCTTTCTCCTTCCTTGCTCTGCGTTCAACAACTTGTTGGGATGATATTATTTGTTGGGGATAATCCCTTCCTGCTGGGGATATCCCTCTTCTTTTGTGGCATAGCTCGGAAACTGGCATTTCCCCGACCTTTTAGTCTACTATGAATTTCCCAAATCATGCTCATTGCTCTCCTTGATTTGCCCACGGGCTTTGGCCTTGAGGTTTATAACCTTTGATTTTGGCAAGGGTATCCCTCTTGACACTTGTCAATCCTTCTGTCAATTCCCTTTTGCTGGGGATATCTTTTTGACACTGGCCTCGCGTTTGTTCCCTGCTGACTATACCACTTGGATGTACTAGTCAGATCTCATTTTGGAAAGCTGATGGCCTATTTTGAAGTCAATTCACACTTGTTCTGATCAAACTGACTCTATTGGGGAATTTTCTATGAAAGGAGATAGATAAAAGGGGACAGAATAAAAGGACAGAGGAAAAAGATGACTCTTTAACAAAAGAAACTATAAATAAAAACCTATCAAATGCAGATACCGACTCTAATGGCCATGACATGCGTATGTGGCCTATCCTTTACCGTCAATCATCTTTCAAGATCTTCAATTGGCGATTCCCCATCTTAATCTTATTCGACTTGTAGTGCCCGGGGGGTTTTCACTATCAAGTCTATCTCATTTTTGGTTCTTCTCTCAGCTTTCATCGCCTTATGGTGCATGTGAAAGTTTTCACCAATAGGACTCTCTCGTTTTATATCTCTCTCCAGCTGGGGGATTTGGAGTGTTGCCGGTATGACTCTTTCTGTTGGAGATTAGAGTCCTTTCTGCTGCGGAACAGAATGTTATGTTCGCCGGTAAGACTCTTCATTTGTCTGACTTGGCATCTTTTTGAAGACTGATCAGAAGGTCTTTCTTTGAACCGTAATGTGGGTTTTGGATAGGCTAGAAAGAAAGGGTATAAAAGGCTCAAAAATACATTAATTTTGGGTTATTAGTTACAACCTTCAGAATTAGATTTATTTACAACAAACGCGACCTTTGCCCCAGTTTCTTGCTTGGGGATGTTTTAATTGATTTTTTCATTTTTTCTTTCAAAACTATGACCGAGCCGTGAAGCGCCTACGTATCCTCTTTGAGGAATCAGGTCAAACGTAGTTCCCAATTCCTCTTTTTCATTTAATTTTCCTTTTTTTTCTTTGCTACCAATTTTCTTTTCTTTTCTTTTCTTTTTTTTTTCTCTTTTTTTTCGTTGCTGTTTTCTTTCTTTCTCTTTTTTCCGTTGTTACTGATTCCGAACGAGGGGTATGAAAGAAAAATAAATAAGGCTCAAAAGGGGTAACGAAGGATAAAGTATTTAGGTAGCAGAACAAAACGCCTTCGTCATTCCAGTCTTCAAAACATGCCAAGTGCAACAACACAATTTAAATTTGTAGTCTCTTCTGATGGTGCTGGACTTGACAATTATATTCAACATTTTATTTTTCCTTTGTCATTTCTAAGCACCGTTGGGCGACACTCTCATTATCATGACCGACCCTCATGCCAATTTGGCGATCACTGCTTTTAACGGTTTCCTTTGTGCTTAACTTGCCCCAGTTCCACAAGACTCGAGCTCTGAATAATCTCAACCGTCCTTATTTCCTTTAAATGGTCTGAATCGCCTTTCCAGGGTTTTATGATTAACTTTTAAGATTAGGCCCAAACTGGGTGCGCATGTCATGTCCCTAGAATCGGCATTGAACAAAAATGGTAAAAAGGACTAAACAAAAAGATGACGGGAAATAACAAAAGACCGGCTTTGTATTAGACTACCGGTGAAATGGTTTGAATAACCAAACAAAACAAACCCGAACAAAACCCAAAAAAACAAACTGGACAAAACTTACACAAACCGCTATGACTAAACGGAAAGATAAGCGGAAAGATATTGACACAAAACAATATCCGAATTACAATCCTAATAATCCGAACAAACAGAAATGACAACAAAATAAGCCACCACAAGCTTCTCTCTTGCTAACCAAGGAACGGAGCGTCCTCCCATTCTATCAAGACTGGCATCTTAGCCACTGAGCTTTGCATTAGTAATGTCAAGACCATTGCCAGCTTCAATAACATCAACCTCCGTCAACAAGTTCCCGATAGGATTTGAGTGCTTCTGCTATCAGGCCCAATCCCCGCAGAGTGTGTATCATGAGATGCAAGTGAAGGGCTCTGAGTGTCATTGTCCGGCTTACCACAAACCAACCACCTTAACTTTATTTGCAAAACAAAGAGGTTAGAATGGACTCAGTCGGTCCTCATTATTATCAATATATATATATATATTTATTTATTTATTTATTTTTTTACCTTTGTTTTTTTCTTTTTCTCACTTTTTCTTTTTCATTCCTTTTTTCCATTCTTTTTTTTTCATTTCTTTTTTTTTGTTTTTCTTTTTGTTGTGGTCGAATCTTATGGAGATTGCCTACGTATCATGACCCCGCATGAATCAGACCTTGCGTAGTTCGGACCAATAAAAGATAAACAATAATGAACATTTTTTTTCAATTTTCATATTGAAACAAACTGGGTTTCAAGGATTTAAAGATGACCCGCAACTTGAAAATCAAACAACCCGCATGTTCTAATCAAAAGATTGGTAGACTCAAAAACAAAATTCCAGCTCCCTTTCTCTGTTCGACAAATGCAACCAAATGGTTATTTTTTGCAAATGTGGCTCCTTCCAAATTTCACATGAATTTTGAGGCCGGGGAGGATTATTTCGACACTTTACAAACTTGTCCATTCTTTTACGAAAATAACCTTTCGACAACTGAAAGATACTCTAAGGCTATTTCGGCAAGAACGGTTTAAGATGCGGCCGAAGCTGGCTCGACTTATTATGATAAAAGACGGTATTCACGTGACCGTTGACTCTTTGATTTTTTTTCTTTTCAAATTACAATAAAAGACTTGGCGTTGTAAACACGGCCCTTCAGCGCCTCGGGGACGAAGATTTATAAGGCTGTGTGGGTCAACTTAGACCAAAAATTCTAAACATGACCCGAAGGTGGCTATTTATGCAAAGTCAGCCTTCCGGCGTCCCTTTCGGGAACATTCGGCTATTTATGACAAAACAGCATCACCTGACTTATTTATGACTCTTTTGTCGTTTTTCAAATTAGAAAACTCAATATTGCAAGCACGGCCTTTCAACGTCCCGGGGACGAAGATTTTTAAGGCTGTGTGGGTCAACTGGACCAAATCTTTTAAAAAAAATAACCCAAAAAGATGGCTGTTTACGCAAAGTCAGCCTTCCGGCGTCCCTTTCGGGAACATTCGGCTATTTATGATAAAACAACATCACCTGACTTATTTACGACTCTTTTAAAATTCGACATGTTTTTCATTATTTGTTTGTTTTTGGCTTTTTAGCAAAAGGTGGGGTTGGACCCGATGAGGGTTGCCTACGTATCTCACATCCGGTGAGAATCAAACCCGCGTAGTTCGGGCAAATAAACTATTTTTGAGAAGACCCTTTTTCCATTTTCTATTCTTTTATATATATTTTTCCATTTTCTATTTTATATATATATATATAACACAAACAAACTATTATTTTTCATTCATAACGAACAAACTAACTAACGTAAAACCTAAAACATTCCTTCTTTTTTTCATTTGTTTTTCCTATTCTAAAGAAAAAGAAAACGTTTTTTTTTGGAGTTTTTACCTTTAGTAAAAGAAATGCTTGAACTTTTAAAGAAGAGTCAAAATATTTTTGCATTTTTTTTGGATTATATATATTTATTTTGGAACAAATAATAAAATCACGTTCAACGCCTTTTATTTTATTAGCATTTTCATAGACAACCATAATAAGATAAAAAAAACATTTTAAACAACCAGACTCATTTTGATTTTCATTTAATGGCACAACAAACCATTTTTTTTTTTGAAAAAAAAAACAAGACAGAACAATGATGATTTTTTTTCTTCTATTTTTCTTTGTTTTTAATATAACAAACTAATAAGACCTTTTTTCATTTTCTCAAAATTTCGGCAGAGTTTCGATACTACTCGGACATTGATTTTTCTCTAAAAATAAGTAGTTATATCTCTACACTGTCATTTTTTTTCCCCTCTTTTTCACGATTTTTTTTTAATCTGTGGAAAATACTGAAAACATACAAAACCTTTTTAAATTTTCACGCTTTGTTTTATTTGTAATTTTATTTTTTTATATTTATTATTTCTTTCAAAAATGTGGCATGGGAGACATAATGATTTCCAAGACTTCTTGGATTCCGCAAATGCTCCCCATGCGCTTTTCCCAACATATGAAGCGTGGGGGACATATGGGAATTCCAAGACTTCTTGGATTCCACAAATGTTCCCCATGTGCTTTCCCAAAAAGCAAGCGTGGGGGACATAGGGAATTCCAAGGCTTCTTGGATTCCACAAATGTTCCCCATGCTTTGATTAAAATAACATCATGCTGGAAATGACCAAATGACTCATTCGCCCTTGACTGAATACAACATGTAGCACATAGGATGCCATAAGATGGTCTATTATTTTCAGGTTGCTTGTCCTAGACGGACCCAACCCCTATGTTGAGTCCCCTAAGTCAAATGCACATGATGCAAATAAACGTTCCTACTAGGGATCCGACATGTGGCTTTGTTATACTAGGTTCAAAAACCTGGGTCGGTGTTCTAGACAGTGTACCCGAGCGGACAACTCGAGCTGAGGAAGGAGCTCCTTTCCGGGAACCAAAAGGCCAGCCGGCTTAGAAACTTTCCGAGCCTCTTTTATTTAGGGTATGACACTAACAGAATAGGGAGTCTCAACCAGTAAGCACATCCCCGGAGGTAAGAAGAGAAAGGTTTCGGCACAGTTTATATACAGTTCAAATAATATCAAAGCGGTAAAAGCAGCATTTAGCACATTAGGCTCAAAACATGTAATAATCAGATAATAAATAAAGCCAAATAATAACAATTATTCTAAGCTCGAATTCTTAACCCTGAACCAGTGGTTCTGGGTGTAAAGTCCCCAGCAGAGTCGCCAGAGCTGTCACACCTCCTTTTTCCGCACCCGAGGGGGCGCAAGGGAGTTTTTCCAATTAAAGGACAATCGAAACGGGATTGGTTTATTTATTTCAGAGTCGCCACTTGGGAGATTTAGGGTGTCCCAAGTCACCAATTTTAATCCCGAATCGAGGAAAAGAATGACTCCATATTACAGTCTGCGTACCAGAAATCCGGATAAGGAATTCTGTTAACCCGGGAGAAGGTGTTAGGCATTCCCGAGTTCCGTGGTTCTAGCACGGTCGCTCAACTGTTATATTCGGCTTGATTATCTGATTTTATACGAATATGAACTTATGTGCAAATTTTAACTTTTAACCGCTTTATTATTATTGTTTTTACAAGAATGTGAACATCGCTTAAAACACGTCTTTGGACTGCGTCACATGAAATGCACCCACAATCCGGAACGCATTTTATTTGATGTTTTGAGATTTGGATTTGGGTCGCATGAAATGCACACCCGAGCTTAAGAAAGTAAATTATTAAACACGCGCCTAAAGAGACTATCGCGTTATTATTTTGCGGAGGCCGTGAAATTCGCTAAACGACCCTCCTGAATTCTAAGTAATTTTAAACAAGTATTTACTGAGGGCCCCGCAATTTGTGTTTTTATTCGGCGAGGCTCATCTCATTCTTATTTTTTAAAAGGAATTTGCAACGTCATGGACATGCATCTCGGGCCACGTCACAATCAATGTGCCCGTGACTAGAGACATATTTCGACTCCGTTGAGATTTGGATTTGGGTCACATAAATGTGCACCCGAGTTTAGGGAGATAACATTATTAAAGGCGCGCCTAAAGCAACTAGCGCATTATTATTTTTTGGTAGGGCCGCGAAATTTGCTAGACGGCCCGTCCCGGAATCTAAGTATTTAATACACATATTTTGTGAAGGCTCCGCAATATGTACATTTTTATTTTTTTGCGAAACTTGCCGCGTTTTTTTTTATTATCATTATTATTATTTTAAAAGGATGTCATTTTTACGCCTTTAACCATACTAAACCTTACGGCTTCTTTACAACTACAATCTCATAACTTGTCAAGATTTAATAAAAGAAGTTAAGCGAATGAGTGTTTCGGGCGTAGTAAAAATAGGTACTAATACTAATTTTTGTCCAAATAAACTAAGACAATGAAGGGACGAGCGAATCAACGTCAAACTATGTCTTAGGACTACTAATACAACTAAATCAAATGACATCAAGTAAACAATAATAACATAACACAAAAATGAACTAAAATGCATACGGTGAAACATAAGCAGAAAATTATCATATCAATTGATATATTGCAACTTCGAACATTGAACGTAAAATTTCTTTATCCAATACATCGAGGCTTACTAACCTGAATAAACAGAAACGCATAGAGCCCTGGACCAAATCTCAACATCGACTTCAACGAACAAACTCGACGCGCCGGACCTCGACGAACAAAGACGACCTCAACGGACTGCACGACAACAATGAAAGAACAACGATAACATGGCTGGTTGGTTGTCGCGTTTGGATAGTATAGCTGAAGCAGTGGTGTTTGGATGGTGTTCAGTGGTCGTTTGATCCACTGCTAGGCGTGAGGAAACGACGGGGAGACTGGTGGTGGCGTGAGGTCGAGCTGGAGGTTTGGTGATGTACGCCGGTGGTCGACGAGGGGTCAGCGGGATGGAGGTGGGCGATGGAGCTGGTGGTTTTGCTGGACGTGAGGAGGAGGGGGTTCGACTGGATGGGTTGTTGTCGTTGGTCGTGTTCGCGGTGGACTGCTTGGGCAGTGACGACGAGGGTGGCGTTCGGACGGTGTCGAGGAGGCAGTGGTTGTTTGACGACAAGGGGGGGGAGCTGTTTGGGGTGGTGGTTATGGCGTTTGTGAAGGGACCGTAGGGAAGGGTTTTTCGTTGGTTTGGGTGGTGGTTATGGCGGTTTCGGACGTGAGGAGGAGGGTGGTTGACGGGAGGTTAGGTCGCTGCTGTTGGTCGTGGTGCTGGGGGAAGGTGACGGGGTGGTGGTTATGGAGTTTGTGAAGGGACCGGAGGGAAGGTTTTTCGTTGGTTTCTGCTCCTCTGTAAGGTTTCTTCTTCTTCTTTTGAAGAAGAAGATGTACCGTACTTTTTTTTCAAAAATTCCAAAATTCCCTTCCTTTTGCCCAGTCCAAGTCTCGTGCATTTGTATGGGTTTGCCCAAAAAAATGAGTCCCACGCGTGGTGGGGTTCGAGACTTATGTCCCCCACGCGTGGTGGGGTTCCCCATGTGTCCTGGACTCGGTTTATTTTGGGCTAGGTCCGAAAATTAGGCCTAAAACCGGGTAGTTTGAACCCGAATATTATTCTTTTGCCCGGACCCGAGAAATAGGAACACGTCGCTTAACTAGTCCTATGTAAGCAAAATAACTACCAAAAATAAGACTAGTATTTAAACAAAACTATATCTTTTTTAAATATTTTTCAAGATTTAAAATAGCTACAAAATATTAATAAAACTATTTTTTTTGTAATTTTTGTTTTTATATAAAGATAAAATATAAAGTAATATTTTTGCATTTTTTCCAAATTAAAATGACTACAAAACCTTAATAGAATTATATATTTTTTGTAATTTTCGAAATTATATAAAGTACAAAAATAAAGTGCAATTTTTTGATTTTTTCAAGTTTATGAGGGATACATAAACTAAAATTTATATATATATTTTTGTAATTTTTTCTTTTGCGAGAAAAATAAAGTAAAAATAGTCAAAATAGCTATATTAGTCCTAAATTAAATATTTAAGCTTAAGAACGTAAAAATTCCCGGGGAGGGTCAAAAATCACGTGCTTACACTTACCGCTGTGATCCTTTGTGAAGGAACCCCATCGTGTTTTCAATACTTCGCCATATTTATATACATATTTTTCAATACTTAAAAATTTCAATAATTATTTCATCTTCAATTCATTTAGTTACTCAATTAAATTTTCTTAAACCGTCTGAGGTTGTATTTTACTTTAAAATGGAATTTTTACTAAGTTAATTTATTAAATTCCTTGTTAAAGGTAATAATTTATTCGATGTTGTACTTTAAGTGAAAATGGTACTTTCTTTATTCAAATAATTTCTAAAAATAACTTCATCTTTTCTTGGTGAGTTCCTAATTGGTTTAGAAGATGTACTCTACTTATTGTTATGTAAATTAGACTCCTTGGACATCTTAATTGCATTGGTTATGGACCCTATGAACCGAGTAATATGAGAACGTTATTGTGTAAAGTGAGATAGAAATATGTGGGCACAAGGTGTTGGATGTGCTAAAAGTTTGGTAATTGATTATGATATGAGACATTGAGTTTGAGATGGCTGGAAATTGTGCATCAGAAACGATTGTAGTTGGTGTTAATTTATTTGGTATCTTTGTTTCCACCCGTGTTTCTCTTTATTGTTTCTACTGATTGTAGTTTGTTCTTCCCCTGCTATTGATATTACTATGTCATTTTTAGATTGATAGTTTATTATCAAATCCTGTTCAATTTATTTGATCGGTAGGTGTCTGGACTATTCCTCGTCACTGTTCTACCGAGGTTAGTCTTGATACTTACTGGGCACTACCGTGGTATGCTCATACTACACTTATGTACATTTTTTTATGTACAGATCCAGGTATTCGATCGGTAGTAGTTGTGCGGGTTGTTGCAATGGAGACTCGAGGTAAACATGCTATAGCGTTCGCAGGCCTCGGAGTCACCTTCTTTTGTACTGTTTTCAATCGTTCCTTTTGTTTCGGAGCAGTGATGTATTTATGTAATGACCCGACCAGTCGTTTTGAGCTCTAGCGCGTCGTTCAGCAGTTTGAGGCCATGAGCAGCTTCACTTCAGGTATTATGACTTGAGCTCACGGTCGAAATTGAATTCCGGAAGTTCAGAGTTGATTTGGAAAGAGAATTCTCATTTCGGAAGCTTTAAGATGAAAGAATTAGTTAAGGTTAGATTTTTGAGTAAACGACCTCGGAATTGGGATTCGAAGGTTCTAGTAGGTTCGTATGATGATTTCGGACTTGGGCATATGCCCGAATCGGGTTTTGGATGACCTAGGAGCGTCTTGGTGCATATTGTGGAAATTAGCATTTTGGAAGAAATTTTATAAGTTTGGGTTGAAGTGCATTTTAGTGTTATCAATATCCGTTGGGATTCCGAGTCTGGGAATAGCTCTGTATGGTGATTCTGGTATTGAGAGCGCGATCGGAAGTGAATTCGGAGGTCCGTAGGTCATTTTGGAGTCATTTGGCTAAAGATAGAAATTTGAAGATTTTTTAGAAGATTGACCGGAAGTTGACTTTTTGATATCGGGGTCGAATTTCGATTCCGGAAGTTGGAGTAGGTCTGTAATATCAAATATGACTTGTGTGCAAAATTTAAAGTCAATCGGACGTGATTTGATGGGTTTAAATATCGAAAGTAGAAGTTGGAAATTTCAAGTTCATACAGCTTGGATTGGGGGTCGATTCATGATTTTAGCGTTGTTTGATATGATTTAAGGCCTCGACCAAGTCCGTAATGTGTTTTGGGACTGGTTGGTATGATTGGTTGGTGTCCCGAGGGGCCTCGGCTGGATTCCGGGTGGTTAACAGATCGAAAATGAAATTTTTGGAAGGCTGAAGTTGGTTGATGGTATAACCGCACCTGCGAGAATTGGGCCGCAAGTGCGGAGCCGCAGAAGCAGCCAGAGGAGCCGCAGATGCGGTTTAGGCCAAAAGTGAAGGGGACCGCAAATGCGATCGAGCAGTCGCAGAAGCAGGACCACACCTGCGACAGTTGAGTCGCATAAGTGGAAGGGAGGGCCTGGTGAGATATCTGCAGACGCGGTAGAAGTGCCGCACCTGCGGAACCGCAAGTGCAGAAGTGCTGGAGGCAGAATGGTTCTTTTAAAAAACGGGATTTGGCCATTTTCTCTCATATTTTCTTGGCTTGGGCGATTCTTGGAGAATTTCAAGAGGGGATTTTCATCATCAACGATAAGGTAAGCTAATCCCACATATCTTGAGTTAAATATATCGATTATGTATGGATTTTAGCATGTAAATTGGTAGAACACTTGAGGTTTGAGGGGAAACCTATAAAATTCGTATTCTTGGATTTTGATCACGATTTTGGGTAAGGAATGAAGAAAAAACCAGGTATTTGAGTCCGTGAGTTCATGGGTAAACTTTATCTTCGAAAAATTTAGGAATCCGGGCACGTGGGCCGAGGGCAATTTTGTCAACTTTTTGATCGACGATTTGAAATTGTTATAAATTGGATTGTAATGAGTAATTGAGCATATATTAATGAATTTGCATAATTATTGGCTAGTTTTGGAGCATTGTGCATCGATGCGAGTTTTCGGAAGTGCGTGGAATGCCGGTTATGGATCTTCGGAGTGAGGTGAGTCTCCTTTCTAATCTTGTAAGAGGGAATTGTCCCCATAAGTAAGTTAATTGGTTATGTGCTCCTATTTGTGGGGCTACGTACGCACAAGGTGATGAGAGTCTGTGCATAGCTACTATTATGTTTAAGACCGGGTAGTTTAGGACCCAAAAGCATGCTATATTTTGAATATCTGTAATCTTATTGACAGTTTGATTTGCTTAAATCACATCGAATTAGTAAATGAATTTCTAAAAAAGATTAAACCTCATTTTCCTGAATTGTTAAAAGAGAATTGGCTTTTCCTTGGATAATTGTTCCTTGATGAATTCTTGATTGACTGATTGTTGTGTTTATTTATATTTGACCGCGTCACATGTATGATTCGCGAGCGGGATAATAGATGCATCTATGGTTCGTGGCGTTCGATCCTCGGCAGTGCACAATTTAAATATTGTTGGATCGGGCCGTACGACCTCGGCATGATTTGCGCATGCTTGTATTGCTTGCCTTGAGATTTATTGATATTGATATTTGCCCTCCCCGACTTTAGATAATTGAAAACTAATGGATTATGAATCTGGAGACCTTTAATATAAAAATGAACTTTTACCTGTTCGTGACCTATTTGAAATTACTATCATTATTAATAAATCCATGATTATTCGCATAAATAATATATCATTATTGGACCATTAGTAAGTGTCGAAGTCGACCTCTCGTCTCTACTTCTTCGAGATTAGACTGGATACTCACTGGGTACACGCTGTTTTTGTACTCATACTACACTTCTGTGCATTTTTGTTGCACATGCACATGCATCTCTAGTGGCCTAGTGAGCGTAGCAGCATGGTTGATACGGAGACTTAGGTGAACTGCATTTCCTAGACGACCCGCAGCCAGCAAGTCTCTTTCAGATTACTGTATTTATTTTTTGTCCAATATTGTATTCCGGACGGTTGTTGTATTACATTATTTCTTAGAAATTGCTCATGCACTTGTGACACCGGGTTCTGGGAGGTTTGTGGGTTTATTCGGAAATTTTAAAAGTTGTTAAATGTTTCATTATTTATTCAGAGGAATTTGCGATGTATTGTTTAAACGTATAAAAGAAGTTATTTCGGAATATTTTAAATGAGAAATTAATTAAGTATTTTGGTTGGCTTGCCTGATAGCGGTGTCTGGCGCCATCACGACCCTTTAGTGGATTTTGGGTCGTGATAATTTATTTTGTACAACTACGTTTAGAAAGGCTTGTGACTTGTACCACCAGTTTTTGAAATTGTAAATTGTTAAGAGTTATTTAAATTAAAGTTAGCAAATAAAAATGTTATCTCAGTTAATGCTAGGCTTACCTAGTTTAGAGACTAGGTGCCATCACGACTTCTTCGGAGGGATTTTTGGGTCGTGACAAGTTGGTATCAGAGCTCTAGATTCATGGGTGCTACGAGTCATAAGCAGGTTTGGTAGAGTCTTGCGGATCGATACGTAAACATTTGTATTTATCTTCGAGAGGCTACAGAATTGTTAGGAAATTCCACTTCTTTCATTCCTTATCGTGCGATATTGATTCATCTCGAAGTATATAACTTATGTTCCTTTACATCCACTCGTATATAATATTACGCTCTCAGCGTTCGCCATGCACCAGTGGTTTGTGATGCTACATACGAGCTACGAATGAGTCAGGGATGCTCGGGCATTGTCTCAACGTGCTGTCCAGGCTGAAGATACAGAGGTATTCGGAGACTATTCAGTTGTTCATATGGAGGCGCAGCGGTTTTCGGCATCTGGTCGATGAGTGCGAGCTGGAGAAAGGTTTAATTGGTTGACTAGTCGTCATGATTGTGGCAAGGCCATGAGGTGGGTGTTGATTGGGAATAATTAGTGGTATTGGAGTACCTTGTGATATGTGTTGTGAAAGTTGTGAAGGTTAGTTTTGCGGATCATCAGACGTCGTTTTCTATGGCTTTGCGCCAAGTGGAGGAGTCCAATAGCGACATTCAGATTGCAGAGTCAGATTTATATCAGTTCTAGCATGAGGCATGTGTATATATGGTATTGGTAGGTTCCCGGATTTGGGGTATGACCAGGGTCTGAGATCTCGAACGGGATGATGTGTGGCTTTGATGAGAGTTATTGCATATCGACTATCCGAAAAAATGAGTCAGTTCAATAGTGTTAGGTCAGCATAGCCATGGAAGTAAATAGTTCTTTTGAATGAGAATTCTCTACTGGCATTTGTGGCGGCACTCTTGGATTGGACGGTTTGTGTGACTCGGTTGAGTTGGGGAGGTGCAGTCCTGATGGCTTAGTTGCGTGCGGGCGGATCTCGGAGGGTCCTCGATGGTATGACAACGACTTGAGTTAGGTGTCTTCTATGAGCTATAGTTATTTTATGCAACTTAAATAAGAAAATGATTATATATGTAAAAATCTTATTTGATTTTGAATATAAATATTAGGAGTTTCAAGGAGTAGTTCAAATAAAAAATATTAATAATTTTTTAGTTTGTTTTAAAGTTTTAAATATTTAAAAAAATATTACATATAAAAATTATATCTAGTATAAAATATGGTATACGTGTTATCCATCATTAATGATTAAACAACTTATATTAAAAACGGAAACCTATAGGTCATCTTAATCTTTTTGTGAAAGTTAGAACTAAATACTACTCACATGGTAAAAAAAATCTACACGAAATCAGAATTTAAAAATAGAACAGTGGATGGCGATTTACACAGCCACACATATATGAACATATACATATATGATCTGAAAAAAGAAAAATTCGATTTTGATTCGGATTGAGAATTACATGTCTATTGGGATTCGGATTTTGGAAATTAGATCTGCTTTTTCCTCAAATTGCTTTTTTGAGAAGTGTTTTTTTCTCAAAAATACTTTTAATGAGAATTAGTTTGTATTTGGCTAATTAATTTGAAAGCACTTTTGAGCAGTAATTAGTGTTTGACCAAGCTTTTGAAAAATGCTTCTAAGTGTATTTTCTCAAAAATACTTCTTAGAAAAGTGTTTTTGGAGAGAAGCTACTTTTTTCTGCTTCTACTTCTCAAAAACTGTTTCTGCTTCTCCTCAAAAGCACTTTTTTCCTTCCAATAGCTTGGCCAAATACCTCAAATTCTGACCAAAAGTGCTTTTGGCCAAAAAAGTACTTTTGGCCCAAAAAAAAACGTGGCCAAACAGGCTATAAATCTTAGGATAGGCGTTGCGTGTTTACTCTATTTCTGTAACTATAATTTCTTTTTAAAATTATATAAATATTTTATAAAAATTATATTTGAATTTAAAAAGGTAAATATCTTTTGTAATGCGCTTTACTCTTGTACCTATATCATTGAATATAAAATTAAAATATATTATTAAATAATATATTTGAGTTGCAAAATAAAGCTAAAAAGTGTGAGTTCTTGAAAATAATTAATGTCGATTGTATTTAGATATATCGATAAAGGGAGAATTGTGAGACCCCATGTTTTTTTCTTTTTCTCTTACGTAATATACGTAACGTGGCGTGGTTATATTAGGTATATATGATTGGGTGTAGCACATTGGGAGAATAAGAATGAAAATGTATGGTAATATCAATGAACTAAACTAAAGCTGTAGGTCAAAGGAATCCCTTAGACAAAGGTTCGTGGTCAAAGAAATGGCTCGGGTGGCACCCCGCGCGTTCGGAAGGTTTAAGTTAATTTAAATATGTGGGATAAGACCAAGAGTGTATAATATGCTAAGAATAATGTGTTATGAGGTATTATAATATCACACTGGTCACATGTTAAGTTTTGGAATCAAGCAAGTTGCGAAATAAAGGTCGGCAAAAGTTATCGTAAATTTCTCTAATAAATTTTCTAAACTTTGGGTCAAATGTATCAAATCATTTCTCCCAATATATAAAGAGTTATAAGACTCACAACCTATCGAATCGACGGTCTATGAGTCTAGTTCGCAATAAAAAAAACCTCACATCAATCCGACATCGGAGTAAAATGTTATGACTATTTTACCGCGGACTGTCCAGGCTGAAACCGGGTCGCGAACCGGGTCGGGTCAAACAAGTAGTATAAATCGGCAAATTCGACTTTTCAGACCTAAAAATATTTCATTTTCGTCCTAAAATAGTAAGAAATCTGAAGAGAAGGTTCCATGGTGTTCTTGAGTGATTAAGGTGCGTTTTTAACGATTTCTACTGTTACAATTTGCCCCGTGCCTAGAAATGCAATCTCTACGCTTTGCAATCGTTTCCCCCTTCTATTAGTTGTGTTTGGAGCTATTCTTGGAAGATAGGAATTTGTTTTCTTGCTGGTTCTTCAATCCTTATAGTTGGTTTTCCAAGGTAATCATCTTGGGACTCTTTTATGATCGTTTTTACAAAGTTCTACGGACATTTCGTCAAGTTTGGGTCATATGGCAAATCTGCCGATTTAAACTCAATTATAAACTGTTTATAGGTGCGTATAAGCTGCATATATATAGTGTTTGCAAAGCTTAGGACGTAAGGAATAACTTTTGTGAAGGAACTACAGGCATTCAGACGTTCGTTGGGAAGGTATGTTAAGGCTAAGCTCCGTCCTTCCTTTTAGCACGAATTCTTGGAAATTCCTAAGACGTCAAAAGTGATATTTTACTATTCTATTGCTAGAAAGACCTTCTGTGAAAGGCATTGGGATTGTAGCTGAAGTATTTTCATGATGCTATTAGGTTGATATTCCACTCATTCGGTTAAATAGGGTATTCGACATCTATATATGTCATTTTGTCGGCTTTCTTTACTATATGTCTATATATATGAATTCTTATTCATCTTTGGGTTGTGTGACAAAAAAAAAGGCATTTAGTATCTGCGATCAGTCCTTCTTCCTTGTTAAATTGTACTTTAAAATCTCTAAAGTGACACGTCGATTTCCAAAAATCTCAAATATAATTTTTATGTTTAAACTACTAAAACATTTGATTTTTGAAATACTTTCTTTTACTAAATATCAAGAAATCAGGTATAATGACTAAGTAAAGCACCTTAAGCTTTTTATGAACATCTTCAGAGTTAAGTTATCTTTCTAAAAGTCCAGTTAAGTTTTCAAGCTTATTCAAAAGAAAAGAAAACATATGAGGTTCCACGAGACAATTGTATGCGATATGAAGGTGATTATGAGATCATGAGGATAAGAGTACTTATGAGCCAAGATTGGCTAAATTCTTGTTATGGCCTATTATGTGCATTCAAAGTTCATATCATACATGGCATATTATGCATGGACTTCGAGCTATAATCGGAGGTAAGGGGCCTATTTGCCCGAAAAACTATATATATATTGTACAGATGGCCACAGGTTGGCATTATGATACCGGTTAGCTACCGGAAGAGACCTCCATTGCTAGCATTTGGTTGGGTATGTCATGCATTTGCATCAATATATATGTATTCACGGCATACGATTACACGAGCATACCAGGCATATTTGATTATTATAAAGTCGGATGTCGGCCATGAAGGCTATCAAAGTTTCAGTGTCAGGTGGTATCTCTATTACTTTTTTTTACATCAGCTATGTATGATTCTACTGTCTGCCTTACATACCAGTACATTTTTATTCGTACTGATGTCTCGTTGCCTGGGGACACTGCATTTTTGTTTCGTGCGTGCAGGTCAAGGTAGGGAGTCTGATCGACCCCTCCGCTAGGATTTTAGGGTTCAGTTGTGAGTTGGTTAGCTCCACCTCTTCCTAGAGCTTTCATAGAATGGTTACTTTTGTTATATAGTTTGGGTATAGTCGGGGCCTTGTCTCGACAGTGCTTATAACACTCTTAGAGGCTATTGTGGACACATTATTCTAGGTTTCTTTTTGTAGCTTTCAGTTTCCAGCCCATAGGCTTTGCATGTATATATATATGTGTAGGCATGTATGTCTCCAATTGCGGCCTCGTCGACCAGCTAGTACTTTATTATTTTGGCTCGTCTACCTTTGTTTATATGGCTTATTGTTATTTAAGTCATGACCTTAATGGTCCAGGCTTAGTATTTCAGATCCGATCTGTTGGGCCCCCAGTTTAGTTAGCTAGTATGTTTAGTGGCTAACTCGATCGAATACAGTATCGAGTGCTAGTCGTGCCTCCCCTAGTTTGGGGTGTGACAAACTTGGTATCAGAGCAGATCGTATCCCAGGTAGTCCACAAGCCGTGTCTAGTAGAGTCTTGCTTATGGGTGTGTTGTGCACCACACTTATAATCAGGAGGCTCTGAGGCATTTAGGAATGGTTACATTTCTTTCAATTAATAAATCGTGCTATAGAGCGAAGTTATAAGAACATATGAAATCTAAATCGTGCTTTGTGTTTCTTATCTAACAGGTTGCCTACGCTCAGGATATGGCACATGGAGAGATAGGTATGGATCTGGGGGAAGGTACCCGTCGTTCCCCACCAGGTCAGAGGGATAGATTTCCCTTCGAGGCACACAGTGAGTCTCCAGTACCCCTAGTTTCAGCTTCCCCAGCACGTGTTGGAGCCCCGGGAGATGCAGTACCCCCAGCCTCACCAGTTCCATTAGTACCTATAGTAGCTAGAGACACGGGACCTCCAGTACCTGTTATTCCCCCATCAGAGACTGGGGAGCATAGGATGAAGGAGGCAGTTCAGTTGCTGACTAGGATGGTTTCTATTCATGAGCGATAGCTAGAGTCGGGAGCAGATGCCCAGAATGATCAGACAGGAAGCTCTACGGTACGAGAGTTTCTTCACTTGGCCCCTCCATTATTTACAGGATCCAGTTCCACTGAGGATCCCAAGGACTTTATAGACCAAGTGTATAGAGTATTGATGGTGATGCATGTTTCCATCACCGAGGTTGTGGAGTTGGCTTCTTTTCGACTACGTGATGTAGTCGTCCTATGGTATGAGGCATGGGAGAGATCTAGAGGACCTAATGCTCCGCCAGCAGAGTGGGAGGACTTCTCTGAGGCCTTTTTAGTCCATTATTTGCCACGGGAGGTTCGGAAGGCCTGTCTTGACCAGTTTCTTAACCTGAAACAGGGGGATATGAGTGTGAGGGATTATAGCCATAAGTTTAATTCTTTGGCGAGGTATGCACCAGATATCGTACGTACCATAAGGGCTAGAGTTCATCATTATGTGGATAGTTTGGGGGATCATCTGATTAGAGATTGTAGGGCAGCATCCCTATCGGATGATGTAGATATTTCCATCATACATGCTTTCTCTCAGACTACATAGGACTTTTCCCATCGGCTTCGTGATACTCGTAGGGATAGGGAGCAGAGTAAGAGGGCTCATACTACGGGGTCTTATAGGGAGACACAGGGTGATTTTAAGCCCCCACTCCATCGATATCCACCTCGGTCAGCAGGTAGTTCCCCACCACAGATGCAGGGCCAGCGGTTTGATCGATATATTCAGTTAGGACCGGGGTAGAGCTCAGGCCAGCTTGAGGGGCGTCGATAGGAGCGTTCCACCCAAATGAGACAACTTACTCCTCCATGTACTCAGTGCGGTAAGCTGCACACCAGGAAGTGTAGACAGGGTTCGAGTGCATGTTATCATTGTGGGCAGACAGGACATTTTATTAGTCAGTGCTCGGGGTTAGGGAGAGGTGCACCAACTCAGCCTTCAGGATCCACAACAGCCTCTTCGCCCTCAGTCCGTGCTCCCTGACCAGGTCCACAATCTACTCAGGGTCATGGTAGTGGTAGAGGTGGAGGAGATACCTCATGTTCTAGTGGTGGCCAGTACCGCTTTTATGCACTCACATGCCGACAAGATTCAGAGGCATCCCCAGATGTTGTCACAGGTATATTGACAATACATTCTCATGCCATTTATGCATTGATAGATCTCGGTTCTACATTTTCATATATTACTCCATTTATTGCTGGTAAGCTTGACATGAGATCTGAGTTGTTTCCACAGTCAGTTGAGGTGTCTATGCCAGTTGGCGACTCTATTGTAGCTAATCATGTCTATCGAGGTTGTACAGTGTTAATTAATGACCGTCCAACCTCTGTTGATTTAGTTGAATTGGTTATGCTAGACTTCGATGTCATTATGGGTATGGATTGGTTGGCAACTTGTTATGCTAATATTGATTGTCGTGCAAAGGTGGTTCGATTTTATTTTCCCGGTGAGCCTGTCTTTGAATGGAAAGGTAATGCAGTCACGCCCAGGGGTAAGTTTATTTCATATCTTAGGGCTCAGAAGTTTATTGCTAAAGGCTATATATACCATCTGGTTCATGTCAGGGATATAGATAAGGAGCTAGCGACTCTTCAGTCGGTTCCTGTTGTGAATGAATTCCCGACGGTATTCCCTGACGAGCTTCCAGGAATTCCCCCGAAAGGGAAATTGATTTTGCTATAGATTTGCTTCCTGATACACAGCCTATATCCATTCCTCCCTATAGAATGGCTCCTGCATAGCTAAGGGAATTGAAGTAACAACTGAAGGACTTGATCAATAAAGGCTTTATTAGGCCAAGTACATCCTCATGGGGTGCTCCGGTACTCTTTGTTTGAAATAAATATGGCTCCTTGCGGATGTGTATTGACTACAGGCAACTAAATAAAGTCACTATCAAGAATAAGTATCCTCTTCCACGGATTGATGACTTGTTCGACCAGTTACAAGGTGCCAAATGCTTTTCGAAGATCGACTTGTGATCCGGTTATCATCAGCTACGAGTCAGGGATATTGATATCCCAAAAACAACATTTAGGACGAGGTATGGCCATTTTGAATTCCTTGTCATGTCTTTCGGGCTTACAAATGCCCCAACAGCCTTTAGGGATCTTATGAACTGGGTATTCAAACCATTCTTGGATGAATTTGTGATTGTATTTATTGATGACATCCTGATATATTCACGATCGGAAGTCGAGCAAGCGGACCACTTGCGAGCTATATTGCAGACTCTCCAGGACTACATGTTATATGCTAAATTCTCTAAATGTGAATTTTGGCTAACTTCTGTAGCTTTTCTTGGTCATGTTATTACCGGTGATGGTATCAAGGTTGATGGCCAAAAGATTGAAGCTGTGATGACTTAGCCGAGGACCTTGAATCCGACAGAGGTTCGTAGCTTTTTAGGCTTAACAGAATATTAACGAAGGTTTGTGGAGGGATTTTCCTCTATCTCTGCACCATTGACGAAACTGACACATAAGGGAGCTAAGTTTCAGTGGACTGAGGCATGTGAACAAAGTTTTCAGGAGCTAAAGAAAAGGCTTACGACGGCACCTGTCTTGACTCTTCCGGATGGCACCGAGGGTTATGTTGTATATTGTGATGCCTCAAGAGTTAGCCTAGGTTGTGTTCTTATGCAGCATGGTAAGGTTATCGCGTATGCCTCCAGACAGTTGCGGAAACATGAATAGAACTATCCTATGCACGATCTTGAGTTAGCCGCAGTTGTCTTCGCCCTAAAGATTTGGCGGCATTATCTATATGGGGTTCATATTGATGTTTTCACCGACCACCAGAGCCTTCAGTATTTATTTAAACAGATGGAGCTGAACCTACGGCAAAGAAGATGGCTATAATTACTAAAGGACTATGATGTTGATATTTTATATCATCCCGACAAAGCTAATATTGTTACTGATGCCCTTAGCCGGAAGTCCATGGGCAGTCTAAGCCATGTTAAAGCTGATAAGGTCAAGATGAGCAAATATCTATGCCAGCTAGCTAATTTGCAGATGCGTTTGGTAGACGCAGAGGGTGGACACATTCTCGTTCAGAATACAGCAAAATCTTCTTTTGTTACTGAAGTGAAAGAGCGACAACACGAGGATCCTGAGCTTATAAAACTGACGGAAAGTATTCCACAGTAGCGACAACCTTTATTTGAGCTAACTGGAGATGGAGTCCTTAGATATTAGGGCCGATTATGTGTACCGACAGTCGGAGAGCTCTGCGCCAAGATTCTTTCGGAGGCCCATTATTCTAGATATGCAGTTCACCCCGGAGCGACAAAGATGTATCGGGACCTTCGACAGATCTATTGGTGGAATGGAATGAAAAAAAATATCGTGGAGATGGTAGCCCAATGTCCCAACTGCCAGCAAGTTAAAGCCGAACATCAGAGGCCTGGAGGCCTAACTCAGTATATTAAACTTCCATTATGGAAACGGGACTTGATAAATATGGACTTCATCACTGGTTTGCCTCGCACTCCATGGAGGTATGATTATATTTGGGTAATTATTGATAGACTTACAAAATCTGCTCATTTCCTGCCAGTCAAGACGACATATTCAGCTGAGGATTATGCCAAGCTTTACATTCGAGAGATTGTTCGCCTTCATGGAGTACTATTATCTATTATCTCTGATCGAGGGGCTCAATTTACAGCATATTTTTGGAAATCTTTTCAGAAGGGTCTAGGCACGCAGGTAAATCTTAGCACCGCTTTTCATCCGCAAACTGATGGACAGGCAGAGCGTACTATTCAGACAGTTGAGGATATGTTACGTGCAAGCGTGCTAGATTTTAAAGGAAGTTGGGATGATCATCTACCTCTTATTGAGTTCACTTATAATAACAACTTCCAAGCTAGTATTTAGATGGCCCCTTACGAAGCACTATACGGGCGGAAGTGTAGGTCGTCGATCGGTTGGTTCGAGGTCAGGTAAGCAGAGTTGTGAGGTCCTAATTTAGTCCGGCAAGCAATGGAAAAGGTAAAACTTATTAGAGATCGGCTGCGTACAACACAAAGTCGGCAGAAGTCTTATGCAGATGTTCGATGACGAGACTTAGAGTTTGATGTAGAAGATTGGGTTTTTCTGAAAGTATCGCCTATGAAGGGCGTCATGCGATTTGGAAAGAAGGGGAAGCTCAGCCCCAGGTATGTTGGACCGTATAAGATTATTCAGAGGATTGGTAGGGTGGCGTACGATCTTGATTTGCCTTCAGAATTGGAAACAGTCCATCCTATGTTTCATGTATCTATGTTGCGGAAGTGCATTGGAGATCCTTCACGTATTACGCCCATGGAGGATATTCACATTGATGAAGACTTATCTTATGCAGAGGTACCAGTAGCTATTTTAGATCGGCAGGTAATAAAGCTTCAAACTAAAGAAGTGGCTTCCATGAAAGTGTTATGGCGAAATAACAACATCGAGAAAATGACCTGGGAAGCTGAGGAGGAAATGAAGAAGAAGTACCCCCACCTATTAAATAATTGGAATTATTCCTTTAAAACAACTTAATTGGATTTTAAATGACTTGAAAGTGCAATTTAAATTTCTTATTGCCAGATAGCTATACGAAGCCTAGTAGTTGGAATCTTCAGAATTTGATTTATGCTCTGCAATGTAACAAATATAGCCTTGCAAATAACGTATTAGCGGAAAAGAAATGAAACCAAGGAATTGACTTGACCCATTCGCGGACGAATGTTCTTAAGGGGGGGGAGACTGTGAGACCCCATGTTTTTTTCTTTTTCTCTTACGTAATATACATAACGTGGCGTGGTTATATTAGGTATATATGATTGGGTGTAGCACATTGGGAGAATAAGAATGAAAATGTGTGGTAATATCAAGGAACTAAACTAAAGCTGTTGGTCAAAAGAATCCCTTAAACAAAGGTTCGTGGTTAAAGAAATGGCTCGGGTGGCACCCCGCGCATTCGGAAGGTTTAAGTTAATTTACACATGTGGGATAAGATCAAGAGTGTCTAATATGCTAAGAATAATGTGTTATGAGGTATTATAATATCACACTGGTCACATGTTACGTTTTGGAATCAAGAAAGTTGCGAAATAAAGGTCGGCAAAAGTTATCGTAAATTTCTCTAATAAATTTTCTAAAGTTTTGGTCAAATGTGTCACACCTCCTTTTTCCGCGCCCGGGGGCGCAGGGGAGTTTTTCCAATTAAAGGACAATCGAAACGGGATTGGTTTAATTATTTCAGAGTCGCCACTTGGGAGATTTAGGGTGTCCCAAGTCACCAATTTTAATCCCGAATCGAGGAAAAGAATGACTCTATATTACAGTCTGCGTACCAGAAATCTAGATAAGGAATTCTGTTAACCCGGGAGAAGGTGTTAGGCATTCCCGAGTTCCGTGGTTCTAGCACGGTCGCTCAACTGTTATATTTGGCTTATTTATCTGATTTTTAATACAATATGAACTTATGTGCAAATTTTAACTTTTAACCGCTTTATTATTATTGTTTTTTACAAGAATGTGAACATCGCTTAAAACACGTCTTTGGACTGCGTCACATGAAATGCACCCACAATCCGGAACGCATTTTATTTGATGTTTTGAGATTTGGATTTGGGTCGCATGAAATGCGCACCCGAGTTTAAGAAAGTAAATTATTAAACACGCGCCTAAAGAGACTATCGCGTTATTATTTTGGGAAGGCCACGAAATTCACTAAGCGGCCCTCCTGAATTCTAAGTAATTTAAAACAAGTATTTACTGAGGGCCCCGTAATTTGTGCTTTTATTCGGCGAGGCTCATCTCATTCTTATTTTTTTTTTAAAGGAATTTGCAACGTCATGGAAATGCATCTCGGGCCACGCCACAATCAATGTACCCGTAATTAGAAATACATTTCGAATCCGTCGAGATTTGGATTTGGGTCACATAAATGTGCACCCGAGTTTAAGAAGGTAAGGTTTATTAAAGCGTATCCTAAAGAGACTAACGTGTTGTTATTTTAGGAGGATTGTGAGATTTGCTAAGCAACCCGTCCTGGAAACTAAATGCTTCAATAATATACATTTAACAAGGGCCCCGCATATGCACGTTTTGTTTATTTTCATCGAGGCTCATCTCGTTCTTATTTTAAAAGGATATCCTATAGCAACTACGTTTCTTATCGCGTTTGTCCTTATCAATTGAAAACAGTAGATAGTCCTAATTAATTAATGCTTGCAAGTTATTTTATGACAGAATTCGGAAATGCTAAAATCAGGAACAAGGCTGCGCGCACAGTCAGTCGAATAAGTAGTCATGGGCCCAAATTCGACCCATGCGTGATGGGCCAAACCTGGGCCACTGCTTGCTCGAAGCAGGCCGGCTAGGCCTGTTTTGGTCTGAACTCGACCTTTACGGGGTTGATATTGCAAGTTTGGTATTCTTTGTCCTAACAGGTGGTTTACTAGTTATATGAGACCATCAATCAAAAAAAGGAGAACTTAATCCAGGATGTACAGTGTTCATACTTGGTATACATATCAACATATACTGCAAAGTAAACTAGAATCTGAAATGCAACATATCTCATTGAACATATTATCACCTATCAACATACATATGTAAGCTACTATTTAGCTAACTTATATTAATATACACTAGGCATATAGGCTGCTTCGATTGTCAACACAAAAATGAAAATTATCATACAATACGTGATATCTAATATAACAGTATATATATGAAAATCAACTTCAAATCTTTTTCCTTTCTTTTGCATTCATGCTCAATGTTCTAATTACATTTTGATAGTGCCTTGGTTGTGTACCTGACGTAGAGGAACAGAAGAAAGAAAGTGATCAGTTGAGTAGTATGCACGAATACAGCAACAGCAGATAACACCAACAACACAGCAACAACAACCAGCCACAATGATGAAGCTCACAAGTGGTCGAGCAACAAACAAACAGTCCCAGAAACAGAATGATGAACCAACAGAAATCCAGAACAAAGAGGAACCACCAATAGTCGAGTACCAAACCAATGAACCCAGAAAAGAAAGATGAAACAACAGCAACAACAGAGTATTCAATGCAGCAACACTACCAATTGAATAACCAGAAACAGCTCAACCAATGCAAACCAAGAACTTGGCCAAGACAGCTTGACCAATATGCACTCTTATACAACCTTCAGGCAGTGTTTGGTTGCAGTGTTTATTGGAAACTAACTTGTGTTTTTCAGTTTTCTTTGAACTCACTAGACCTCTCTTTAGACTAAAAATTTTTCAGCCTTTTGTTTTTTTTTTCTCTCTGAAAGCTAAAAATCCAGCCTAAGACCCTTAAACTTCCAGCCCTGTTTTAGTTATCAAATGGCCTATTTATAGGCCAAATGCACCATTACAGCTGAGCTGCCCTGCCTGCCAACTGGCAGAATGCCCATACTCTTTAAGCCCATGCTCAGCATGCTTGGTGTCAGCCCTTTTTGTTCCCCACGCCTGGCTTTCTTTAATCAAGAGTTATGGGTTCATTTTAGTATTCATTTTAAATTCCCATGCTCTTATGTCTTGTTCCCCATTGGCATTAATTTAATCCCAAATTAGTACCCTATTTGTCAGCTCACTTAAACTAATTACTTCTGTTCTTTTTAACACCCCAGATTACCCCCGTTAACCTTGATTATTACTGCCCCTGCCTATTGCAGCATTAGGGCATTTTTGCACTGATGAAAGCTCGAACTCAGGACTGCCTAGTCTGAACCTTTTCAGTCAGTTTTATAGTGCAAACAAACCATTTCAAACAATGCTGGGGCATACAGTCAGTGACAAAGACTCAATTAGTCATGAGACCTTATTAGCTCATTTGATTTATTAGTTATAGAAAGCTAATCGACGATATTTATCGAGTCGACTATACTAATTATAACAGATAATAATCAATCGCTCACATAAACAATACGTTTAGGGATCTAAAGGGTATCAGACGATTCTGTGTTCAATAACTGGGAACCTATATAAGTCTATTCATTTGACGACCAATCTAATCGAACAGGTTCATCACAGAGCACATTCAGAATACAAATAGAAGACAAACGACCAAATAAAAGGTCTTTAACAGAGATGAAAGAAATCTGGATGAAAAAATAACAAAATAACAAACAAACACAAAAAGATATGCTGACAACTTATTTGGAAATAAAACAAAAAGAACGGAAAACTTACCAAACGTTTAAACCAAACAGACCCAAATCAAACTCGACTTCGAACTTTTGAGGCCGAACAAACTTTAATCAGGGTGTTCTCACATGAGAACACCTTGGTTAAGGTTCTATTAGACCTCAAACCTATGTCAAAACTGGCCGGGTTCCCAGGTGCATGTGTTTCAAAAGTCTGGATTTCCAGATCTGGATTTTTGGGAGTTGTGGGTAGATTCGGACCAAACCAAGCTTGGTTTGGTCACGAGGAAGGTCAGGGGGGTGTCTGGTATGAAGATGGGGTAACTTGGCATAGGTACGGGTTCGACTCAAATCTTCAAATGAAGATTCGAGACGAACGAAAGTGATTCGAGGCAAATGGATAGTAGATCCATGCTCAGGAGAGTGAGGGGGTCTTAGGGTGTTCAGGGGGTGGTCACCGGCGTTCGTGCCGCCGGCTTTAATGGCGATGGATACTGGGGCGGCTGCTAGGGTTCGAGGATGAGAAGGGGTTGGGGGAAGGAGATGACTGAAGGGGGGGTTTGGATAGGGGGTGCGGGGTAAAGGGCTGAGCTTATATATGGGGGGGTTGATTGGATCTGAGCCGTTGGATCATACGATCTCAACGGCTTGGATCTGAGGGTGAGAAACAAGACGGGGTCGTTCAGTAGTTAAACGGGGTCGTTTGGTTTAAGTGAGGGGTCGGATCGGATTGGTTATTGGGTCGGGTTTGAACACGGGTTGTTGAAGATGATCCTGAGCCGTTGGATTGGCCTGGACGGACGGCTTAGATCGAACGCCCTATACGGCGTCGTTTTGGGGCGTGCCTTGGCAGGCCTGGTTTTGGACTGGGTCTTGCCTTGGCTTTGGGCCTCATTTTGGGGCCCAATCCGATTTTCTTCTCTTTTGTTTTTTTTTTTTTTCTAATTTCATTTTTTCTTTTAAAACAAAAATAAAAATAATAAAACGAAATTAAAACTAAACAACAATGCAACATTTTAACACAATTATCACAAAAAATTATTTAAACAAGTTAACTAAAGCCTAGAACGAACGATGCACATGTATATATATTTTGAATTTTCTTTTGGAGCGATTGTCCGTGAAGCAAAAATCACGTGCTTACAGCTGCCCCTCTTTGCTCGAAGACACGAAGGGTTTTCGCGCAAAGATAAGCGAGCGATTTTTGCCCTTCTGCATACTCCGTGTGAAGCATTTTTTTGAAAAATATTTGACCGAACCTTTGCTTCAGAGGTTTCCTACATATCCTGGGCTGAACAGGAATCAGGTCAATGTAGTTCGGGAAATTTTGGTAGCTGGGACTACCATGTGACTGTATTGCTTGCTGTTGTTGTGCGCTGTTGTATGCTGCTGTAGGATGCTACTGCTCAACCGATCTCCCTATTACATTGCTCTAAAAGGAAAACAAGAAGCTAAGTTAAACTGAGGATCCTGAAATTTCATCCATCTTCAACTTGTTCTTGTTGCCTTGCTTTCTTGTCGGCTAATGCTTTCCTCCGACGCCTTTATTTTGTGAACTTGGAGATGATGCTGGTCCTTCACCTTTTCTGAATGTCAGTTCTCATCACTTTGCTTGATTTGCTGGGGACACGGCTTTCTTCTTTAGATCTTCCAATGGTTTCCTCAGTGGTATGGCTTTTCATCAGAATTGTTATGTTGGGCATGCCATAGCGTTCCCAAACTGCTCTTTTGAGACGCGTTCCTTCTTCCCTTTGAATGTGCGCTTGCTTTTGCAGTTGTCTGCTTCTTGGTGCTGAGGATTTTATTGTTTCCCGTTTGGGGATCTCTGTCGTAACCTTCCGTCTTCAGGTGGGGTGACTGATTCCAAAATCTAGAGCTGAATGTATTCCCGCATTATACTGGTGGGCGACCTAGAACTTAAAAGTATTCCCGCATTATACTGGTGGGCGACCTAGAACTTAAAAGTATTCCCGCATTATACTGGTGGGCGACCTAGAACTTAAAAGTATTCCCGCATTATACTGGTGGGCGACCTAGAACTTAAATGTATTCCCGCATTATACTGGTGGGCGACCTAGAACTTAAAAATATTCCCGCATTATACTGGTGGGCGACCTAGAACTTAAAAGTATTCCCGCATTATACTGGTGGGCGACCTAGAACTTAAATGTATTCCCGCATTATACTGGTGGGCGACCTAGAACTTAAAAATATTCCCGCATTATACTGGTGGGCGACCTAGAACTTAAAAGTATTCCCGCATTATACTGGTGGGCGACCTAGAACTTAAAAGTATTCCCGCATTATACTGGTGGGCGACCTAGAACTTAAAAATATTCCCGCATTATACCGGTGGGCGACCTAGAACTTAAAAGTATTCCCGCATTATACTGGTGGGCGACCTAGAACTTAAATGTATTCCCGCATTATACTGGTGGGCGACCTAGAACTTAAATGTATTCCCGCATTATACTGGTGGGCGACCTAGAACTTAAAAATATTCCCGCATTATACTGGTGGGCGACCTAGAACTTAAAAATATTCCCGCATTATACTGGTGGGCGACCTAGAACTTAAAAATATTCCCGCATTATACTGGTGGGCGACCTAGAACTTAAATGTATTCCCGCATTATACTGGTGGGCGACCTAGAACTTAAACGTATTCCCGCATTATACTGGTGGGCGACCTAGAACTTAAATGTATTCCCGCATTATACTGGTGGGCGACCTAGAACTTAAAAGTATTCCCGCATTATACTGGTGGGCGACCTAGAACTTAAAAGTATTCCCGCATTATACTGGTGGGCGACCTAGAACTTAAAAATATTCCCGCATTATACTGGTGGGCGACCTAGAACTTAAAAGTATTCCCGCATTATACTGGTGGGCGACCTAGAACTTAAAAATATTCCCGCATTATACTGGTGGGCGACCTAGAACTTAAATGTATTCCCGCATTATACTGGTGGGCGACCTAGAACTTAAAAGTATTCCCGCATTATACTGGTGGGCGACCTAGAACTTAAAAGTATTCCCGCATTATACTGGTGGGCGACCTAGAACTTAAATGTATTCCCGCATTATACTGGTGGGCGACCTAGAACTTAAAAATATTCCCGCATTATACTGGTGGGCGACCTAGAACTTAAAAGTATTCCCGCATTATACTGGTGGGCGACCTAGAACTTAAATGTATTCCCGCATTATACTGGTGGGCGACCTAGAACTTAAATGTATTCCCGCATTATACTGGTGGGCGACCTAGAACTTAAAAATATTCCCGCATTATACTGGTGGGCGACCTAGAACTTAAATGTATTCCCGCATTATACTGGTGGGCGACCTAGAACTTAAATGTATTCCCGCATTATACTGGTGGGCGACCTAGAACTTAAAAATATTCCCGCATTATACTGGTGGGCGACCTAGAACTTAAAAGTATTCCCGCATTATACTGGTGGGCGACCTAGAACTTAAAAGTATTCCCGCATTATACTGGTGGGCGACCTAGAACTTAAAAATATTCCCGCATTATACTGGTGGGCGACCTAGAACTTAAATGTATTCCCGCATTATACTGGTGGGCGACCTAGAACTTAAAAGTATTCCCGCATTATACTGGTGGGCGACCTAGAACTTAAAAGTATTCCCGCATTATACTGGTGGGCGACCTAGAACTTAAATGTATTCCCGCATTATACTGGTGGGCGACCTAGAACTTAAAAATATTCCCGCATTATACTGGTGGGCGACCTAGAACTTAAATGTATTCCCGCATTATACTGGTGGGCGACCTAGAACTTAAAAATATTCCCGCATTATACTGGTGGGCGACCTAGAACTTAAAAGTATTCCCGCATTATACTGGTGGGCGACCTAGAACTTAAATGTATTCCCGCATTATACTGGTGGGCGACCTAGAACTTAAATGTATTCCCGCATTATACTGGTGGGCGACCTAGAACTTAAAAGTATTGAAATTGTTTCCCCGTTCTTCCGAGAAAATTTTCGACAATCGGCAGAAAATTTTCTG